>NC_079151.1:57841698-58157198 GCF_947563725.1 Argiope bruennichi | reverse complement strand
CCGCTCATGTATCTCTAATATAACAGTACAATGAATGATTATCCATGTGACAAAATTAGTTCAAAATTTAATACACAACTACAATTTTGATGATAAATCTGCATTCTAAATTTCATTTGTAAAGCTCTTGATGTTTTTGCTTTATAATTTTCATGAACATGCAGAATGATACATGCTACGACCGAATTTCATCCAAAATTTAATAGAAATCTCCAAATTTGGTGTTTAGGATCACATTCCAGACTTCATTCTTCTAGTTTAAAGTTATTTTATAAACAGAATGGCCGAAAGATATAATTCCAAAAATGAGTTCTTCTCTCTTTGTGAATGAATAATGTTTGAAATGTGAAAATTTATGAATACATCGAAACCAAATTTTTTGACTCAATATGTTTGTCAATTGAAATAATTCCGCTTTGTATCGTATATATAAACAGTCTGGCACGTTATTTCAGAAATTAGAAGTGCTCAAAAAATTTATCAATAAATTGCAATTGAAACAGATATTTTACTCATAAGTAGTTCAAAATTTTAAATTTCAAATCCACAAATGAAGCTTGTTTTTGCATTTCAAATATATTAAATAAAAAAGTATTGTTGAAATGATAATTCAATCTTCACGTACTTCCATCTTTACCTAGGTAACTCTGTATTGCTTACCCAAAAATGAATAACAGATAAGATGTGTAGAAAATAATCTGCAATTTTTATCATTTTTTGCATGTAATTATTAAAAATTGTATTCTTATACAAATGAATTCTTATACTTATAAATCTGAATAATATTTTAGAAAGTCATTCAAGAAACCTTTTCTCGAATAGTAACTTCTAGAAAAAAACACGCACGCACGCACACACGCATACACCAAAGGTTACAAAGGTTGATTTTTTCTTCAAATCAAGCAACCAAATTGTGTTTTTTCCTTTTGTGAACAGCACAATGAATCACCGGACCTGCTTTTCTCTTGCTTGTTGGCTCGTGGTGTATTATTTTTATGCATTTTTGATTTTTTTACATTTTAATTGATTATATATATTCATAGAGTAAGAAAATTCGATAAAAAAAATAAAAGAAAATTTAATTTCTAAAAACAGGTTTAGGAATTTCTGCAGCTCTGCAGACCTCTTGGACGAATTGGATATAAATTAAAAAAAAAAAAAAGATAACTCATAAAATATTTCCTTTAAATACAAGAATACAAATCATTAAGAATTTTCATCTGTAATAAATCATAACTCAATGTAAATTCAGCTGTAATAAATGATCAAAGTATACGCATAAACAGCATTTAATGAATATTTTTTTGACTCCCAAAATCAATCTTGCCGCCTTTCTAAATGTTTATGAGCAACTAATCATTGTGATCTGATGTTATTTGACGAGAAGAGAAGGGAAACATTAATCACTAAAGGGTCGTTATATAGAACAAAGAAAATATAATAACAGAGTGATGCCCAAATAATGACCTGTTCCTTATATAAGAAGCACCACTAAACCACATTCTTGTAGTTTAAGAAGCTAATACTACAAAAATGTTTTTTTTATTAAAATTTTGATAAATCTATCATAAAATGATTGCAATGATGGATTTACATATTTCTGGCAGGATGTATAGGAATGATTTTGCAATTTATGAGCTTTTGTTAAACGACATCGGTATCGACAATAAAAATAATGACCTGATCTTTATATAAGAAGCATCATTAAACGACAAATTTTTCTAGTTTAAGGTACAGAAAATATCAAAATGCATTTGTTAATTAAATTTTTGATAAATCACTCATAAAGTGGTTGTAATGAAGGGTCCCCATAATTTAGAAACTAATGCATTGGAATGATTTTGTTATTGATGAGTGTTCATTTGATGAGGTAGATATTCGGAATGAAAATAATTGTTGAAAATGTATTAATATTTTATTTTATTTATTTGTTTATTTTAGAATGGCAACGTTATTTAAGAAATATTTTTTGCTGTCTCATTTTGTAGATGGCAACTTGTAGATCAATCCCAAGATGGAATAAACAAAGTTTGAATTTTTTACCGGTGGGATATCGTTTTTCTATTTTAATATAAAAAGCGAAAGAAAACGGTGTTTTTTCTTAGGCAGCTTTAACATTTTTTGGCGTCCGCGACAGGACTTTCTCGAAACAAAATAAATCAAGATGTTTCAAGCAATAAAAGGTTTTAAAAAAGAAGATCTGAAATACGTTGCGTCTGAAATTGGAGAAGACGTATCAGAAAATATTACGATAGTTGGATTAAAAGATCTTATTTTAAAAAGTTGTGAATATAAGAATGATCCAGAATTCGTTCAAGAACTTTTAAGTAATGTTATTTCGGAAAGGAAATTAAAAGAAGAAACCGAAAAAGAAGATAAAAGATTGCAGCTTGAAGCTGAAAAGGAAGATAGAAGACTGCAGCTTGAAGCTGAAAAGGAAGATAGAAGATTGCAGCTTGAAGCTGAAAAGGAAGATAGAAGATTGCAGCTTGAAATTGAAAAAGAAATAGAATTGGCAAGAATACAATCTCAAAATAGAGGTCAGTCATTTTCTGCTAATTCTACTGCTGATTTAAATAATTATAAGAGAAAGTTTACACTGCCTAGATTAGAATTTAGACAATTTGGCGACGATATTAAAGATTGGCTCCCATTTTGGAGTCAATTTGAGCAAATACATAAAGATGAGGATATCGCACCAGAAGACAAATTTCAGTACCTAGTTCAAGCAACAATTTCTGGTTCTCGTGCTAGAGAGGTTGTTGAAAGTTTTCCGCCAACTGGCGCCAACTATCAAAAGGCTATTGATGGTTTAAAATCGCGTTTTGGTAGAGAAGATATTTTAGTGGAAGTATATGTGAGAGAATTATTAAAATTAATTATTTCTGTGCAAACAAAAGAAACATTTTCATTAACTTCTTTGTATGATAAGCTTGAATCATATTTACGAGCATTAGAAACATTAGGTGTAACCACAGATAAATGTGCATCCATTTTGTATCCTATGGTTGAATCGTGTTTCCCAGCTGAATTTTTAAAGGCTTGGAATCGTAGTAATATTTCCAGTATTAACTCTGACGCGAAAGGAAGATTGGATAATTTGATGCAATTTTTGAAAACGGAAGTTGAAGGAGAAGAAAGAATATGTTTGGCTGTAGCCGGTTTCGGTTTAGGAAAGGGCCAAGAATACAGACCTTTGAAAAAGAAACAATATAGCTCGGAGAATTTGAGAAATAAAGTACCTACAGCTATAGGTTTGTTAACGACTGCTGCAGATAAAGATGTAAAGAAATCTTGCGTTTTTTGCGGTGGTAAACATTCAAGTTCAGATTGCTTTACGGCTCAAAAAATGACTCTATCGGAAAGACAAAAAATAGTCAAGGAAAAACGATGCTGCTTTGCATGTTTATCGCCATTTCACGCAGTTAAAAGATGCCGAGCAGTTTTAAAATGCCTGATATGTTCTAAAAAACATTTTCCTATAATGTGTGATGTGCTTGATTCGCAAAAGATGTCTGTAGAGGGAAAAGAAGATAAACCCGCACTAGATGTTAATATGGCTAATTTTAATAAACACAGCCCTAAGATATTTCTTCAAACTCTCAAAGCTAAAGTGGTATCGGATAATAAACAGAAAATTGTGAGGTTACTTTTTGATTCTGCATCACATAAATCTTACATTTTGAAAAGTGTAGCTGAAGAAATGAATTATACACCCGTTCGATGTGAAAAATTGGTACATTCTCTTTTTGGTGGCGTTATCACTAATGAATTTAAACATAATTGTTATAAAGTAAAATTGAGAAATTTGATTGGAAATTTCGGCTGTAATTTTGAAGTTCTGGATCAATCTATCATTTGTGACAATATTAGACCGGTTTTTAAAGGTCCCTGGATAAAAGAATTAGAGGAAAATCAGATTAATCTAACTGATATTAGCGATACTTGTGAAGGCATTGATATTCTAATTGGAGCTGACGTTATGGGGAAAATGTTAACTGGCAAAAGAAAAGTCTTATCTTCAGGTCTTGTCGCTGTAGAAACTTTCTTAGGATGGACATTAATGGGTAAGGTACCACAGGAAGAATCTTCGGAAGAAAACCTGGCTTTAACAGTGCTGTCCTTATTTGTAAATGAAGCTGAAATCACAAATTTATGGAAATTAGATTCAATCGGAATCAATGATCCTGTTGAGAAAAAATCTAAGAACGAGATTGATCTTCGGACCAAGGAGCATTTTCTAGAAACGGTAACAATTAATAAAGATGGTCGATATGAGGTTTGTTTACCATGGTCTGATGATAAGTCACCTTTGCCCGACAACTTGGATTTGGCGAGGAAAAGGCTCGACTACACTACCTCAAAACTTATAGCTATGAATATGTATGAGAAATATGAAAATATTCTTCTAAATTGGTTAGATGAAGACATAATCGAGGAAGTTCCTACCAACGAAATGAACTCTTATGGTAATTATTTACCTCACCGTGCAGTGATAAAACTAAGCAGCAGCACTACTCCAATTCGTCCGGTGTTTGACGCTTCAGCGAGATTAGCAAATTATCCATCTTTGAATCAGTGCTTGGAATGTGGTCCTAATCTCATTGAGCTTATTCCAAATATTCTTCTTCGATTCAGAGAGGGACAGCTTGGCGTTATAGCTGACATCAGGAAAGCTTTTCTGCAAATTAGTATTCGTAAAGAGGATAGAGACTTCCTTCGGTTTTTGTGGTGGGAAAATAGAAAAGAAAAGAAATTGAGAGTTTTTCGTCACACAAGAGTTGTTTTTGGGGTAAAATGTAGCCCTTTTCTTTTAGCTTCAGTAATTGAGTACCATATTCAAAAATGTGAAGGATTTGAAAAATCTTTGAAGAAAAGACTTTTGGAGAGTTTCTACATTGATAATGTCATTACTAGTGTCGACAGTAAAGACCAATTAGATCGATTCATTGAAAATTCTAAAACCTTGATGGCAAAAGGTGGTTTTGATCTTAGAGAATGGGAATGGTCTGGCGACTGTGAAACTAATTCAAAGGAAGAAACTCAGGTATTAGGTCTTATTTGGAATAAGAAATTAGACACTTTGAAAATTAACATGAAATGGCTGGATGGCATTAATGTGGAAAAAGTAACTAAAAGGAGTATGTTATCTACAGTACATAAAGTATTTGATCCTTTTGGATTCACTGCACCAGTGATGCTCTGTCCGAAAATAATGCTACAAAAGGCATGGACATTAGGTACAAGTTGGGATGAAGAAGTAACTGGTGAGCTTCGTAAAGAATTTCTACAGTGGTTTCAAGAACTTAAGCATTTGTCTGACATACAGATTCCTAGGTGTGTTCAAGCATCTTCAAAAGATATAAGCAACTGCACTATTCATACGTTTGTTGATGGAAGCAAAGATGCATATGCTGCTGTTACATTCCTTAGAATAGAAAATAATGGTCGAATCGAGCTATTTCTACTTGCAGCGAAATCTCGAGTGGCTCCTTTAAGAGGCACAACTATCCCAAGAATGGAACTTCTTGCGGCGGTGATTGGAGCGAGGCTAGCGAATTCAGTTGTTGAAGCTCTTGGTTGGAAAAATGTTACGATATATTACTGGAGTGATTCTACAACAGTGCTTGCATGGATATTACGAGAAGAAAATTGGTCTGTCTTCGTTAGGAACAGAGTCCAAGAGATAAGGAAGTTGAGTAATCCTACATCATGGAGACACATACCTGGTGATAAGAATCCGGCAGATTTACCTTCCAGGGGCTGCAAGGCAAAACATCTAGTCTTCCTAAGATGGTGGGAGGGTCCACAATGGATGAAAAATGCTTTTGAATTTCAAAACATTATGGGTTCCACCAACCATGATTGGAATGAAGAAGAGATTAGAAAGGAAAAGTCTAAGACGACTTTTATATTATCAAATAATGAAGCCTGTGGTGTTGCAAACTGGTACTACAGATATTTTTCGAACTATGATAGAATAGTTCGTCTTGTTGCATGGATCCTCCGCTTCATGAACAACTGCAAAAATATAACTGAGAAGAAGCATGGTGAATTAACCGCTACAGAATTTCAGGAAGCAGAAATGAAGGTTTTATTTATGATACAGAATGAGTCTTTTCTCCCAGAAGAAGAAAAGAGATTAAAAACCCTACAAGTATTTAAAGACGATCGTGGCATCATCCGTTTGAAAACTAAAATTATTTATCGCAAGGACAGTGAAGATTTTCTTAAACCTATTGTTCTTCCTCCGAATCATGAAGTGGTAAAGCGGTTAATCTATAATGCTCACGTTAAGAACTGTCATGCTGGAGTCCAGATACTATTGAATGCACTTAGAGAAAAGTACTGGATCCTAAATGGAAGAAAAGCGGTGAAACATGTGGTGGCCAATTGCATTACGTGTAAAAGATATAGCTCAAAGAACATAGAAGTTATAAGTCCCCCCCTTCCAGAAAATAGAGTAAAGGATGCTGCGGTGTTTCAGATAACTGGCGTTGATATGGCTGGACCTTTATTCCTTAAAGACAAGAAGAGCTGGGTTCTGATTTTTACTTGTGCAGTGTACAGAGCAGTTCATTTCGAGCTTGTTACTGCTGCATCGACTGATGTTTTTTTAATGGCATTTAGGAGATTTGTTTCTCGCAGAGGAAGATGCACAACAATATACTGCGATAATGGCTCCAATTTTGTTGGAGCAGCCAACTATTTAAAACAACTGGATTGGAACCGCATCCAAAAATATGGAGCAATAAACTCTATTGACTGGAAGTTTAATCCTCCAACTGCTGCCTGGTGGGGCGGATGGTGGGAGAGATTAATTAGAATTTTAAAAGATCTTTTGAAGAAAGTGTTAGGACAGGCACGTCTCAATTATGAGGAGATGATAACGGTTTTGGCAGACTGCGAGCGTGTAATCAACTCAAGACCTCTAACTTACATTTGCGAAGAGGAAGCTATAAAACCAATTTCTCCATCGATGTTCATACAAGATGTGCATGAATGCAATCTTCCTGATATAGATGCTGTAGAGCAAAATTCTGTGAGCAATAGATTCAAATACAGACAAGCAGTGCTTAAAGACTTAAGAAATCGCTTCAGATCTGAGTATTTGGGTGCTCTCATACAGCGGAGAAATAAAAAAAATCAAGAAAATGTACAGTTACTGTTGGTGACATTGTTATGGTGGGAGCAGATAATAAAAAGAGACTTGTCTGGCCTTTAGGTCGTATCACAGAAATCATACCAGGTAAAGATGGACATGTACGACTTGTTCGAGTGCAAACTTCACAGCAGAATTTCCTGCGACCAATTCAAAGAATATATCCATTAGAGTTAACATCCTCTGATGACTTCTCCACTTCGATGACACCAGATGATTTGAATAAGTCAAATGACATCACCAAAACTTCTGACAGTACTTCTGGCAACGAGATGAAATTTAGTAGAGCCGGAAGAAGAATTAAATTGCCAGAGAGACTGAACTTGTGATTTATTTTGTTTTTGATTGGACATTTTCCCATTAATTTTCATTTTTATATTTAAATATTAATTGAAAATTTGTAAAACGTTGCCATTTATTGAATCTCTTAACTGTGTTTAACTAATAGTATTATATTTTGATTATTATTTATAATCAAAAGGTGGGAGGATGTTGAAAATGTATTAATATTTTATTTTATTTATTTGTTTATTTTAGAATGGCAACGTTATTTAAGAAATATTTTTTGCTGTCTCATTTTGTAGATGGCAACTTGTAGATCAATCCCAAGATGGAATAAACAAAGTTTGAATTTTTTACCGGTGGGATATCGTTTTTCTATTTTAATATAAAAAGCGAAAGAAAACGGTGTTTTTTCTTAGGCAGCTTTAACAATAATGATCTGGTCTTTATATAAACTTTCTTTGTGCAACAGAACTTATATAATTAGGTTTTGCATCACAAAACTTAAAATCAAATCAAATGTGGTCTTTATATAAACTTGCTTTCCGGAGCATAACTTACATATTAGTTCTTGCATTATAAACCTTAAAATAGAATCAAATCTGGTCTTTATATAAGAAGCATCACCAAACCAATTATCGGTAGTTGAAAGTGCTGAAATTATAAAAATACATTTTTTTATCAATATTTTAATAAATTGGTTATAAAATGATAGACCCACATATTTCTGAAAAGGTGAATAGGAACGATTTCGGCATGGATGACTTTTTACTTGACGAGGTCGAAATTCGGAATAAAAATATTGACCTGATCTCTATTTAAAAAGTATCTATAGCCCAAATAATTGTAGTTTAAGGTGTTAAATATATAAAAGTGTATTTTGTGATTTAAATTTTGATTAATCGATCACAAAATTATCCTAATAATAGTTTCACATATTTCTGTCATAATGCAAGGAATGATTTGGTTATATGTTTTTTTGTGACGAGGTCCATATTGAATTGAAATAAATTAATTCCTCTACTCTTTAGCATTTATTACAAATATCGATTGAATAAATCTATAATTTCTCTAATTCCCAATTACTAGAATGAAATGTACTACATTGTATCATTTTTCGGTCGATTTGCATGTATAATATAAATAGAATACCCTTCAGTAGCTTCCGCAGACATGCCTGCATCCCATGTCAAACAAATTGCATCATAGGTTCCATTCCGTTTCAACCACTGATTAAACTTTTAACCTTATACCATCAGCCACAAACCGAGACTGTTCGCTGCGCTTGTTTGCAGAACCGTGTTGAACCGGCAGAGGTCTATATGTATCAAGCCAATCAGCTGACTACGTAATAAAGGGAAACTAATTGCTCCGACTTCAGCAGCCCGGGGAGGGGGGAGGGAACTGCCAACCTGTTCAGCAAAGACGTATTTCGAAGGGGATAGGGGAGAAATCGGGTTACTGGTCGAAATTCTGATTTAATCAATTCTCTAAATTGCCCCGATTCTTGCTGGCGGCATCGCAGTGATGAAGTTTATCACAAAGTGAACAGTACGCAGATCATTATGTAATGCATCCCAAAAGCCCCGCAGTTCGACGCTTGTTTGAAGATGGCAGTGAGAAATGGATGGTACGGATTTCGTTCAACGTCTTCAAGAACTCCGAGGGAAATATTTGCGTAATTTCTTAATTTAAAGATGAGTTTATAGATACAAGTATTTTAATTAATTAAATTTAACATTTTGCTAAATATAAATTGCAATTAAATTTGGGTTGGACTTGAAGAATCTGTCATTTACGATATCTTATTCATTTTGAATATTGCTAGGTTATTTAAAATTTTATTAATAGGAAACTAAAAGCAGTTTTACATATAAAAGAAATTTTTAAAAAAAGTATTCGAAATTTGCTTTAATCAAGGAAAAAAATGTAATATTGCACTAACAGATTTTAATTTATCTCTGTGAAATAATCCCCCAAGGGGGCAACTCGTAATTATGGACGAGGAACTTCCGGCATGGTGGTCGGCTGTCGAAACTCTAGTGAGAGCAGAAAAAAGTGGGGGTCTGGCCCCTCCCATCGATGACGGGAATTACTTCCAAAGGGAATGTTTGTATCGTGGCCGGTATGGTCCTTAAGACTCAACCACAGTTCCCATCAGTTATGCTGTTGCGGCGGCGGTCCATATTTTTCCGAGTGCTTTTGGGTGGGGCGGAATAGCCAGTATAAGGTTATCTGTGTGAAATTTCGATTTGTACTTCGTGAGGCTAACAGATTTACGGTGGTGCCAGCTTAGGTGTCGTCCTCGTCATCTGAACGCAGTTCTAAATTACGATATCCATTCCAAAATAGCTCTAGTGATGCTTTAAAATTGGGCGCTAATATAACTAAACTTAATAAAATTAAAATTTGTTACCTTGCAAGAAAGCACCCAACTTATTTTTTTAAATAATTTTTATTAACTTAGCAATAAGCATATAACCATTAATAATTTTCAGTGCAGTCATTAAATAATTTTTGTTAATACATAGTGTTTAGTATTCAGTTTTTTTCTTTCTGTAGATCAGAGTTATGCTGTTTTTCATCAAAATGTAATAAACGTGATTGAAATTGTTTTCAAATTATATTGGCGACATTTTAAATGTGAAATTAGCTGAACTTTCGTGAAAGAATTGAAAAAAAAATAACAGATTGAAACAAACATTGCATTCTTTCAGTTTTCTATTGCCAATTTCAAAATAAAATGTATTATTACAGATGCCTTATTTTTAGATTTTTTTCTACTTCGCCAACTTTTTTTTCACTTTTAACAATACATAAAAATTCAGTAATGGGAGGTGATGGCTTTATAGTAACAGAACCACATTAATGAATAAAAAATAAAAAAAAATAACATCTGTTAAATTTAGTTTAGCTTTATTAGCGCCCCGTTTTAAAGCAACACTAGGGCTATTTTGGGACTGACCTCGTAATTTTGAACCGTGATCAGATGACAAGGACGACACCTGCACTGATACTCACGTCTCAAAGCTTCCGCGCCACTTTAGCGGGAACACGTTTGACCCCGACGTACTTAACATGCACCAGTCGCGCTTACACGACGGTTTTTTTTAGCGGAATCGGGTCTCGAGCCTGAAACTCTCCGGTTCCAAAACCGAGGCCTTACCACCAGGCCACCGCGGCCTCATCACCTCTATTAAAGAAGTTCGTTTTCGGATTAATTTTTTAATAATGTGCAGAAAAATCTCATCATCCTATATGATATAACACCGTGTATTAAATGAGGTATTTTCTAAAATAATTAAAATCCTAAGTAGTGAAATACCTTCTGTAGGTTGCGCTATAGTAGGTAGGTTTGAGGATATTAGATCTACATTTCAATTGGGGACGCCGTCAGTTACTTTTGCTCACAAACGGCGTGAACTTTTCATATTATAATGGCCCTGTGTTGGAGAATTGAACGAAGCGTTGAAGACATTGATTCCAATCGGTCATTGTGATGATTTGGGAAAAGTACATGTTCGATTTAAACTCCTACAAATTAGAAAACTTGTGTGCCAACCGAGCAACATTTTTGCTTGCTATTCCAAATATGTCAGTAATTACAGAAATTTTTTTGAGCTACAACACTTATAACACTACCTTCTTATAGTTGCATGGTCTTGCTATTAAGATTTTCTATGAAATAAAAATGAATATTTATAGAATTCTTATTTTTGCCTCTATTTATATTAGAACTATCTTTTCTTTATAAATTGGTGCTCGATTTGATCCACATAAACAAGTATTTGAATAACTGATGATAGTTATTTCTCAGATGGAAACAGAATCTTCTTATAACATATTAAGTTAATAAATTAGAAAACAATGTTATTTAGATTTTGTATTCTTACATACTAACATAATTTATTGGAAATATCAGTCAAAGTCAATTATTTCTCTGTCTTGTTTTTTGTTTCAAGGTATTTTATTTAAAGATCCTTCCCTCCTCCCAAAGCTATGTAGATAACTGAAGTTTGGTTAATTCGATACCTATTGTATTTATGTTCAAATATTGTAAATTAATTATTTTCTGCTTTTTCAAATAATGTTTTTCTTCTTGAGCTTTTTAAGAGCTTTGAAGTCTTATTTTTAAATATTTTACACTATTGCACAAGTGTATGCTAAAGTTTTATAACTGCTGTGAAGTCTATTATTCTCTCAGAACTATACTCTACTGAATTCTAAAAAAATTACTTGTGTTTACTGCTGAGAAGAGATTCTAAAACATAAGCTTTACAATACCCCAAATTTTCACTTTCATTAACCAGTCGTACCAGAAAAGACAGTAAATAAAATTTGATTAATTGTGCAATTCCCTTTTGTATAGAATTTTTGCGAGGTGCACACAATTATCTCATGAAGCAAAAGAATTTTTGTTTTGTCTTAGAAGGACCACAAAGCCTCATTTTGTTGAGGAAAGGAGGGAGGCGCAAACCCGAATAATTTCTTAATGAATCATTGTTGTGAACGAAGCAGTATAGTGGGCTAACAAATGGATGCTTTTGGAATTCTTCTTCTCTGCATTTCTTCTTCTTCAGATGCATAATGAAAAGTGTCACATTTTTCATTTTGTGGTCGAGGCGGGATAACCACATTAGAAAACGACGTAACTGGATGAAATGTCAAGTTTCCCTTTCTTTTCAACATCCAAGCATGACATTACATCATAGAATTCTTGATTATAGATTCCATTAAATTGTAATTTTAAATATTTACATTCTATATTAAGATTTACATGCTAATTCTACCACCTTTTTATAATATACATGAACTAAGTTTTAAAAAATACAATAATAATTTTAAATATTTTTAGATTATATAATAAATAAATAACTGGAAGGGAATAATACAATATTGAATAATTATATTCAGTTATTCATTCTCATCAATTTTTTAAGAAAATTTAGGTAAACAATTTACAGAAATACGAGGTACATTTCATTATTACAAGTAAACACTTTTTGAGATGGCAAAACTCTCTAGTTTACATTGCAGTAATATAGACATTCAAGACTTTATTTTCAAGATTTGGATGTTGTTGTAGATTTCATTCCGCATTGTTATATAGAAGATTCAAATAAATATTTAATCCACTGTTGTGTATGAAATTAAAACCTCATGTTTGAATATTTAGAAAACCGAGTGCTTCTACAAGAATTTTTGCCCGATGTTTCGTATAAACATAAGTCAAACAGTCGCTGCCGTTCAATCCAGCCTGATTGAGCTCTTATATAAACTATAAGATCAATCAACAATTAATCGTTCTATTTAAAAATGGTGAATCTGGTGCGTTTGTCTCGTAGATTGGCGAATAACTGACATCTTTTATCTAGATTACTTTTGCTTTAATTAGCTGAAAACTTTAGCGTACCTTGTTTTTTGACAAATCTGTCGATCTCGTCGCTCACTTATCGACACTGACATCTATGTTATAGATATGCCAAAATTCTTGCTTCAAATTCATGATTCTATTCGCAGACTATGGCGGGCATATATTAAAGATGATTATTGGAACATCAACAACTTCCAGCCTCCTATTTTCATTTCACATATTTGTTTATTCTTATTAATAACATAATGTGCACTTTTGCACATGGTTGGATTAAGCCCTAAAGAGGCGCTTATGTAACGATGGATTTTTTTTTGGTGTGTGTGTGGGGGGGGGGGGGCTTTTCTTTCCTATCACATGTAAAATCAAGTGTATTGAATTTATTTTTGTGTAAGAAGTTGGCATAAATATTAAGATGGATTGAAATGATGAAAGATTTAATTGTGTCAATATAAAGAGAATAAGTTTCAGTGCGACTCTTATATAAAACTTAAATTTAGTTGCAGTTTCTTTAAAAAAATGCAAATTTTTTTAACAAAATCTAAATATTGTAAAATTTTTTTTTATCTAATGATTCGTGAGTCAGACATATAATTTACATTGATAGGCAAGCGTTTGAAAACATAAAAAAAATAATTTCTTAAAGATTATTTTGAAATTTTAACGATACTTTGATTTTAGTTGGAACAATTTTCAGTACACGTCATTTGCGTTTAAAAGCAATGGTGGGATTAAATTATCCGGAAAATAAAAGCATTTTGAATTGTTTTATTAATTAATTGCCTTGCTGTTTTGATTATTTAATAATATTCTGATTATGTGTCTCCATTTTACTGGGTTCTTTACACATTTCATGCCAAAAGATGGTGTGTTTGATCATATATTTCTATATATTTCCAATTTGTCACCAGAAATATTTCAACCTCTCTGAATGTTTGTATATTATTATGAATAATTCCATACTTAATTAGATGATTTGGGCTGTTTTCAGGAAGAAAAACCTTAAGTTGACATTACTGTACCAAACAAAATCATAGCAAATTTAAATGTATATATTACATTTCATTATAATACTATGCTATGAGATAAGGTACTAAATAATGAAATAAATAGCATTAAAAATATAGAATAATTTTAATAGAAAAGAAATGGAAATATTTCCCAGTTATTATAAATTCGAAAATATTTTTGTTAATCATAATTATATCACCGAATTCTGTTACAAAGTGGCGAAATGAAATTTTTGAACTATTTAAATAAAAAACAAAATATTTTGTTTCATTAGAAGAATTTGTTGCCAAAACTAAACTGGGAAAAAATATTTTATAGCCATTCTGATTTTCATTTATTTATTTTTTTACAGATATAATCCGACAATTCCTTATTTTTATCTGTGATAATATTATTAAACAGAATTCTAAGGAGATAAAGACTTCAAAATTGGTTTATTTCAACCGTGTTAATGTAATTTTCAAAAGCATTGACTATAGTATCACTTTAAAGACATCCGTATCGGCTATCTTCAAATCGATAAATAAAAATCAAACACATAAGAATAAATGTCTCGATTCGGCACGATCATTCTTCCATATCGATCAACGCTGCCTTGAGAGAAGACAGTTCCATTTTTTTACAACAAAGAAATATCACCTACGATATGAGGAAAAAAAGTATAGAGAAATCGAAATAAACCTCTTTATCTGCTGATATCCTTTTGGTATATTTTGATTCGGTTAAGAAAATAATAGGTTTAAAAACAATGCAGAAAATTTGTATCACAGAGATTTGACAAAAGAAAGTGAAATTGAAAGAAAATTTTAATATATTAATTCTGATTATTTTATAGAATACCTGAGTCAAAATATGTAACTGCTGAAAAAATTGGAAATTCTAAGTTTTAGGCAATTCTCTACTACTATTAGTCTACTATTCTTTATGAAATAAAGAAAAATTTCATATTTTTGATATAAAAGCTGGTCGATTTATACAGTTTTTAAATTTTATACTATTAAAATCAATCAACAGCTACATCAAGAAAAAATATTTCGCGAAATTTCCTAGATAAGGCATTTGAAATAGTTTTATATCGTCTGAAATAATGGCACTTAAAACTTCATAACTTGTTGACTTTTAATCGCAAAAGAATCGTATGATATTTTTTATTTAAAATTTATTGCTGTACAAATCATTTTCTTATATATGATTAAAAAGATCGTTGGCATCTATAAATAATTAGACGGATTTTTTCAGCAATAAATTTTTTGCCTCAAACAACATAAAATCTGACTCATTTGTCATTTTAAGCATTTGCCCAATTATATGTTTTTCTCTAATGAAGTATAAATGAACAATTGGACCTGACTTGAGTGGCCATCATATATCAAATATCTACATTTATAAATAAATATTTGTGGAAATTCGATATTGCTTACAAACTACGGTTATACCTCATATACTGATATTATTCGAAGTAAGAGTGGATGATTAGACTTAACTGGAATTAGTTGCATTATTATCCAACATTATCCTCGGAAGTTGTCTGGATAAATGGATTTAGACGTTATATTGATGCTTCTTTGGATGAATAGTTGTACCAGATTTTCGACATTATGTGGTATTAATTTTCTGCAATGTCATTTACTTACTTTATCGAGAATTTAACCTCATGTCAAGAGATATGTCTGATTTGCTAAATTTACCAATTATAACTCGATGTTATACAATGAAATATAATTTATCCAAGTTATAATTGAATTTATCTTTTGATTATCTGGTGTAATTTACAAGAAATTAAATTGGCCAGAATAATTCGAAATCGTCCTCATTTGGTTATTCGAATTATTTTCGTTAGATCTTCTACAATATATGAATAATATTTACGAATATATATTTAAACTTCTCACTTTTAAATATGTATATTAAATTTGATGTTATTGCAAATCTTATATGCATATTTTATAAAGTTTTCATATCAAAAATCTGCTCAAGAGAGGTGAAATTCATAAAATAATTCGTTTAAATGAAATTCATAAGATTTTAGTATGTCAATGAATACATTTATAATGTTAAGTTAATATATTCACAATTGCATTAAGTTTAACAGAAAATATAATAGCAGATGCAGTTTTAAGGGGTTATGGATTTTAGGTTCTAGTTTCAAAACTGTTTAACACTTTCAACTTGTTAAGAAATGTGTGCCCCTCTTTGGGTATGATGAAGACGTATAGCAAAATGTGCACTGGTTTAACCATTTTCTTTCACATCAGATTATGGTGGAAAATTGTGAGGTCAACACTCCAATAACCGTGATCTAAATCAAAGAGGCTGTTCTAAAACATCGATCATTAGAAAATCCGTAAAAAATGACATTAATGCATAAAATAATCGTATAGCTATATATATATTAATGGAGAAATTGTAAGAGTCGAAACATAAATAATAATAGAATTCCTTAATTAATAAAATGGTTTTATAGCTCCAAAATGATGCCAATCAACAAAATATTTCATTTATTAAATATTCTAGTGTTTATTTGCGATATCTATTGCTTATAGTAAAATGTGTAAATGCTGTTACATTTATATATATGTAGCATGTGGAATAACATGTAAAACACTGATTGGAAAATAAAGTTAACGAATAAAATCTATGCAAAATATTTTGAAATATTAATAACACATCTTCATATTATCTTACCTATTTATTCCAGAATGTTTTTCTAACAAATATTGAAAACTTACATTATTGCTCAATAAAGCATTAAATTATGGCATAACAATCCACATGAATTCGCATCTCCTTTAAATAAATGAATGCGTCTATCTGATAACATCGCGTTTCCTGAATCAAATTAATGCAAATCATTCCTTAGTGTAAAAATATTTAAACCAGAGATGGCCCTTTTCCGAACCGGTAAGACACCACGCGCCAGCAACTAACTCTTGCACTTTCGGCGATCTATCAAAGCGATTTAATTAAATGCACTCTCCTTTTAATTCATCACCTTTAAGCGGTCGGGCATCTCTAAAAGGAGAAACTTTTCCAGAATTAATTTTCTTACTCATATCATTAGCGATTAAATGTGAGCGTGGATTTTCCCGAATTCGGTTTCCTGTAAATGTTGTTGCCCTTTTTTTTCCTTCCTTCCACCGACGACCTTTTTGCTACATGCGTTTCGCAAGCAACGATGTGCGAAGCCGTAAACCGGGGAAACGTACATATGCCTTGTCGTCCAAATGGGTGGGTAGGTGGTCTCGACTTGACGTGTGGGCATGTTGTCACGTTGCGGGTTGATTAATGGAAGGGCAACAAGGGTTGGGTATTAATGAAGGCCCCCGCCGCCGAAGTCTGGCTGTTGGGATGGGAACGGGTGTTGAAATCGGGGATTGATTCGCGCACGCTGGGACAGGTGAAGGATTGGAATTATAGTTACACGCGTTATTTGAAGTACCAAATGGGGTGAGGAATTTTCGAGAATCGTTTGTATTTCCTGACACAGTACCGCTGAACTCTTGAAATGGCAATTTAAACATGGATATTTATCTTAGTGAATTCTGGCGGCAATCAAATAGTGCGATGGGAAATATGGCTTTTCGCCACGAAGCAACCCTGAAAGATGAGATATTTGCGGAATTATTTCTAAAGATTCTTGGTATAAAAATACTAAAAATAATAATTTGATATGTGAATAAAGCTTCCAGGAAAATTAAAAAAAATGGATTTACATGTCACGATATTGTTTATTTTGAAACTATTCAATAAGATACATAATATATATTATTATGGAACTATAGCGATAATTCCCAGCTTCATTTCTTCCAGAATTTTGAAATCTTTGTTAGGAAAGTTATAAGGTTAAATCGTAAAGGAAGTTAAAAGTCAATGCTTGCTTTTAAAATGTAATAGAATTGTAACTCTTTTATTTTTTTAATTGATATTTTAGACTTATTACAAATCTCCTTTACCTGGATCAGCAATTATTTTTATTTTTGATTGGAAGTTTTTGTAAAATCCTAAATAAAATCCTATCCCATTTTGTAAATCTAAAATAAATCCTTGTTTAAAGTTATAAAAGCGAAATGTAATTGAATTGCAAACAGAAGATTGCACATGAGAAAAATACATGGGAGTCCTAAGCTCTAACCACTACACCATTTCTGATATGTTTATGCAAATCATGTATAGCCACATATCAATATTTAGTTATAAAAATGTTTTTTTTTAAATATAACATCTCCTTTGTTCTGGAAAGAAACCTATATAGATAAATTTAAAATGCAAAGCCTTATCTAAATGTCTTATCTATATCTAAATGTAAAATATTTCATAAATATTTTTACACATAAATTAGCAATTTATTTTCGGAGAATTAAGATTGTTATGCAGGAGATTCGAAATATTATGCTGATAAGCTAGATTTTTTTAAAGGGCAGTTCGAAAACTGAGTCTGAACTTTCTTTGTTAGTCTTCTGAGTATAATATTGCTCGCTGATAAAATTGTAATAATTCTTAGCAGTGGTAAGCATTTTTATGAAAAAAAAATGATAAATAAAATCTGATTTAGAAAGATAAGTCTTAAATTTGAAAAAAACTCTAATTTAAATCCAAATCTGTATTGATCGTCATTTCTGTGACTTGTTATGGTCCATACATGGTTTTGAATGTCAATAAAAACATAGAAAACATATAGTTCTAAAAAATCGTTGTAAAGATTTGTATTTGCGCAGAGCAAATAAGTTAAAGATTTCAAAATATTTCTAGCTATTTATGATAGCTAAAACATTTTCATTTATATTTTTAACTATTTATGATATATCGTTAAGCTGCCATAATAGATTTGACCTGTGTCTTAAATAAATACGTAAATACTTGCCAATACCTTTTTTTCATATCTATATGACAACAATATTGAAACACATGAAACTAAATTTATCAAATAATTTTGAATCTTAAAGAAAATAGCAGCTTGAAAATAGTGATATCAAGAATTATTACATAAGGAGCTTGAAATGATATGAAACAACTTATTTCTTTTTTCTCTATCCTTCAGATAACTGATTTATCATAAGAAATGAAAAGAAAAATTCATTGAGTGAAACTTTCATTAAATAAAATAAGCAGAAATCCACTTTTATATCGGATTATCAGAAGTTTGTCATTGGACTTGGACTTTAATGAATTTGATTAATGAAAACTAATAAGCATATGACAATAAATCCGAAATTTTAATTGCAGAGATTAGAAAGTTTTAAGTGTGCATATATAATGTAATAGAGCATAATAAAACGATTTTGTTATCTAAGAATATGTAGTTGTCATGTGATTTATGAACACTGGAGATTAAAGTAATATGGGTTCGTCAAAAAAAAAAAAAAAAAAAATTACTTTGCAGGTTTATAGCATGAAAACAACGAAGAAGAAATGGGAATAGACAATTAAAAGTGAACTGAATATTTTAGACCTAATATATAATTAAATTAAAAATCCTTACTTAATTCGTTTCTGTGAGTACTGTTATTATATTATGTTCTTCTTTGGTAATCCTATCCTTCATATGGCATTTGGCCATATAAAAAATTTTTATATATCTGAGAATTTTAACCTTTCGCACTCGGAAAAGTAATTCGATGCATGATTATTCACCTGATGCAAATATTTGTTTATTGTTCTGAAAAATAAATATACTTACTTGTTTTAAGACGATTTTTTTTTTTGAAAAAATAATCTACATCTTTTTACCATTCTTTAGACATATTTAACAATTAAACTAGAAAAATAAATGCATAAAACGGCAAAATGATGCGCCATCCTGAGTTTAGTTTAGTTTAGTTATATTAACGTCCCGTTGTAAAGCAACACTAGGGCTATTTTGAGACGGACCTCGTAATTTTGAACCGCCGTCAGATGACGAGGACGACACCTGAGCTAGCATCCCCCCTCTCCGCGCCATCCTGAAAGGTGAGTGAGAGGCAATATCCGAGTGCAAAGGGTTTAAAAGATGTTTTTATTATAATTACACATTATTTCATATATATTTCATTTAATTTCAGATTCCATTTACGACTCTCTCATCTGATCAAATTCAAAAGTTACGCGGTCACTGCCCCTAAGGATAACCCCTTGATGCAATTAAACTTTTTGAATTTAAATTAAATATGGTGTTCACATTTATATTCATAAAAATATTAAAATATAATTTAACACTAACATTTTTAAACTTATATTCGCATTTTTAAATCGATGTTTCTTGTTTAACACCTGCCTTTCAGTTCAAATTCACTTAAATCAAAATAATAAAAACCTTTCGAGGTTTCATTATCGATCTATTTTCTTTTAATCAGTACATTCATTTGTCCGTTTCATAATGGACCGAAATACAGACAAGAAGTGATTTGTTTACCATCGCTCTTCGGAGCAGCTCGACGGCATCTTTTCATCGTTCGAAATCCACTCTCCGCACCCCTTTCATTCCATCGCGTGCCATCGTGGAACACAGGTGCTACCTCTCGCGCTAATTACTCCCTTATATCTGAAGAGGGGGAGGAAGATGCCAACGAGAAAGAGGGTGGGCAGAGAGGGTGTACAGAAGTGAAGTTGACGGCTGATCGACCGTCCTGTAAGAGACTTGCAAACGAATATTAATCAGGAAATGATGAGAAGATGACTTTGAACTCGCATCTAGATAAGAAAAGAGAAATGCTTTCACTTTGGGTTTTTGTATGCTATCCCAAGAAAATATTGTAGTCAGTCAGAAGTATTATTTTGGGGGTTTTAGATGAAATTCAGGTTTGTTCGTGAAAGAATTATTTAATATATTTATGTAGGTGCTTGTTGAAGAGGTTTTCTTCTGAAATCTTTTCTTGTTTTATTTTTTTGCTGAACGATAATCAATCCAGAAAACCATATCCATTTAAGGTAATGTGAAGTTTTCGGTATGGTGACTGAATCTCGCTGTTTTAATGATTATATATAATGTGTGTGCGTGTTAATTTTCTAATTTTTATCTTAATTTAGCCCATATTAATCTTATTCTAAAATGTTCTATTATTTCCTGATTCTAATCCACTTTTTTATTTAATAATTAAACACGCGCTCTATAAAGCTGCTCTCTTCAGCCTTTGCTCACGCTCCGAGTGAAGGAATAAAAATCCTTAATATTTGCAACATTCTATTAAAGATACCTAAATTTCCGTTTCCTAAATCTACACGTGTCAAAGAAATACCTATCAAAAATTAATTGTAAAACCAGTAAAGAGAAAAAATTTGGTCTTTTCTTTTCTTGTATCGCGATGTAGACTGACCTATTTCTTACCGCTTATTCTTTGTACGTAAATTATGTCTCCCATGGTGAAATAAACCAAAGTTTTAAAATTTCAAAATTTCTTCTATTCGGCCACGCAATTCCCGAATTTTACATTTTACATATATATAATAATCGTATGGGAGTCGTATTGTGGTCACTACACTGACCATTTTAATTTGGGGGGGACGCCTCGATTATTCAACGATGATCATTACCTCAAATGCTAATGCGAGGAAGAAGGGATAGCTCATATTTGATTACGTTGAGTGATTTATTTTATATTTTATTTTTCCTAATTTCTCTCTCAAACGTTACAGGATATATTACGTATTTAAAAACAAAAATTGGCAGTTTTAGTAAAAGAATGGTAGAAATGTGTAACCTTCAAAGCAAGGTTATACTAAATACATAATACATATATTGTATAATTCTGTGAGTGCGTATGACATTTACAAATATTAAATAGTAGCATTACAATGTGATCTAATAGTTGCATTCATAATGTCAATTTAACGAATAATTGAATTATAATTGAAGAATATTATCCGTTTAACCCTTTCTAGGGCCGTGGGAAGTATGCTTCCCACTAAATTTATCAATATTTGTATGAAATTATGTAGGTTGGCGTAAGTTCTGACAAATTTTTTTAGAAAGACAGGCTTCAGTTCTTGATCTTACACAAAATGACGTGTCTTGATTTGTTACTTAATTATTAATTAACCAAATTAATTAATTAATCAAATTAACTTTATCTAATAAGCTAAATGAATCCCTTTTCTTATTCTAATTTCAAGCCTAAAAATATTTTAACATAATATTACTAGAAAAAATGGCCCTTTAAAGTCTTAAAACTGTTTGTCTCCAGTATTAATTGTTAATTCATGATTGATATAACAAAGTTTTAAGAAAAGTTTATTGAGAAAGAAATTATTTCGTCCAAGAACATTCAACGATGTAATTATGTTTTTATATATGCAATTATCAGCATTCCTTTTTTTTTCTCGTTTTACTGTTATTAATACTCTGTTTTAACCCCATATCTACAATGTTATCATCTAAAAATATTGTGAAAAACTTTTGAAAATTTTGAAGGAAGGAAAAACAGCTTAGTAGCACATAAGAAATACAATCGTAAGAACGTCGTTTATGAAAACATTCATAGATTTGCGTATATAAGAAATATAATTCTCTTATTTTCATTTTCACTCGCATCTTTTTACTTGGAAAGTTTGCTTTTATTCTTGAAAAATCTTTTAGCTTCTCCTGTGGTAAATGGGAGAAAAATGAAATCATGCATGTCTTATCCATTTCGTTGCTTTCTCTTGTAATCACTCAAAGAAATATAAATACCCATTTTGTAACTTCTTAATTCGAGTAATTTATTTACCGATTATTCATTTGATTTTATACATGGCATATAAACAATGATCTAAAAATAGATACTAAGACATCATGAAATTTTGGCATTACCGATGGAAGTCCGGATCTAACTGGTTGGAAAAATCTTTATTCTAATGAGTGAAAGCCAGATTTTCATTGATCAGAAAGATGAAAACTGTTGTTGAATGTCCAATGAATAATCAAAATGCATTATTGTTAATTTTTATTACTAATTGTTAAGGGCAATAGATATTAATTATTCCTCTTTTAGTTTTTATATTTAATATAAACTCAGTGATCAAATAACAATTTAATTACGAAATTGAATTCTATCAGATGCTAGTAGATAAAGATAGAACAAATACACGGAGTGAGCAAAATATCAAGAACGTACTCAGAACTTATCATTCTTATCATTTCATATCTTCTAATAGATATGCTTCAAAGCATGAATTCGGTAGTATGTTAAAACCGCCAGAGGAGACAACTAACGGAAACGTGACTCTTTACTCCTTCTTCTGGTAACTCTCATACTAGATGGGGATGTTTGGAAGCTGTGAACAGGTATTCTTTAGTCAAAAGTCACTTTCTTCAGTTTTGAAACGAAATCAAAAGATTTCTTATTGGTTGCGGACTATTAAAACCTATAATCTTTTAGATTCATCTTGTGCATATTATGAGCATGCTTTGCGCTGGTTCTTATTCATATTTCGCTCTGCGTGTTGTATTGTAGCTCTTCTTTTTAAGTGACCCCTCTATAACTCATGAAAGATTAACATTTATTCGAATATTTTATGGATTTACTTACATTATTTGAAGACGCTACCTGTTGTGAAATAAAAAGGAACAGCAGTTTCTAAGATAATTAGAATCGGTTCTTCTTTCGCTCATAACCATGTCTGGGGATATATAAGTTACGATGATTCATAGTAGCCTTATGTTCTGTTTTTTTTACATTGTAGCTCTTCTGTTGAAAGTATGTGGCGGTTTGGTTAGAGTGTGGATAGAACCTGAGACCAGTAACATGACCACAATACAAAAGCAATTGCTCGTGCAGCGTAGCTGTTAACTGGCTTATATGCTTTCACCACAAGTACAATGAGTTCTGTTGAAAGTTTCGTTCACTCAAGAGCGATTTCTTTTGCTCAAAATTAAAAAATCATACTAATTTCACAAAAATTATTTCAAAACTCATACTAATTTTTAAGAAAGCAATTTCAGAGATAATCACAATCGACTACTCTGACCCTCGCTGAAATGCTTGTATAAACCTGAATGACCGGATACCGCGACAGCAGAAACAAAAATATTTTTGAGTAGTAATGGCCATCACCGGTCACAGTACAAACACACCTGTAAGTGCACGTCCTGTCATCGGTAAGGGGATAGCTGTCCCACACCATTTTTCTATCTACCAAGATGAAGCACCAACCATCATGCCAGAAATTTCTCACCTTATATATGAGGTGCCTCCCCCCCCCCCGACTAGATAGTTTCGGAGATAGCTGGAATCAGGTCTTCTTGCGCTCATAATCATGATGTGCATAAGTTACACAAATGCCTTTTCATCCCCATTAACTGGTGAACTGTGCTGTTTAATAATTTTCTTTGTAGTTAAGTGAAAACCTTTATTATATATTGCTTATATTGTAAATATAATGTATAATATCGTCAGCGTATATGCTGTATAAGTGAGTCAGAGATTGAATGAGTGGCACTTATGAATCATAGGCCAATCTAGGCATTCTTTAATCATGTTTTTCTTGTTAAACTTTTCTATGTCGAAATGGTAAATGTTACCAATCGATTGAAATTCTTTAAAAAACAGCTGTACTTTCAAATATCTGTCAAAATCCTTAATTGAAGATCTGAAAATTACATTTTGAAAATTCCTGTTGTTGTCCATGTAATGATGAGTAGTTTCTAAACTCATCATTACATGCTGTAACCCTGTAACAATAGTTATTTATTGGGGGAGGTGTAGGTGTGTTATCTCACTGTCTAAGTGTATCCATTTACATCAGATGTTTGGTCCAAACGTATCTTATAGTGTATATTGAAATAATCAAAATATGGGGAAAGTCTTTCCTTATTGACTCCTTATTTAATAAAGCCTTTCCTTATTGAAATATTCCTTATTTAATAACTTCCACATTTTGCGAAATCAATTAAGACGTCTTTCATTCAATATTTAATACAAAATCTTGACCAGTGAATCAATTGAAAATAAAATTCAAAAGACGGTTGCTTGTAAATCACGATTGTCTAAATTTCTTCTATTCTAATAAATGCTCTAATCATGAAGAAGTAAAAATAATTTTATAGGTGTTTTGAAATCGCAACTAAAAGTAGCTTTCTTGTTCTAGATATTCAGATTTAATTTAATAGATAGAAAAGTGCATTAGTCATTCAGATTAATTTAGATAAAAGAATGAAATAGAATTAATTTCATTAAATTCTAATTATTTAAAAAATATATTAAATTTTTAAAAACCTTTCCTCTAATTATCTGTTTTGAAACTTCTATCTTTTACTGTCCTTCATTACTTGAATTAATGAAAATCTGTCCCATTTCAAAGAGCCATTTAAAATTTAAAAAAACAAAAAAAGAATTTCATATAAAAATATCACTGAAGAACTAACATTATACTGATGTAAAATCTATTTTAAAAGACACCATTGTTGTATAAATGTATCGATTTTTCTATAGCAGCAAAGTATTTTGAAGAGAACGATATTTTAAAGAAAATCATTCTTCTCAAAACGATAAAGCTATTCCGCTTTTATTCGTTTGCGTAAATGCTTTATTTCTCTGAAACGCTAGTTCATTGTCGTTTTCCTAAAGTTTCACCAACTATTTCTGTATCCTGGAAAAGAATGCTATTTAATAAATAGAGGAAATATTTTCCTCCAGGACTATCTGGAGGTAGCTGAAGATATTGAAACAAGCGCTTCACTTGTTCCTTCATGCATATTGATTATTCAGGTTTTGGATAGGGTTCCCTTATAACGAGGGCATTTCTATCGATCTGCTAAATACCTGAAAGGCAAAGGACGGGAAACTGATATGGGACTGCAAGCATAACTGCGTGATAAAAACAAATATTTTAATGTTATCTATCTGGGAAAAGTTTTCCTCCCAAGCAATCTTCCCAGGCCAGTGTTTGCGGAGGCAGTTCCGACCTGCCCCAATATTTCGTGCTGCGTCAAAATTGCATTCAAATGATGGGCACGAATGCTAATTATGGAAATAATTTGATATTAGAGATTAAAGGAGAAGAAGATTGGTTTCTTCGTTTATTTTCCTCTTTCGAACCTTTTATGAAATCCTTGTTAGAGCCGTTTCTTGTTGTTTAAGTGATATTGTGTGCGTTTTAATAAGGAATTGAGGTGCAGAACACGAACAGGAATACTTATTTTAATTAAAAAATTACAAAATTATCGTTTGGATAAGCCTAAATACTGTATAAAATATCGGTAGAGTTGATTCCTGAAATCATCATTACTTTCTGTTGCATTGATTGTTGAAGTGTTTCTTCAATAAAGTTCGATATTAATAAATAATGTTCCAGTTTTAGACCATCTTTTATCTATCTGGTCATACGTATTTTAACAATGAATTATCGTGTTGATATAATTTTTTGTCATGAAGGTTTATTATTGTTTATGTGTGCGTTTTAACAAGGAATTGAGATACTCAACAAGAAGAGTAATACATATTTTAGTTAAAAATTATAAAATTAGCCTTCGAATAAAGCCAAATACTATATAAAATAGCTGGAGTAATAATTCCCTAAATTATTGATTTCATTTTTGAATTCATTGTTGTTGAGGTATTTTTTCAATAAAATTACATATTATTAAAAGATAGGAAATTTTTACACCATCTTTTATCCATCTGGTCATTTTGGTTATCATTTCAATAATGCATTAATGTGCTACGATATTTTTTTGTTATAAAGGTTTCATGTTTTTTATGTGTTATTTTTAATAAGAAATTGAGGTACAGAACACAGATAAGGATACGTATTTTAATTTAAAATTATAAAATTATTAATCTTTGAATAAGTTTAAACACTATATAAAATATCGGTAGTAATAATTTCCTAAATCATTATTGCTATCTATTGAATTCATTGTTGTTCAGATATTTCTTCAATAAAATTAAATATTATTATACGATATTAAAGTTTTAGATCATCTTTTATCTATCTGGTCAATTTAATCGTTTCAATAATGAATTATCGTTTTTTAATAAATATTTGTTATAATGGTTTCTTATTGTTTCTGTTATATTAGGTGCATTTTAGTAAAAGATTGAGGCACAGAATATGAAAAAAATGTTTATTTGAATGAATGTTTGTGTTTATTTGAGGCGCAAAAATGTTTATTTAATTGCAAAGATAAATTTTAATGGATCTAAATGCTATGTCAAACATTAGGGGAAACAATTCCCAAATTATTATTGCTATTTGTTGAATCCATTGTTGCCGATGCATTTCGTCACTTCAGTTGAATATTGTTACATGATTTTAAATCTTTGCTCTTATTTATCGATCAGTTCTCTTCCTAGCACTTGCATTGTTTTCCATAAACATTTTGATCTTCCTGATAATGAATAATCTTTTTGTTTCTCTTTGATTTGTATAAATACAAATAGTTTCAACAAAATGTGTAAATACAATGATTATCTTCTTGATTTGTGTAAATACAACTGGTGAAATTTAAAATTAATTCAACTAAATTAATTGAAAATTAACTTTTTATTATGTGGCTTATTTATAATAATGTGATATTTATTACATTATTAATCAAACTTTATAAATAAGCTATTTATTGATGTATTGAATAAAAAATCAGGTTCCACGCCTTTCTTTCATTTTGTTTGTAAAATTGATGATATAATATTAATCTAAATTTTCCTTCTATGGAATTTCCAGATTTCAAGAATATATTTTGATTAAAGTACATATTTTAGTCATAGAAAATTTAAAAATTAGACTATAATTGCTTCAAACAAATTTCAATAATCATTAACAATCATATGCATTCAAAAGCCAAATAAAATAAACATCAGCTGAAAAAGAAATGGTATGATTACAAGACGAAATTAAGAAGGCTTCAACAGAATGCTTTGTAAGGCTCCAGAACTGAGTTTAAATGACAATAAAAAATATGATAGATTTTGGTGTTACGTTAGAATTAATGAGTTAAGTTAGGATTTTGTTTAAATAAAAGTAAATGAGAAACTTAGATTTTCGAAAAAGCATCTCTTACCGTATATAAATTATCATTATACAAAATTTGTTTCTCTAGGTTCATAGAACTTTATTCTAAAACATCTAATCAAATAAGCATAAACATTCGTAATAAAATACTCATTTAACGATTAATAATATTTTAATGAAATAAGTATACTCCCTCAATACTTATAGCATAATTATCTAAAATACCAAAGAAAATAAGCTTGTCTAAAATTCACTGGGGGCATAATTTTTAAGAAGTCTGTAGTTATTATTTATTTTCAGAAATTGGTAGAAGAGATGCGGGAGGTTTTGTTGAGTTAGTTTTAAATTATATTTCCCTTAAGAATAAATGTTGGAAATAATTTTGTTTATTTACTTGGTAAATAACGCACAAATTGAATGTGACACGTCTCTTCTAGAAGTGCAAAAAATAATTTAATTTGAATTATGTAAATTCCTTTGAATGCATCGTAAAGAAAAATGTGGAAATGGAAAAACAAACAAATAAATAAAGTTGGACAAGATAAATTAGTCAGGGAAAGCTAACAGCGCACTGCTGTTTTAGAGAACTTTGAAAAATGCATATTAAATTAACCTGCTTAATCTCTTTCAGTGTTTTTTTTATTTAGCGAGATCTCTTTAACAATTATTTTCTTTTAAAAAGTTGAATTTATAATTATTTTATGGTGCATTAAATATATTTCACTTCTATTAATTTCTTTTTCGCCAATGTTAATAAAACTACACTTCTTTGGATGCACTTTTTGTTTTATTTAGTCTGAACGATGTAAAACTATTGTATTCAAAAATTCCTTTCTCATAATATCATTCTTTATGAAAAACAATTCAAATTTTTTATAATGATAATTTATATATGGTATTTAAAATATACTTTTCTAATAAACGCGTATATACAACTTTTAAATATTTTGACATAATTTTAGAAAATATTTTTTTCACAGCGAAAGTATTTATGAACATTTCTGTTATGATTGAATATAAATATTAAAAGTATTGAAATCAACATTAACTACTATAAAGACATCTTTGTTTGTTTTTTCTTTGAAACACCGACATACACTCTTATTTTCCTTTATTATTTTTAGAGATTTAACCTTCATTATTTCTGTTTTAAACCATAGCTTACATTCATTTAAATCTTAATATAAGATGATATTTTTTAAAATGGTTGATCGAATCACAGTTTTTCTTTCCTATAATAAATACTGCGAGTGAAACATTTATCACTGTTAAAAAAAAATTAACCTCCATTTGTTTAAAATACAAATATTTCTTCTAATTCTTAAAGAAAATATTTCTCTAAATTTTATTAACAGTTTGAAATATATAAATAATCAGAAATTTAAAATCCTCATTGTTGCTTTACCTGAGTATGGCATATAGTTGCCTGAATTTCAATAGAGTTGTTATAAATAAAAATCAGCAAGTTAAATCAAATTTGGGAGCCTACTTACACATCGAAACTTTTAATTTCCGTCGCATTTCTTATAAAATTTGTCTGTAGAGGGTTTGTTTGCCAGTGTGCATTTGAACATGGTATTCAGAAACCTAGATACATGAAATCTGGAGCTGGTTTTATTAGAAAATTGCATATTGGGATCAAATTACAGACAAAACGAAAACAGGTTGGTAGACTGTTGTCTGATTATTCATGTTATGCGAACGCCACAATACAACTAACTAACAATATGAAAAGAAGTATCAGATCATGGTTCTAAATCTGCTGTTCTGCGCTACATTTTATTCCTTATCGGTCAAAAGTAACAGGTTGAAAATACATTATTTCATTTCACTACCATGAATCTAAATATAAAACATGTATTATGTTATGTTTAGATACTATTGAGTATTATATTAACGAATACGCCAAATGATAATATTTCCGCAGATTTGTCTTGATTTATTATCATGTAGGAATATAATATACTTGGAATAGTTTATTATCATGCGGGAACAGGATGAATTTACTATCATGTGGGAATATGATGTATCTGGATTTATTGAATATCGTGTGGGAATATAATATGCTTGGATTCATTTACTAACATGTAAGAATATGATGTCCGTGGGTGAAAGAAAATGCTTTTGATTCGAAAAATATATTCTTCAATGCATTATTCAATATATTATTAGAAATACATTGATTATTTTCTGAAGGAATTCAGTGGAAATTCTCTAAAATGTGTATCTATTTACGGAATTCCAAATTCATCAAATTGTTTATCTGAAGATGATTCAGAAGCATTTGAATTTCTAAGTCAATTGTGATTTCAGAATAATTATTGTATTCAGATCTGCTTTTCTAATCAAACAGCGGAATAATCTATGAATTAGGAGTTGTGATACTCATCGATAAATGGAAAACTTTTATAGAAATCTTTCTGTTCGATAATTGGAAGGTTGTAAGATTTTTATATTACAATAGAAATTTTCAGAGTAATATGCAAGAGTATTTCATCACTTGACAAACAGCAATTATCTTAATTTCCGAAATCTTGGAAGTCGATGAAAGTACTGAATTTGTTAAAAATAATAACAAATGTGACAGTTATATTTTCAAATAAGAACTTAATTTATCGTCTCATTTTCATGCGATTCCAAGAAAAAAATCCCTTCTATTCGTTATTGGTTGATAAGGATTCAGGTTTTTTTCAACCCTTCCTTTTATAAAATTGAAATAGGCAATATTAATTGTCAAGCAATAATTTCATAAGCCAATAACGTATTGACCAAAATTCATATTGTTGCCTAAAACCCTGAGAGAAATACCTACAAAATGCAATTTAAACATAATTATTCCTTCGTTTTGATGTGAACTTTTAATAAAGTCGTTTTAATTTTATGTAATTTCATAAAAATTAAAGATAATAGTTTTGATATATTTTGCTAATTTTCCTTCATAAAAAAATAAAAATTGAATTACTGTTATAAAACGAGCTTCATTATATTTAATTCAAATAGACTCTTATTTAAAAAGCATTTAATTTTTATTAATTAATTGAACTCATTTTTGAAAGAAGACAAATTTTATAAATCCAAGTTTACGGTCTTTTGTCTTAGATAAGTGATACTATAATTTGATTTTAAGTTTTTTTCACGAGGAAACTTGTCGTTGTATTCTTAACCGAGACTGAAAAATTCCATTATTTTTGTTGCGATGGCAGTAACTAAAATTAATACAAAACTGTATACGCGTTTATTTCAGTATGGATTAAATTAATTCAACAAATAGTCTAATTAATGTTACAATTATGTATTGCAATTGCAATGTATACGTATGTGATTTGAAAATATATAAAAAATATGAAATGATGAGATGTTGCGTGGCAATGAATAGGATGCATGTATGGTTGTTAATAATTTTTCATAGCTCCTGAGAATACTGCTTCTACTACCTAGATCAGAACAGTTAATGATTTCATTACTGTCTTTGTGAACTGCTTACTTAACAATTTATGAATTTCTTCTGATATCTAAATTAAATTTAATCACAATTTTAATCGCTTATATAAAGGAAATAATAATTTCATTTTGCTTTGATCAGAATTTCAAAATAATATGTCAATTAATATACAATATTTTATTGCATTTCTTCTAAATCATAAAAAAAGGAAAATATTTTTGCAGAACATATTATACACCAATGCAATATATTTTGATGAGTATTTCAAAATAATTTGTCAATTGATATCTCTTGTATTTTCTTGCATTTTTTTTAAATCATAAAAAAAGAAACTATTTCCAAAACATTTTATATAGCAATCTAATACATTTCTCTAGCGGGGTCTTTTATTTATTTCTTTTACCTCTTCATATACCAAACAGCTATACCCTGATTCTCAACCTCTCTCAATTTCTTAAACCCCACCATCTTTTCAAACCAAACTCTAATCCCATTGAATTCGAAATGCTTTTTGAATGCAATCAGTAGAGATTCTACCATCTTCTGTGGTAACTGTACCCGCGAATTTCCTTCAACTTTTCAACAAACTGCGAACTAGCTCTTCACACCCTGATGGTGCTTTAAGTTTTTTTATGAACTGTTCTCCTCTTCTGGCGTTTCGTCATTAGAGAGTATCCCTGATGAAGCTACAGGATCCACGAAGAAAGTAAAATAAAATAAACTTCAGGAGGGAAAGGGGAAAAAAAAGAGAGAGCCCCCTGTTCTATTCCTTTGTGTTCCACCCCAAATCCAGTTAGCTGTGGCCCTTTTTTTTACCCTTTCCTTGTTGTTTATTTTTTAAGGTGTTCTTCTTCAAGAGAAGGTTCTTCCTTTTGACACCACCTTCTTGCCTTTTGTGAATCAGAAAAATTAAATAAGAACAGCCGCAGCCGCGGTTCATTTTGACAAAAAAGGGAGTGAAGACCTTCCTAAGTCGGGGGATCTCTTCTCTATTGCCAAGTGCAAACAAGGGCAAAGTGGCGCAAATCAATTCCTCACCTTCTCCAGAGGTGCCTTTTTAGAGTTGAGTTTACAAATAAGTGTGGTACAATCAATGAAGCTGCTTGAATTACAGATTGCTTTCGGTTTGTTTTCGAAGATCCTTGAAGGCTTATACGCAGCAGATTTTGAGAACTTTGAAGTAATACCGCATCCATATAACGCATGTATGATTGTATTTTTTTCTTCTTTACGTTGATAATAAAATTTATAATCTTATAAAGTATATAAAGCACTTTTGTGATAGACAAAGAAGAATTTTGTAATAGATAAATCAATGTGCTGAAAATTTATTTACTCTTTAACGAATGATTGTGGATTTTATAGACAATTCCAGAAGTGATGGATAGTAACATTATATTTTCCGAATATGGAAGATTTTAAAATTCTCGTATTGGATTCCAATTTGCTTTTGCAAACTGCATTTTTAAGGAAAATTCCATCGCCATTTAAACTTATTTTGCAAATTTTAGTTGCCTGGTTTTTAGTTGCCTGTTTAGAAAATGAAATAATTCATTTAACATTAAGGTTATATAGCTTACATAAATTTTAAATATCGTTCAATATTATTTGGTTTTTCTAGTAGCAAGATAATGTTAAGAAAGTGAAATCAATTCATTTAACATTATGGTTATATGACCTAGGTAAATTCTGAATTTCATCCAATATTGTTTGATATTTCCAATAGTAGGAAAATGTTAAGAAAGTGAAATCAATTAATTTAACATTACACTTATATGACATAGGTAAATTCTAAATTTCATCCAATATCTAATTGTAATTTTACTTGCATTGAATTATATTTCATGCTGTTTTTCTTCTCCGAAAATGCGCAGAAATTTTTGAAATTAATTTGGCTAGGATTTGAGGTGCACATAACGAACATCTGCTATTCAAATTTCTTCATTTTTCTTCTGTGTTTTTTTATAAACGTATATGACATTATTTGGCAAATAAACATATAATTTTAATTAATAATCTAAACTGAAACAAAAATTTCTAATAAATAATTTTGTATCTATAATTAGATACAAAAATTGCACATAATCCACAATCGACTCGGGTTACGGAATGGAAACAATAAGATAGAATCAAAATGGACGGAAATCAGTTAAACAGTTTATAATTGAAACGGAAAGTATCCTCTAATTAAAAGAGTGCAAAAACAAGAATATGCAGAACATTTACTACATCGAAAAATCTAATTTTTTAGAAAATAAACTGACACTTTAGGTAATGCTGTAATTTTTATTTTCTATGAATTGTCGAGAAAAGACTGAATAAATATAATATTGAATATGTGACATTATTTTATTAATCTTTATAATACACAAATGAAAGTTCATACAGGAACATAAAAAAAAAAAAACTCATAATACCTTCAGAACATAAATGTTTGAATTGTGAAGACTTAAAAAGAGTATATTTCTCTTGAGAGAAAAAAAATGTAACTAACCATTTATAATTACGCGGAAACAATCCGGAATCTAATTGATATTGGCATGCTTAAGTCATATCTATGACACCTTAACTAAAAAAAAATCGCCATATGATTTATGGTGATATTATAGAGATAAAAGTTACCATCCCTACCGTAGATATTGATCGAGGATTGCCTTTTGATTGTCCAGTATTCTGCGTTGTTAAATGACTTTCTGATGTTCGCCGCTATCTTATAATTATCTATCACGAGAGTGGGATTGAAGATTAATTTCTTGATATTTTGGGTTCCAACGAAGACAGCTTGTTTACTTTAGTTTCTGTTTAAAAACAGATGACAACTTTGTCAAGGATTTGATTTACGATATGTCACATGAAAATGATAAATATATTGCTCATTTCCCAATTAAAAAGTACGTTAAAGGTTTTTAAATGAATTTTTCATTTAAAATACGATGATTATTAACTTTTGGACTTGACCTTTTTTGGAGAAATGCTGATTTGTGAGTAGTTTTGTTTTTAATTATGAATAATAAATATTTTTAAATTTAAGTATTAAGAGAGGGATATATTATATTCCATAAATAATTTCTTTAATCGTGCCATTTTCACATTCTAATCTTTTTTTATAAATTTATGAATTTAAAAGTGTTGTCAAATAAATGTGAAAATGGCACTAAAACAATAAAATTAAATAATTGTGACCATATATTCTTTTAACACGTTTGCTGTCATAATTCATATTTTTGATTCAGTCCATTATTTAATAAGATGCTTGCTTCTTTATTATCTCTTCATTGTAGAACAGAATATCTAATTAAATAGATGTGAATCATAGGTGATTCATATGATGAAAATTATGTTAAAACAGTGAATCATAGGTGATTCATATGAAAATCATGTTAAAATAGTGAATCATAGGTGATTCATATGATGAAAATCATGTTAAAATAGTGAATCATAGGTGATTCATATGATGAAAATCATGTTAAAACGGTGAATCATAGGTGATTCATATGATGAAAATCATTTTAAAACAGTGAATCATAGGTGATTCATATGATGAAAATCATGTCAAACAAGGATATATAAACTAAATGTAGGCATATTCTACTCGCATCAAATTCTACAATGAATGAGAACTTTTACTGTCAACCTTATATGAATGTCAAGGCAGTCAGAGCGTTAATATTTTAAAAAAAATGTACTCCATTGTCGTATACATAAAATTAATATCCTTTTGACAGTTCAGTGAAAATGCAAATTATTTGATTATTTTTGTATTATAATTTCGTTTTTTTAGAATGATGAAATACATATGTTTAGTAAAGTATTATTAATACATATGTTTAGTAAAGTATTATTAATACATATGTTTAGTAAAGTATTACTAATACATAAAGTTTAGTAATCAATTTTTTTTGTATTATCGTGGTATAAATTGGTTTAGATTTTTGTATTGTAAATAAAAAAATATAATATCCAATTTTCAAGTTTTATTCAAAAAACTTCAAAGAATTTAAATATTATTAATATAGTCTGAGAGATTCGATATTTTAGAAAAATTTATTTCTTTATTCACACGAACGTTACGCCAGTTTCTTTTGCATGTAATAAATTTTTCCATTCTGAGAAAGCTTGTTATTTTGTGTCAGAAGTGGGTCATAATAAAATGCAATCTAGTACTGAATGTACTGAAGTGGTTTGAAATTTTGATTTAACTTTATATTGATTTTTGTTTTCTTATGCAATGATATCAAAAAAATTAACTGTAGATTTATTTGTTCTCATTATTACAAAATAGAAATGAGAATCAATTATTCAAAACAAAGGTTTCTCTACATTTCAAACCTTCGAAAAGCACGTTTTTGGCATTATGTCTGTCTATTTGTCGATCCATCTCTGTGTGAATACAGAAAACTGTTAGCTATACGGATGAAATTTTATAAATGGATTTAACACCAAATGTGTAGACTCTTAGCAAATTTTTAATGAAATCCAATCAGAAAATTTGTCTATCGACAGTTTTGAGTACAAAGGAATTCAATAATTACCAAAAATAAAGAGTTATAAAGAAAAAAAAATTAGAATACAGATTTAGCATCTAAATTTCATATTATAATAAAATTTTGAACCCAATCTATCAAAGGCCTGCCCATCCTTTGGGCTATTTTTTCTCATATTGATAAACGCAATTACCAAAAAACTGTATGATTTAATTGAATAAAATTTGATACATGACCTTTTAGCAACAACTATTGTTCTATGTCAGATTTTATTTTCAATGTTCGGGTATTTGTATATTATCCGCATGTCAGAAATTAATCGCCAAAAAAATCGCCAAAGATCACATGATTGATTCGGTAAAAATGTTAGATTCACGTCAAAGATCTATGCTTAGTAATTATTTTTCTCTAATGCGATGTTAGAAAATTGCGATCTTGCTGAATGTCTTCAATTTTACGTTCTGACAAGGATATCAATTATATCATCATTGATATAATTATTAGAGATTATGCGAGAAAGTTTGGGGAAGACTATGCTCGCTGGTTTATTATTGTAACAATAAAAATTATTTTGAGGATACTTTAAATTAAGTAGAAATCCATTGTAGATTGGTAGAATTTTTTTTCATTAATTTTTTATTAAAAATGTATTATTCTATTTAACGACTGAGTTATTTTTCTTATTATTTTCTTACTTCCTCTTCATAAAATATGAAATCTTATACATTTCTTTTATAGTTTTGAATTTATATATTTTCACTATCTATTTTTTTTTGAGTAATGTAATAAATTTTGTATTTGAAAGAAAATTCAAACTTCTATTTTCGTTATAATAGTCATGTTCATCTTTTATCAATAAAATCATTCTTTATATTTTAACATTGTAATAGACAGAAAGTATAGCTTATTTTAAAGAGAGAAACCAGAAAAGTGACTTAACCCACTTTAGCCCACTCTCGCGTTCAGAATTTACCGCTAAATACAATGATCTCTCCACTCACTTATTCTTTTACCTTGCGTTTCTTTTCGAAATGGTTTATTGGCACTTATTTACGAACTTTCTGCTGCGCTTTTGAAAGCATTATAGTGTTTCAATTACTTTAAGTGGATCAAGGGTTAATTTTATTTCTTACTGGAACCGAATTTCGAAAAAGACCAATTCTTTAAAAATACTTCGATATTATAGTAAAAGAATACTGTGCTCTTAGATTCTATTTTCATAAACTTGTTTTCTGTACATAAGTTATATTTTTAGATAAATTTATTTTCAATATTATGTCTTCTGGAACTATTTTCCTGTTTTAAACTGAAAATAAATGAGCTAGAATATATTGTTATAAATAACATTCCGTTGTTGAATATTAAATTCTAAAAGCGATTTTATGCGGACTTAAAATTCCTAATGTTGTACTTAAGTAATATTTTATTGTAGACATTTACGAACAATTGACTTCGGCCACATATTGGAAAACATAAACCATTTTTTTCATCCACTTGATGACATTTTATGATGTACAATATAGATATTTTTAAGTACAAAGATTGTGAACTGTTTTTCGATGGTGGCATTGGACCAAAAACATATATCTTAAGTTTTTTCTTCTCGATATTTGTCTATAACCCTCTTAAAAAGGGGGTTCTTTTTAATGGAAAAGCAAGTCATTTTTCAGATGTAACCAAGTTTTTTTGTCTGCTTATTTTTAAAAGCAAACCAAACAATTTTTTCGTAGTTTTGTAGTTTTAAATGTAGAAACCATAAAAAAAATGATGGCAAACAAATTAGATCTAAATTAAATTAGATTAATATAAACTAATATGTGTATCAGTAAAAGCAAATGAATTAAAAAAATCCTTGATGTATATTAAATTATTTAAGTTTTCATAGTATTATTAGATTGTTAAGGAATTCATCAGTATGGATTTTACTATTAGGTGTAGAAGTGGGTCACAATAATAAATTTAAATTTTTGTTTCAATTTCATTTTTATTGTAAATTAAGAGATCGCATCCTTTATTTAAAGGTATAAACAAACAATGGAAATTGATTTTTTACCCGGTATGGTGTATAAATAAATTTGAGTTTTAAAATTGCTTGCCTTTCTCTTGGAATGGGCTCAAAAATATCATTAATCCACAAGGAGAAATTGTGTCAATTATTGAAAAAAAGGAAACGAAAGTAGAAAAAAGATATTATTTGTTTCGTAATAGAATATAGAGACTCTTAATTATCGTCTGTGTCAACATATTCATAGCTATTTTCTACCACTTTGAAATAGCATCCGGGATGGTCTTATTGATCAATTCATTATGAAAATTAAGATAGACATTGTGGTAAACGCATAATACCCCACATTCCAGTGCGGCTTAGGTATCCACTCTTTATGCAGATTTACGACATGTCATCCGAGTGAGAGTTGTAAGCCTGACAACATTATTGTGAGAAATGAGAACAAACCACTTTATCTGAAGTTTCTCATCCACATACTGTAAATGCTTCTTGGTGAACAGTACCGTTATAAGGATTATAGTGTCCAATCAGGAGATTTCCAGTGTGGATTTTCACTGGGAATCTGTTTATGGTTAACATTATTATATTTAAATGATACCGATTTAATATAACTTCAAAGAAAAGAAGTTCAAAAGATATTAATTCTACCCACGACACAGTACACTCAAGAGTTCACTCTTTTTGTAGATTTACGAAATGTCATCCGAAAGAGTAGTGAACCTCGTACTATTATTAAACCAAACAGGGAAGAGAGAACCAGCCACCATATATGATGTCCCTCTCTTTCCATATTGTAAATGCCTCTTGGTGAGACAGTGCCGCTACAAGAATTATACTGCATAACCAAGTGATTAGAAATCCGTTTATGGTCGTCATTATTATATTTTTAATGATTCCATCTTAATATAACTTCAAAAATCAAAAAATGTTATTTTGTTGTGTGTTATTCACTCAACATTAGACAAATTAAGACAGTAAAGAGTAATTCAATTGATTGAAATCAATTTCGGAAGATTCATTCTAAAGTAGCTCTCTGTGGCAGTCAAGCTCAATATTAAACGCTCCCAATCACAAGCAGTCGGGAGGGGAAAAAATGGCGAAAATAAAACGTTCTCTGTGTGGGTTTCCATTAAAGTGAAGTACCAAAAACGTAACGTTTAATTAAAGGCGACAAATCTCTTTTTAGAATAATGTCCCTTCCGAGATCCTTTCCGTTAAACTCATTTGCGGAAACTTCGCAGAAATTATCTTCCGGACTAAGTCCGGAAATGTTCGCTGGATGGCGAAACACAATCGATATTTTAACGGCACCCTTTAGTTTCGGATGTCACCTAATTCACCTAACGAAGGAGTGCTTTAAGTTAATTTCCCCTCTGCCATTCACTCATTTCGTCTTGCTCGGGATTTCTGCAGTTGAAGAAATTTCCGGCCGGGTCTTCTTTGCTGTCATGATTGGATTTCTGTCTCTCATATTCATATCCATAACAAGTGTCTTCATGTCTTTGTTTTACGACAAATGAGCAGCTTTTAAGGTGTAATTGGATATGAAATAAAATAAAGATGTTCGATTGTGTTTGTTCACTTTGCTGAAAAAGAAAAGCGGCATATCAATTTTTCTAACCACCCATTTCAGTTACTCTATTTGTGATGGATGTATTAAACTGGCGGTTCAGTTACAATTACAGTACACTCCTGAGTATGCGGTTTTCGACTATCTGACCCAGTTTACTTTTATAGTAATTAAACGAGTAATTTAAGATTTTGCATTGGCAGCATTGCCAAGCATTGGAAGCGGGCGTCTGCTACGATCCTCCTACGTGTCGTGTGCAAAATATAAGTTGCGACAAAAAAAGGGCAGTATTCTTCTTGAACCACATGCGCGTTCATAGCCTTCGTGGTTTGAGATAAATGGAAGACTTAGTACTCAATAAGAAATGAGAAAATACTTATTATAATATTGAGTTTTAGTATAAAAACTTGTTCTCTTGGTATTGGTGGGCAAAGAAATGAGTTCACAGAACTCCAGTCTATCCAGCTTGTTTGTTGTCCGACCTGCCCTTCCGTCTCATTGGCTGGATACTTGGGAATGTACTGTAATTAAATTTATTTTAGGGATAGAGAAGTGATTGTTTGATTTCTTTCTGTTTTAGCCTACTCCATTTATTTATTTGTAATATTAATCTTCTGTGTCTATTCGAAACATATGCCTAAGATCTATGAACCAAATTAAATTCATAAACCATAGTTTCCTTTCCCATATACCTATAATTAAGAACAGTGTTTGAAAATTTACTATATAGGTTCAGAAACATCCACTATTTAAATTGATAACAATAAAGTTGTCTAAATAAAATTGCACCCGTCCATCCTTGCGTTCACTCATTTCCAAGCTTTTCTCTGGTCATGCTCAACGCTTGTTGCAAAGTCTTAGAGACCTCCACGACTAGCTTCTGGACTCTTATTTAAGAAAAGGGTTTAAATATTATATTTAATTATGCTATGAACAGTATTTTATGTTATATTACATTTATACAGTAGCATTCACTGGACTAAACGATTATGTTTAAACTAATAAAAGTGCATACATCTGCCCTATGTATATACTGTTCTATCTCTCTCTTACTTTTCTCTGGTCATGCCTAGCCTTTGTTGTATAGTGTTCAAGGTCCATAAGAAGACCTCCATTCTTACTGGCTCCTTTAAACCCTGTTGGAAGAAAAAAGGTTGCCTTTTGGTTTACTTCACAAATTCTTGTAATAAGTGGTTTCTTACTTTCTTGGATGGATTTAGTGCGATGGTTATTAGGATCTGACTATAGAAATCCTAATTTTGAGTCAAAATCATATAATGAGAGCGACGCCTGATTTGAAATACATCATCTTCGTTTCACAGATTAAAAAATCATCCATCCCTCTTTGCACTCATTCATCTCTATGTTTTCTCTTTCTCTTCTCTGCTCATATACTGTTGTATAAAAGATTCTCGATGTCCAAGAGAAACCTCCATTCTTTCTGATGTTTGACTCTATTTCACTGATGTGTTGAGAAGTAGCCCAAGAAATGGGTCACCATTTTGGGTTGTGTGGGATCTTCTCCAAAGAATCTTGTAATCGGCGATGTATTCTCGTTGTTTTGATAAAGTGATCATCAGATCTTACTGATAACTTCATTAAATCCGAACTGTACTTAGATGCCGATGCCGACGGCGACGTATGGTCTGGTTCACTTATTCAGAATTCTATACATCACTTAACAGGATAATATTTGGATGGATTTATTACATTTAGTCTTGTGAATGTTAGATATTTTTTTCCTTTTTTATGAAATTACATTTAGAAATCGTGACCTTGCAAGCCAATGTTTCAATTGCGAAAGAAAATGACCGCTAGTCATTTTATGGACCAATGAATGTTTGACCAATATTGGTTTTATTGACCTTAAATCGGATCGTTCTTCAACATTTCGCCTATTTACTGACACTATGTTTTGGCAACATTTATTTAAAAGGCTGATTGAAGTTAACATCTAATAATATTTTAAATTTTCTCAATGAGACGTAATACAGATTCTGTAGCGCAGGAGTGTCTACTAAAGCCTGCAACTTGAAAAATTCAAAATTACATTAAGGAATTAATTATCTTATCTCACAAAAATGTTATTTTTGTTCTGTTTCTCTATTTTTAATATTTTTTTTTTTTGTTATTGATCCTAAATAGTCTTTTTGAACTTACTAAAACAAAAATTTCTCTATACTATAAAATATAAATATTTAATCCATATCCATATACTCATACATCAACTTTTATTATAAATATTGAAATAACCTTGAAGACATTTTTGATGTCAAATTTGGAACGAATTTTTTTGTAATAACATAATATGTGTTAAGATATTAGAAATGCTAAACTTTTACTCATACTTATCATTATTAATATCACACACTTCAGCTACAGTCAGTTAATACCACCGATCTTAAAGTACAGAAATCAACTGGTTGGAAAAAAATATGTATTTCACAAATAAACAATTAGCATTTTTTTTTTTTTTGTTGTTGTTGAAAACCATAAATTTCCTTTGTGAAATGTATGTGCATTTATACGTACAGGCGTCAATTTTATTTACTTTACGTGTCAAATTTTTGCAACTTGGTGAACTCATATCCTTCGTGGTGTCAATAAGCTATGTTACGGCTGTACTACCGCTATGCAAATATTTTTCGGGTGCTTCTTGGAGTAATGTGTTTTCCCCTTCTTTTGAATGTTTTTATGATATATCTTATAAAAATAAAAATCTGCAGCGAAGCAAGCAGTTGTAAATTCTTTCCGTGAAGGGAGACATTTTCGTAGAGAATTTTAATATCATCATCATTATTAATTTTCAAAATTTTAAGGAAGAATTCCATGGTATTTGATATTTTATTAATAATAGTTGAATTTGTAATATCCAAAATGCAATTAAAATTCCATAATGGCCATTTCTGTTTAAGTATGGAATAAAAATTGCGATTGAAAATTAAACTTGTGCTGAAGTTCTTGTTGCTTTTTTTATATTTAAAAATCTTCAAATAAGCCTTTCATATTTAATTTAAAATTACAAAACTGCTGGCTTAAAAATAATTGAATTATTGGAAATACAGAGTTTACATGATTACTTTTAGCCGGTTTCTTTTCTTTGGTCTTGTATTCATTAAATGAATGTTGCATTTCGGTGCTATTATTACAAAGAAGAGGGTGAAATTATCTAAATATTTTGAAATATGTTAATAGATGAAATAAACATTGGGAATTCTTTTTTATTTTAAAGAATTTTTTCTATAAATATTTAAATGAGCATTAGCAGTCTAAGCAATGAATGTTTTGATATTATTCTATTTTTAATTGGTTATTTAATTTAAGAGCATTTCAGCTTGAAATACATTCGATATCTCTTATAGATTGCGAAACTTTTGTGACATCGGTTACACTTTGATAATTATATACCTTCAAGACAATGAAAGAATTCTATTAAACAAAAATTTAAATAAAAAGAAATTTTAACAAAATTATGAAAGTAAGATTTTTGAAAATGAATATCGGTGCTATAAATCTTGATCAAATAGATTGGTGGCATATTAAACACTATATCATTGGCAGATTCCATTAATCCTGTTACTAATATTTCTTGTTTCAAAGATCATGGAGCGCATGAAGCTGCTATAAAATGCATTAATTTTCTGAAGATCTTGTAGAGGAATGAGAAAGGTCAAATTTCTTAAAAATAAATTATATTTTTTATATTTAGGTGTTCAGCTACATTGGAGGATTGAATCATATCCAGATGATATTGCATACATGAATTTCTGCTTCTAATTGTTTCTTACATTTAGTCATTTTAGGGAATTATAGTTTATAATTGAAGATAGATGATGATAGATGTTAGAATAAATTTTGGATTCTATGACTTACGTCATATGTATTTCGCCAATTAATTTCGGAGTTTAGGGGCATATTTTGTAAGAAAAGAAATGCATTATAGAAGTAACATTGATAATAGTAACAAAGCAAAAATAACGTGTAGTATTGTCCGTTTCCAGAAACAAATATCTTCTATCTTTGGTTTATGGGCAACATGACTCTGATTTTAGTAGAATAGGAATGAGATGAAAAATGATAAAGCAAAAACTTTACTTTTTATTTAGAAAAATACAGAATCAAATTTATTTTTATTTACTGATTTGTTATAAATTTGGACTTTCTTAAAAATATTAAACATTATCAATCTTGGTCAATATGTATATCAATCACCCTTACCACGAATAAAATCATCAAATTGTGACAAGCGTCCCTTTTTTCCATTGAATTGTACATTTTATGTAACTGTGGAGATATGTGAATTAATTCCATAAAGCTGGTCTCCACTATAATGGATGCAAATGGGAACACCTTGTAAATTTTTCAAAATTATTTTATTCGTTTTCTTCTCCCCATACTTCTAAATAGTACTAAAAATTATCGCTTTAGTCCTTTTTTACTGCTACTTAGTTCCTGAGAAGTTTGGGATAGACATATCTATCTACAATTTAGTAAGTAATAGTAGCATATCTGTCTCAAATTTCTCAGAGGCTATCTATCTACAATTTAGTAAATGAGTAATAAGTTTAGTAATGAGTTTCTGAGGAGCTATCTGTCGACGCTTTAGTAAGTGAGTAATAGTTTCATAGTGGAGTATGTATATCCCAAATTTCTGAGGAGCTATCTATAGTAAGTGAATAACAGTAGCAAAGCGTGAATAGTATCCGAAAGAGACGAATGTTTCTTTTCTGATAACATTCAGAATTTTTTCTTTTGTATGTATACGTATAGGCATGTAGCAATCAAGATGGATAAGTTATTTATCATTGCAATAATGGATTAACTCGAGCTAAAAATAAAGCAATTTCAGTAACATTTTTTTTTTTTCAAATTTTCTCCTAATTTCAAAAGAAATGAGTGTTATTTCTTTTTTTTCTCCAATGTAGAAAAAAAAACGAGATCGAGATGCTGATTTCGAGATACAGCCATCATTACACAGGGAACAAATGCTTGTTGGGGGGAGGGGAGCAGTGCGAAAAAATTGAAACACACTTGCGAAACTGTTATGCAAAACACAAACGTAAAAACGAGTATTACTGAAATTGCAACAGAATTGCGGCCGATGGAGAGAGATGCTAAGAATTCAGTGGATGACGCTCCAATAAGAAGAAAAGGCAAGAAAGGATGGAAAAAGGGGGGGAAGGGAATGGGGGGTGGGCAAAGAATAAGGAGAAAGAAGGAAAAATAAATAAAAAAATCGAAGAGAAGAAGTTCCAGAAGGCGAGGTATTCGAGCTGCCAGATCGTGAGGCGAATGGACAATGTGAATGAAATAGGGACCAGATAAAAATGAATTTATCCTGGATATTTCTGTGATGGCCTATCATCAAAGCAAAGTGCTTGATTCATAGCGTACGTGTCCGGTGGAATGTCCGGCTAAGATTTCCTGGAATGTGCATTAAGATCAGATAATGAGACTCGGTTCCGCTTGAATTAAGTCCCATCAGTTGGTGGTCATCTGGGATTGAGATTTCGCACTCTGTACATGAGTAGATCAATTTACGATTTTGAAAGGATTTTAGATTTTTATTTTAAATTAATATTTGAAATTCCATTCGAAATGAAATAAGGTAACTATGAAATCAATATAATATAAAAAAACGCTTTGTTGACGAATCGAATTAAAATAGTCGAATAGAGATTCAACTTTATATATTTTAAAGTAATTGCTTATTTCATAATAAAATATCAAGATTCCTTGATTTCACCATTCATCTAAATGCTACTTCTTTCAAAGCAACTTATTTGAACTTCTAATTATTTTTTAGATAAATCAAATTTTTGAAAAAAAAACTAAATATTTATAAATGAAAACTTTTGTAGTATTACTAGAAACGTTTGGTTTGTTCCCTTGAAAAATAATCAATGTATTAGAATGTGGCAAGTATTTTTCTCGAAAAATTAATATTTCTTTAAAGTTACTGTCATAAAAGGTGAGTGTTGCTAAAAAGTTTTTATTTAACAAACTGATTAATTCTTTTCAAATCAATTTGAGATCGATAATAATTGTCCTTTTTCTCAAAATTCAATTTTTAAAAAACGTTATCTTAACTTTTATCACGTTATTCTTAACATATAAAAATTTCCGTTGAGTTCAAAATATAAAATCATATAAAAGTAGCATATAAATGTCTTAAAATGTCATGAATTTGATTATATAATGAAAAGGACGATTTTTTAAAATCATTTTTCAGAGCTTAAACTGTTTGATGATGATGATGCCGTGTCCGGAAAGGGGCTGCAGTAGCTTCTGAGGGTAAAGACCCCTGAGCACCCGAGGGCAGAAGTCTGACTTCTAGCTCATATGAAGATGAAACACACACATTCGCTTGCACAACCCCTTTTTACAGGGGGCACATTTACACACCTCACAATGAGAACACAGTAACAATCATGCCCGAACCGAGACTCGAACCCAGAACGCCCAGGTCACGGGGAAGACGCCCTATCCCTATTCCAGGACGCCGGCGCTTAAACTGTTTAGTAAAAATAATTAGTCATTTGAAGGATCTATGTTTTAGGCACCCTTTCGAATTGCCCCATATATTTTATAATGCCTTTTTAATTTTTATGAACTTTTCTTTGAGAATATTCTATATAAAAGAATGTTCTCTATAAAAGAACAATTATTTTTGAATTTCTTAATTCTATCCATTCATATGTTTGGTGAATTGAATGTAAAATAATAATCAAGTTTCAATAAATAGAATTTGCTTGACAATAAACAATTTCATAGCTAAAAATTTAAAAAAAAACTGGCTTCAAAAGTAATTTTGAAATACATGGATTCGACAACGAATTTCGCATTCCCTTTATATGAATTTTAAATTCAATGTATTGTAAATTTCACATAGAATGATAACTATAGACGGATTTTTATTTGATATATGATAAAAATAATGTGATGTTGTTTAGGTTCTAACTTTCATTTTTATCCGAATAAATCTTAGTAAAATTGCTTTAGAGCTCAGCAGACTTATTCCAACAGAAAAATAACATTTATTGAAGCGTAGTCTGATTTCCCGAGTGATATTTCATTCATTCTACATCATAAGAAAATAAATTCTATAGCTTTCTTTGATTGTTGTTTGCTTCTCGAAATGTTGAGAATATATTATTTATTTGGATAAGCATCTACAAAAATCAAAAGCTGATGAATATAAGGAATTTAATAAATATAAATTTAATAAGTATAAATTTAATAAACCCAGTTATTAATATGACATTTTGGATATTGTGATTACTTTACGATGATAAATCATAACTTAAGTAAGTATTCATTGCATCAACCGATATCTACACCGTACCCTGTTTTTTCTTTTTTAAAAATCCGTTTGATAAACGGAAGTTGATTTTGATTCTTATATTTTACATTTAATGTAATATGCAGCCATGTTTTTATCATTTTCAAATTGAAATTTACACAATTTATTCTTAACATCTCAAAACTTTTCAGCGTTCTCTATACCTACATTTTATCTGGGATATATCTGACCAAATTACAGAGCATAGTATCTAGTAAAAGAATCCTTTTTTAAAAATTCTTAATATTTCCAATCTTGATGACGATTAGAAATATTAAGAGTTTTTGAAATGAAGAGATGAGATGGAATTAATTAAAGCATAGATAATGAGATGAAATTAATTAAATAAAAATATTTCTTCCTTTTAAGACTTTATAACAGCTTGTGAATGTTTACTTACTTTTAATTAATATCATTATACACATTTATAGGAATAATATACATGAGTGGATGAATATTAATATTTTATATTTACAATACTATATTTTATAATATTATATATTTACAAAGCTATTAGATATAATATTACATAAAAATATAGAAAAATCTCCCAAATTCTGTTTTCAACACCACGCAACAATGTGGCAATTAACTCGCATGTTGGAAATTTTGTTATTTCCACAACTTAGGGAGGATGGAACAAATTTTAATTTTCAACAAGATGATGTCCCATCTTATTAGGGTTTAGATGTTAATAGCCGACGTAAATGAGGTTTCTCACAACGCTGAGTTGGACTTGCAGGTAACGCAGATTTTTCCTTCGTCATATAGCCATCAAGATCGCGGTATCTTACCAAATGTTATTTGTTTTTTTAAATACGTCAAAAGGCTTTTTTAGAATACTGTTGTCGAACACAGTCAGTGAATTCAAAGAAAACATCAGTGCTGCATTTAGAACAATAGGCAATGTAGAAATGAATATTAGTAGAACAAACATGCGCAATTAAATTAATTAATGCTTCTCTTTATTTTCATGTTTCACTGAATACATTACATGTTATAATTTAGAAAATATAAATGTTTTGTATCTGGCCATTCATTTACGCTAACCTTGTATTTTAATTTTTTTGACATTTTATACATTTATAAGATCAGTGATGTGAAAATCTTTCAGAATCTGAACTATAATAGTTAAAACCCGCAACTGTTCTAAGCGTTTCTAACAAGCTGATTAATAAATGCAGTTTATTATATGAATTTATATATATTAAACAGATGTATTAACTGCAAATAAATATAATTTTCATAATACAGAGATTCTTTAGCCGTTTGTTATTTTTGAAATGCTTTAAAATTTGTTTATGCATTTTGTTTTCAATACAAATTTGATTTTATTCAGCTGAATAAAATCATCTTATTTAAAAATAGAAAAGTTGCATCGGACTCCAAAGATTTTAAACATATAACAAATTTTAACCACCTTTCTAAACAATTTTATTTTATAAAACGCTGAATGCGAAATTTGATTTTTTTTTTCTTTTTGTATTTAACTATGCATTTAAACGCATTTTTTTCTTTGAGAATTTGAGATTTTTTGTGATTCGAAGTAAGAAATAATATTTCAAGAGAGATGCGAAATAGGATTATTATTTAATCTGCTCTTCTATTCTTTTTTTCACGAAATAGGATTTGGTCTCTACTGTTTTCTCTTTTTTCTTTTATACGAGAATTTATTTTGTTATTATTATTTTTAAGAATGTTCCTTCCCATATGAATATTGATAACAGTTATATTCCCTTGTTTTCTTATTAAACGGAAAATAAATTCTTCCATCCAATCTCTTGTTTGAATACTGTTTAATACTTTGGGGTATATGCATTTTTGAAGCTGTAGTAATATTCAAAAATTGTAGCATTTAGAATGGCCTTTTTGACTTAAAAATTAAAGTAGATTCAGGGAAATATATTCGAATGTATTTTATTTTGAGGCCGTTTTCTACTCCTAAGTATTAAAAATAAATCAGTTGAACCGAAAATGAACTTTTCTAATTCGTAAAAGATGTTTAGGTTAAAAAAAATCGAGTAAGTTATGTAACGGAAAATAAAAATAAACATTTCTTAACATAATTTAACAAATGTAAACCTCATTTTTGTTTTGCTTTGAATCATGAATAGGTCCTACTCCATGAGGAAAAGCATAAGAACAATAATTTCTTTCGAACTTTGTAATTTAAACTTGATGCTATTCAGTATTAAGAATTTTGAAAGTAGCAGATAAGAAAATTCTGTCAAAAATTATTTTGTCGTATCATATTGATAATTATTTTATTGTTTCTAAATTTTATATTTTATTAATCCTACTGGAACCTCATAAAAAAATCCTTTGCAAAGATTTTCAAATGCAAAATGATTAAATTGAGAAAATTCTGCTATGAAAAATCTGCTAAATCCTGTTTCTAATATGCGGGAAAATCTGATGAATTTTGTTTCATTCTTTCAGACTAAATTAAATTACTTATTAAGATTATTAGAAGCTGCGGGAATTCTAAATTCTTAATATGCTTCAATAAGGAGGGTATCCTAGTTGAATTTGTGAAATTCAGTACTAAAGAAATTACAAATAAACTAATTTCATAAATATATATTAATAATATAAATTTTAATGAATGTTATTTTTCTGATGCTTTGAAGGATAGGTTGTGAAACTTTGAACTACTAAATATGACTTAGATAGACAATGAAAAATGACAATATGTACGTCAATTTTTTTTGAAATTTTAAATAAATATTGATATTAAAGCCATGTTATTTCAATATACTTACATCTATTGTGTACATCTGCCTTTCTAATAGAGTTAAACTCCATGATATCATAGTGTCAATAAAGGTTTTTTTTCTTGTCTGAAATCATCTGATCTTTTTTCAATTGCACGCTATCTTTTGTGGTAATATAATTTGTCTGATTTTTAGCATGTAAACTGAGCAGATAATAAATAGAATCACTGTACTTGCTTTCAATAATGGAAAAATTTACATGATTCAGTATTTGAAAAAACATTGAAAACTATTAGAATTTCATTGTAATAGGTTTTAACCTATTGTAGTATATTTTGAAAATAAATAAATAATAACCGATATTCAGAAAGAATCTGTAAAATACCTTAATTGAAATTGAAAATATTATTGATAAAATAATGTTTTCCGAAAATATTGCGAGAAACACCAAAATCTCATATAATTTTTAACTCATTTAACTTTTCACCAAAATTTCAAAAGAATCGACCCAAAGAATGATTCATACCCATAAAAGTATATCTTTGCTACCTCTAGATCAATTGGTTTATCCTGTAAAGCCCCAAAGCACACAAAACGTTTTCTTTATTATTAGTAGAGATTCTAAAAATTGATATACTGCTGTACAACATGTATAACATCGCTTATGATTGAATAAAAGAAAGGAATCAAATATTATCGCAAAGAGTTTTAAGTATTTAGTGCTTAAATTTTTATTTGACGTTAAATTTTAAATTTAACTATCAAATTTTCTGGAGAATGTTTTGCTCTTTCTTTAAACATGAAGATTTTTTTTATATCGACTCACTTTTAAAATTGCTTAGTTTAAAATCGCGCAATGTTTCATTAAATTCTATATTCATAAATTTAGTATGTAATTACCTGTCTAAGAATTCAATTTACTTTATTTTAAATTAATTAAAAATTCATTAAAATTATAACGTTTTAACTCGGTGATTTCGGAACGTATTAGTTCTCAAAAAATGATTTTATCACATTTCAAAATTCGAAAAATTATGTTTTTCAATTATTATATTTTTTACACGCAAAATTTTATTTAATTTTAATGAATTTTTCAATTTTTTAAATCAATTAATTTTAGGTTCATTTTGTAGAAATGCTATTTTTTTGTTATAATGAAGCTAAAATTAATTAATTTCACGTTTGCGTTTCCCGTTGCCTCAACATTAATTTCACAACAGAATAGTCCTTTTCACTTTCATTGCCATGATAATGCTTTTAATTTATTAGTAATTCTAATATTATTTGTATCACTTGATTTGTTCGGACAGAACTCGTTAATAGTTCAGGGAAGCTTTTTAAATTATGGCTTTTGGTCATAGAGAAAATAAGGTGTTCGATTAGAAGCTTGGATTGGCATCACATTCCAAGGGGTGATACCCTATACCGATGGGGCTATGTGACGATTGGCATTTCTTTTTCTCCATATGCTTTACAATTTCATAATTATTTTTTGATTTCCAATGATAATGCTATTTTTATCCGTGAAGTGTTTTCTTTAAGCAAAAAATCACTAGGCATAATATGGAAAGGCAAATGGAGTCAAACCAGAAGAATAAAAGACTGTGATGGTATGTAGATTATTATGATCCATGCAGGAAGCAACAGGAAGAATGTTTTTAGGAACATTTCTTTTAATAATCACATTCATACACTAAAAAAGCACAAACACAAAGACAAGGCATTCACGCGCGCGGCTTCACAGTTCAGCGTCACATCTCATTCCAATTACAATCGAAATGAACTATGGGATGTCATATGGGATGGTCTAATCAGGCATCGCCATCTAGTATCCAAAAGAGAAGATAAGAGTAATGCAACTGCTACAAGACAAATAAAAGTCTAAAACATTATGATGCTTCTGAGTTTCAGAATCGGAACTTAAAAGTGTAACGAAACTTTTCCATTCGTAGATATTTACAACATGGTACTTCATTGTATTTAAAATAAAGACTTTGACTGTAATGTTATATTAACGCGAGTATTGCGCTCATAAGTTATTCATTTGGTGGGGGTGAGGGGTGATTACTTTTAAAATACATTGTTAGAATATTTTGCCGAATTGTTTAAATGTAGACGTTTCTATCAAGAAAAATTATATTTGTTATACATTTAAGAATCAATGCAAACATTTCTAACTGAGATAATTTCTGGTAGATTGTATGAAGATGTATTTCTAATTAAGATTAAATATAAAATTGGGAATAATGAATTGAACACTGAGTTATTGAACAGAAGAAAAATGATTTAAAAAATCGAGATCTGTTATAGCGTATTTAAAGTTATGTGAGAATATTTTTTATTTTATAAAATAAATTTTGATTACTAAGTGTTGACTTTTTTAAACCACATTTTATTTCATGAAATGTATCGAATTTTACCGCCATAAAAGATTTATAAAAGGTAGATTGAGCATCCTGCTATGATCTTTTTATAGAAGCAGTTTCATTGATACAATTAGAATTAAAAGTAAATGATGGCAAATCAGAATCTAAACTCAACCGTTTGGAATTTATAATATTTTTTTATATCTTATGTTTTATACAATGCAGATTTAAAACAAATTCCCATACTTAATAATCATCGAGTACCTTTTTCCGGCGTCACAAGTCTCATTTCCAAAATCATCATGCTTTCATGTGATAAAAGTTAAATAAATAGGTATACGAAACGTTGTTCAATTACATATAAAAAAACGATTGCAGTAAATTGAGAAAAGTACAAAAATGGAATTTTCTTTAATCTCCAAGTTATTTGTACTCATTTCCAACATGCAACCAAATCACGACGAGTGAGTTTAGCAGTTGAAATTATACAAAACTCTACACACTCTTAATCTCACAACGCAACACACCATGTTCTCATATGATAAAAATGAAATAAATAGGTATACGATACAGTTGTTCAGTTACAAAAAAAAATCGATTGCAGTGAATTGGAACAAGAATAGGATAGAAATTTTTGATCTCAATGTTCATTGTATTCTTTCCCAACATGCAACCTAATCACGGCGAGTGCAGATTTCGCTGAAATTTTACAAAACTCTTGATGCAGTCTTAAGCTAATAATGATCATTGTTTATCTGTAATAGAATGAATTCAGCTTACTTGAAAGAAGATTAAAATTATAGTTATCAAAGCTCCAATCATAACTATTATGACTACTTTCAGTGATTTGTGATCACAGAGAATATGGATAGAAATTGTATACGTTCAGATATGATCAATGTAAGAGTGAAGACGCATTATTACTGATATGACTTCTTAATATTCTCTGACCATACACTAGATTAGCGACAAATCTTTTGATGTGATTAATTAGATACATTAGATGCGAATTTAAATACGCCAGAATATTTTGATAGTTCTCTAGTAGCTTTAAGAATTTATTAGCTTCAAAGTACCTTAAAATTTGTATTTCTTAACGTCAAGGCAGATCCATTTAGAGAAACTATAAAATGGTAAGATTTATTAAGGCTTTGGGTAAGTTTGGAGAAAAAATATTAAGGCTTTTATTATTTTCAAGTGATACGCAACTGATATAATTGACCAATCTTCTCTGACCATTCATCAAACTCTTTGATGTGATCAATTTGATGCATTAGATACGATCTAACTAGCAAGAAAATTTAACAGCTTACTGATAACATTTAGACTTCTTTAGCATCAAAGTATCCTAAAATGTATGTTTTATCATATCATGGCTCATTTATTTGGAGGATTCATAAACTGGCAATATATTCATCAATTAATATATCAATATTCTTAATATATGGCATACTTATATTCCCCAATCGTTATGAGGAAATTTTTTAAAGAACGAAATTAATTCGCCTTTCATTAAAACCTTGTACACAAGCTCCGAGAAAAGTTTTGAAGTTTTAATTTTTTCAACAACCATCTGTAAGCAATTTTTTGCTCTTTTGAGCATTTCCTGTCGGAGACAATTTTTGCTAAAAGTTGAAAGAAGTAATTTATTCTATTTAGTTAGAGAGTATTTATTTTCTATTAAAATTGTTGATTTAGTTTGGAAAATAACATTCTTTAATGAAAATATCATTTGAAATTTTCAATAATAGATTTCCATAAATCAAGGCCGCCTCTTTCATTAATACAATACTATTTGTTCCTCAAGTATTTGTTAAAGCAATCCAAGCATATTTAGCACAATTTTGTTGGCGTTTATTTCTGAAAACCTAATGAAAGGCCTGAAAAAATATTACAGTATGTTCCCCCCCTTAAAAGTTGCTTTCTTTACTAAAATTAAACAAACAAAACTCATAAACAAAATTTTCAGGCTTTTTTTTTTTTTTTTTCATTTTACATTTAACGGTAAGAGTATCTCTTTAAAGGTATATGACCTCCAAAATTTAAAATGATATTTAGGAAAACATAATATATTCTTATACTTACTATGCATTGTCACTTCAAACGTAATAAAGAAATTTATTATAATTTCTTTTTGTATCATAGAATCTGTTAAGTTCTCCAATTAATCCGATCGATTAATTTATGCTTCTGTTCGAAATATAAGAAAGACTTTCGAGTAGAAATCTGTCAATTTGGAATTATGACAAATTCAATGACATTATTTGGGTCGAATTTTCATTTCCTCAAAATTTTCCATGTATACATCTGCTGAATAAAAGCGCGAAAATGCATAATTTGGCCTCACATATGTATCATTTATTTTAGCATTTTATGTAACATCTATTTTTTTAAAAAAAATAATAGAGCGATCATATATCTATGGGAAACTGTAGTAAAAGAATAGATTCGAAACAATAATTTCATGTCACAAAATTCTCGTTTAATTCATTGCCTACAAGCCAGTGAATTCTTTGGAAAAAATTAGCAGTATAGATTTTCAGTTAAAAAAAATAAAACTCACGAATTCATAATATTGGTGAATGCTTCGTATTTAAAGTATCTTTATATTCTTTTATTAAAACTTAATTTAACTTGTGTAATTTTTCAGGGGCATCAGGCAGAATGCAATTTCATATGCCGGAATTTTTTTATTTGTGGGTGACTCTGTCTTCTTTTAGATCTTTAATATTTAAACATGGAAAATTATTTGGCGTAAAGCATTTCATTAAATGACTGAAAATGAATAACTTTTTAGATAAGAATGTTCTTTTTATCATTAATATTTTATTCATTTACCTATATTTATTTACAAATCTGATGTTTGGAAAATAGATATTTTCGGATAAATATGATATAGTGAATTTTTTTCTTGCTACATAACTATTGCAAGATAAAAAAAAATCTTGTTTGGTTATTATTATTATTATTATTAATTACCTAAAAAAATTGTGAAATAATATTTACAAATTCTTCATATCTGAAACAATTCATTCAATACATATTAATTAATTAATTGCATTCAGATTAATTGAATTTATTTATTTGTATCCATATTATATTGCCTTTTAGGCCTCATCAACTCTTTCCTGTCGACATTTTGAGCCGAAATTCATAAAAAGAGGCAAATTATTCCGATAATGTCGAATGGCAGCATAGATTCAGAAATGGTTAAAATGCCTTGTTATGTTTAAAGGTAATTACAAAAGTTAAGAAGTATGTAAGCAACTACAAGATAAACATTTTGAGATATACTGTATTTATAAAACACCACAGGAATAAATTCTTATTCTGAATTATATTTGAAAATTTATTATCGCTATTTTAAGTATTCTATTGTTCGAAAAACTTGTATTTTATTTAGTGTCAATTTTCATGCACTTAGATACAGATTCACTAATGGATCTAACATCCATTAAAAAGTTCATTTCCCAATTACATATCTGCGATCAAATTTAATTTCAAAATTCGGCAATGAAATTAAAGAAGCGCGCCCCGCGATCCTGCTTTTTCTCCCCTAAAAAAACATCAAATCAATGGCAGGCTTTTTATTTAAACCCCCTAAAAAATCTCCGAACCCTCCAGCTTACATTTTCAATATGTGTGTGCCCCCTCCAAACTAGGCGGTGTGTGCGCAGAATCGCCACCGGCTCTCGTCGAGTCGAGCATCGGGCGCTAGCTCCGCAGTTTCTATCGGTGCCCCGACCGAAGAGCGGACGGCCGAAAAAGATCGCCTTCACCGCCAATTCGCCCAATACACCCCTCCGGCACCGGTAACACCCTCTAGGAAAAACTATTTCATCCAATCCAATGGATATCTATCGGTGTACTATAGTTCTCTAAATGTATATAGGTTGGTGACTTAACCAAACAAAGTTTATATTGCCACAAATTAATAATAATTAGAGTTTTTTTAGAATTTGACATAGTGGATTAATGTAAATTATACTCTATCCATGCGGAGATTTTTAGCACCTCTGGATATCATCTAAATATGAAAGTGACGAGTGTAACAGCTCCCCTAATGGAATATATTCTGAATTAACACTCATATATATATCCAGTTTTTTAAAGTAATTTTGACTGACTTGCTCTTGTAAAGTAAGTCCACGTGTTGTGATGTAAGCTTGGTACATTACATGTCTGAACGGGAAAATATTTGGTGGAATTTTTCGCCCACTGTTGCTTAAGCAGTGTCGATTCTGAGAAGATTCTACTCAGGTTTACCTCAAGAGCTCATTGATTCAGGTATTCATGATTAGTATTGAAAACTGATTATTTTCCCTTTTTTTATTGATTGATAATATTTCATTATTTATATAAATTTTCTTTGCCGGTCTTTTGAGTTTGTGTTAAATGCTGTTATGGATTTTTCGTATTATTTTGTTCTTTAGTGTTTAGGTTCGTTGACATTATATATCATGTTATTCTTTAAAGAAAAAAAAAAGGAAATAACTTTTGTCATTAAAAAAGGCCTTTCTCCTCGAAATATGGAAATTTCGGGGGAAATTTATGGTTTCTCAAAGTGTGTATTTCAGGGTAGTTCCAGAGCGTGTTTTTCTCAATTTCATTGACATTATGTATCATGTTATTTTTTTAAAGAAATTAATTTTGTCATTAAAAAATGGGCATTTCTACTCGAAATATGGGGATTTCGAGGAGAATTTATGGTCTCTCAAAGTGGGTATTTCAGGGAATTATTAAAAGGATTAAAGTTCCAGAGCGTGTTTTATCAATTTCACCATGTATTAGCGTCAAATCGATCTATTATTCATTATTTTTGGTCTATTATTAAAAATCGATGACGCATTTATATGGGTGTAAAACTCTTAGATAATTTATCTAAATTGTTGAATTAATTTTTTTTTTTTCGTAATTTGTATTTACATTTGTATTATACATCTTAGAAAAAGAATTCTTGTCTATTAACAATATAAAATAATCTTAAAAGCTACAGAATAATAAAATTCCTTTGCTTTTTACGATAAATATAATGATACTTAATCAAAGCTGTCTGTTGAATAGTATGTTCGATATGAATAATTTTTTTGTGATTATATTGTTTACTATATAAAAGAAAATTCTTGTGTATTTTAAAATCATCTTTTCAAGCTTCATATGTTTGAAGATATGTATACAAAATCAATTATTTGCTTTAAAATATTTTGTACTTTATGTTCAGTTATGCACATATTTATCTTAAAAAAGAGTAAAAATTTGATTTTTTAAAAATATGTTTTTAATATAATTATTATATGGAACCTTCCATTACTAAATATGCCTTTAGAAATATTAGTCAAATTTTATTAAAAAAGCTTCTAAGTTATATATTGTAATCAATTTGCTATATGCTATATAATTTTTATAAATAATTTTTGACAGTTTTATCCAAAGCTTGAATTATGGTAATTAATGCATATGAATTACTTTTCAGCAATTGCAAATTAAAGCTAGTGCTGAATACATAATATTTGTATTTTATGCTAAAATATTTAAGATTTACATGATATTTAACTTATTATATTAAATTTTTTTAAAAATATTCAAAAATCCAATACATATTTTAAATTTAGAATTCTTTTAAAACTAAGATTTTTCCCGCTGTATAGCTTCTTTGTGATTTTTAAAATTTTAAATTATTTCTACTTAACAATTATACAGTGTCAAATTTAAACTTTTATAGATTTCGAAGAAAATAACGTATGGTAATCAATTCATTTTTCTGAATGTAATTTGAAGACATATGAATGTATTTGAATCTTTTATCAATTTTTTATTCGCTTTTATTTTTATCTTTTTATTGCCGAATTTAATGCGAGGAAAATTTGATAAAATTTCGTAGTTTATGAATGAATTAAAGAGTTCTTGAATTGCAGAATGTTTTATTGTATTTCTCAAATTTGGGACTATTATTTTTTCTATGAAAATGCGTTATTTGGGACATGCATTTTCCTAAGTTTTTCAGAAACAACTGAATGAAATTAAAATAATCAGACAATCTGATAAAATGCAGTTATTATTTCATTCGACAACATAGTTACTATAATCCTTATTTATATTTAAAATTCACTCAATTCAAATTATGAATAGTTCACTAAGAAATAAATCATATAAACGAATCATTTCATACAAATTCGATTTTTTTAAATTGCGGTTTTGGAGCAAAGTTACATTTCGATTGACAATTCATCCAATAAGCAGAGAAGCTGATAAAATACAGTGATTATCTCTTTCTACATTATTAACATCGTCGACTTTATTTATTTGAGGTTGACATTCATATTATGTCCAAATTAGTTACGATTCATTGAGAAATGAATCGTTTCATTCAAATCCAAGAATTTTTCAGCTGCGCATCTGGAGCAAAATAGAATTAGGATTGGGCAATTCAAATAACAAATGGACAAGCTGATAAAATACAATGATTACCCTCCCCCCTTGCCATAAATACAACAATCTTTAATTACATGCTACTGTTGTGCTGTTCACATTAATAACGATCCACTAAGAAAACGAATCCAATGAAACAAGCCAAGTCTAAGAATTCTTAAATTCTGCCTCTGTAGTTGGGAGAAACTATCGTAGGGAGAGGCATTCGCCATGCTTTTATTTGTCTTCATTTATTGTGCAATTAGTGAAGCTACGGTCCAAGTCTAATTATTTACCTTACTTTCTACTCCTTTCTCTGGGTAAGTGAGTTAAGAGAGTTTTCAAAGCGAAATTAGATAAGACAATACGCCTGCCTTGTCCTCCTCAAGACAGTAAGGGAATGTTACATTCCAGACTTGATTAAGTGCATTTGAATCATTCAAATATCAATTAAACATTCGCTAAAATTAGGTTGTATTTAGTGATTTATTCGAAATTCTTGTTTTTCCCCCCTCTTTCAAGAGAGCGTAATATTTAAATTAAGTTTTAGGATTTCTCTGAATGTTCGAATGTTTGGTTCCAGAATATTCGACTTAAATTCCAGAAAATTTGATTATTTTTTCTGTATATCCAAACATTTGTTTTCCAGAATTTTGATTGCCCGTATTTACAATTCAAAGTCATTGAATGAAAAATATGCTTTAGAATATTGTATCTGTAATTGTCATATTTTACTGAAGTGTAGATATCGTTTTCAGGTTACCTTATGTAACCGAAGAAGGAACTCAGTGAAGTTGTTAGAAAAATGGCCGAAAGTTTATTTTGTCTACTGACCATATTTTTAGAATTACATTATTTTTCTTTTTTATATTTTCAAATGAAAATATTTAAAGATTTTATAATATTAATTTTAATTAACAAAATGAATTAAAACTAACTTATAATGGCTTCTTTTTATGATTTTTTTATTCTTTTCAATACCTTAGATTAATTTCCGATTGGAAATTTTTTAATGTACTTTGTTTCCTCTTTTTATTATGCTTTATTTCCGATTATTCCTTTATAAATTTGCTTTCATCGTCAGACTTTAATCACCAAAATGTACTCATATATTAAAAAAATTTAAAGTTTTTTTATGACCCCTAACTTATTCAAAAAATAGATAGATTTACAGGAGGGCCAAATTGTGTTTGTATTTGATGAAAGACAAAATCTGATTCAAGGAGAAAGATCATTCTAAGAAATTCCTTTGGAAAATTATAGACGTTAAAGATTCAATGGTAAAAATGTATTCATATTGAACTAGGAAATCTTTTTTTAATATCAGCTTCAGTTTAAAAGAAATAATTTCTTTGACTTCTTTGTACTATTCTTTGGGGTATATTCGAGTTAACCTTCAAACATAATGCATTATTTCTAAGAATAACTTTGTTTATATCTAAACATTGAGGTAATTATTGCTAACTAATTTTTCTTGTAAAGACTGATCATGTCATTCTGATTCTGCAGGTATTTTCTCATATTATATCTTAAGAATTTTTGGCTTCAAATAAAATAATCAAATAATACACGCGCATGTTGACATATAGATAGCATGAAAATTACAAAACACTTCAAAATGAACTTTTTAAAATCAATCATCGGAAAACATAAATAATGTTTACCGAAATTTTAAATCGTAATTGCGAGTTTTCAAATGCCAATTCATTTGCCAAAAATATCCTACACGATTATGTGGGAACGGAATTTTTAATTTTTAAAACTCATATAATGAATTAATTAATTTGATACTATAACATCAAGTTGCATTCGTTAAAAATAAGATATCATCGATTAATTTCATTTTAACTTATTTTTTTCCCTTTCGCTTTTACTCTAATGTTATGAAAGCATTGCCTTTATTCGGACAAATTTTGACTCTATCCAAAATACGCTTAATGGAAATTCAGTTCTTTACAACTCTTGGATATATACCAATTCAATCAACAGACTATCTCTCCTGCTTTGATAAACATTCCTGAATAGAATAAAAATGTGAAATAAAACTCTCCCACACATAATGTCTCATTCCCTCGAGTATGTACCAACCACATGGCAATCACCATTCACGTGGGCCTATTCGCAAATACGACATTCAATCACCAAAAGGCGAAATTACACAGTACTTTAGGCGTTATCATTTAATTTTACCGCTGCAATAAAGTGAACAAAAATCGCCAAGAGTGTGTATTTTGCCAGACGTGACTCCGATACTGCGTGACGCGTGACGGTTTTCCAGCACAAACGCCTAATCAACAGATAAAACGGTCGTGATACTAAGTTTCGCTTTCTGAACAGGTTCCACCAGGTAAGAAGGCATGAACGAAGGTGGTCTTTAGAATCTCACACCCTGCGTGTTGAAGAACACGAAATTGAAAATCTTACGAACAGATAAGATTGGTAGGAGAGGTACATGGTTTGGCTTTTTTCTGATTTTTCTAATATGAGTTTATGAGGCTGGCTCGATATGTGTACATATGCTGAGATCTTTGCTCTGATTTTTTGTTTTGTTTTTGTTTTTAATATCGAGGTAGATTTATGATTCGTTTGGGTAATTATACGTGCGTTGTAATGCTTGTATGACCTCTATAATGCGTGCATATTAAATTTATTATTGATTCCGGACAAATATTTAGTTATTATTGCTACTTAAAATCTTGAAAGGAATCTGCTAGATATCATCATTTTTGTTTTGAAGAATGGTAAATTAATCTTCGTGTTGTCTTTGTATTTTTGTACTGTATTATATAATGGAAAATAATAACAACAAAAAAATTATTTCGTGATATTTGCTAATTTAGAAATATTTTAATAGTTCAAAATTAGAAAAAGAAATTTCATAATGCTTATGTTTTCGCTGGAAATTTTGAAAGGCTTGCATATCCTTAAATTAAAGTTTATTTGTTATTTAAAAAAAAGATGAACAAATGTAAAAAAAAGTTTAGGATGGTTATATAATTTAACGACTACTGTATGTTTTGAAATAAAGTTAGTTTTTTTCACTTGAAACTATTCCTATGCTGTTATGATATGGTTGATTTTGATGGAAACCATTTGCATATTCTCTATAATCATTTTCCTTTGTTGTCTAATATCTTTATGCAAATTACGTGGTTCGTTGGTATATTTTATTTTTTCGAAATAATTTCTCGCTAGAGATAATCTTATTCGAAAACTTGTTTCTCATCTGAACTATGTTGTTTTCTATAAAAAGTTAATATTCATTGTATTTATTTTTAATCTAAAAATAAAAATAAAACTTCCTTATGCTAAAATTTTGTTACTAAAAAAAACAGTATTTCAGTTCATATAACTTTGAAAAAATTCTGAATAATATCCATAGAAAGATGCTGGAAAACATTTTAATGTTAATACATGTGAATTCAGATTTCTAGAATTCAATGATTTACAAAATATAGTTAACTCGATTATGATTTTGATGAATCTATTTCCAGGATAATAATCAACATTTACTACTTTTAAAATGTGTATTATTTAAAACCGGGTAAGCATAATTACATATTAAAATTATTTTTAATCATGAAAATTAGTTTTAATTTTAAATAGTCGTGCGAATGCCATTTCAATTTGAATTTTAGAAAAAAATATATGTTTGCAAATTTTTATTAGTCTTTTAAAATTTACAATTGATTTTATCACTGTTGCTTTATATTAATTTTTTTATAATATTACTTTATTTAGGAAAATAATTTTAATATTAGCATTATTGATGGGGGATAAGTGGAATTTTATTGTCTTTAAATCATTTCGGATTATGATCTTTCCAAATCTTCCAACCAAGTTTTATACAATTCAATGATTTACAAAATGCAGTTAATCAAATTAGAATTTTGATGAACCTACTGAATCTGTTTTAAGAACAATAAATGACATTTTTTAGGGCACTTAAAGTATATGTTATTGAAATCCTAGAAAGTATAAGTATTAATTGAAATTATTTTTAAAAAGTAGCTTAATATTACTTAAAAATACTTGGAAGTATGTAAAAGTAATTTTAAATGATCGTGCGATTGTCAAATTAATTTGAATATCCGAAAATATATATCTGAAATTTTCTATTAGTTTTTTTTTTAAATTTACGATTGATTTTTATCGTTACTGATTTATTTCAAATTGATAAATTTATTTTAATTTTTCTATAATATTTTATTTATGACAATAATTTGAATATTAGCAATATCAATAGTGGAGTATTAAAATTTTATTGTCTTTAAATCATTCAGTATTAAGAAACAAATTATTTCTTCCTTCCTAGTTAATATGTAAGTTTAAGAACATAAACTTCATTTTCTGAATTAAAACACTACTATAAAGCAGAATCTTTTTCTTCTGTATCCATGCCCTACATTCTAGAGATATTTTAATGGTTTCGAACCCAGATGAATCGTGATGCACTGCAGGCAATTCGAATAGTGATCATCGCATCCTTGTCCAAATGGATATTCATAACGCTTCCAGATCCCGAGTATAACAAGTCCGAAGCGTCAATATCCTTGGAATGTAATAACTTGCATGGTAGGTGCTCAAGTCCCACAGGTAGGCGGCGTGCTTTCAACAGACGCCCCCACTTCGTGAATAGCTTTATTCGAAAAGTCTTATTATGGCAGGGTAGTTGGACATTAATTACAGCTGTGGTCGCACATATCTCTGAGTAGAAGGGTTCTACAGGATCATATCGTGTAGGTACCTATTATGTAGTTCCAACTCTGGACATTTCCGTAACCCTGTTTATCTAGTATCTTTCTAATGCTGCGTGAGATACAACGGAATATTTTGACAGACTGTTATAGGCAGCTTAAGGATGGCAGTAGAATATGAACAATAATCCCAATCATAATATTTTTAAATATAAATATCTATTTATTGTTTTGATATTAAATGCAATTTTACACTTGTCATTAAAATGGGAAATTTAATAATAAACGTTTCGCTTAAATTTGGGAAAAGAGTTGTCCACTATTTTTTATATACTAATCCCAATTGGTAATCAACCAGGGATATCTGCTGTTTAATTTCATTTAAATCGTTTGCATATAACAACTTTTAAATGAATATTTCAAATTGTCAGACATTAAAGCCCTCTAATTTTAATTGTTCTATATATGTTCTGTAGATTAGATGAACCTTTTGTAATGGAGATACTTTTCCATGATTCTTGGCTCAGTAAAAACATAACTTTGTAGTTCATCTGTTTCCTAAATTTCACTCTATAGCCACTTTTTGTTAAATTAGGCAGGTATTAAAAAAGAGTTTCTCTGTTTAAGCTTTCAATCACCAAAAAAGAATAAAAACCACAAGATCAAATATATCTGAAGCAATAGCTTATATTTTTTATAGTTTATATTGGATCAAATATATCTGAAACATTAGTTTATATTATAGGGTAACAATATGATCCATTGCTGGAAATTAAGTAAAACACACACACACACTAAAAATTGTAGAAAATCAGAAAAAATGTTGCACAACTATAAAATTTGTCATTATTAGGATATTTTTCCAAAATCTGAAACAGTGTATTATAAAATGTTGTTTAACAGTATTAATAACCGGCGTAACCTCACTAATATTTAATTTTTCTGAAGTTATAGCAGAAAAATACCATGATTCAACTTAACTTTTAATTAATTAAAATTTTAGTAAGAATTTCAAAAAATTGCACCCAGGTGTACATTTCCTCACTTCAACGTGCACATGTGTCAAATTTCGTAGCTATGTGGCCTATACACATAGAAACACATACATTCGTCTTTATTAACAGTAATGATAGAGATATAACCATTATGGTTTAAATTCTGTGTGTCTTGAAGAATTGTTTCCATTTGATTGAAATGTTAATATACAGATCAGATCTATCAATGTTCCGCATTAGCTCTATAGAATATTGATTGATCGCAACAGAGTTATGGTTGCATCAATGGTGTCTTGTATTTTCGATTAATCATAGTATGGAGATTTATTGATATGTTAACATCGGAATGGAGCTTAGTGCCATTTTTGAGTTCGCCTATTTCTGGTAGTTTGCGATAATTCAAATCACATTCATGGCAAACTAGGTGATGAATAAGATATATCTTTATAACGATTATGATGTAACAGGTATACGACTTGATGCATTATCAAGATTGCAAGTCACCATCGCTGTATATACAAATCTTTTCCATGATTTGTTGCATTTCTACATAATCAATCGAGACTCTTTTTTATTATTAATAGTCACTATATACTAACACCCACAGTTATATGATCACAAAATGTACAACTATAACAACTAGGATCCTACCATTACTACAGAAAATATCTTTTATTAAATAAATCATTATTGCAACTGGTAGGTGATGGATTACGTTTTGGCCTTCAGCTTAAAAGCTATGTTCTTTTCAAAAATTATTAAAATAGTGTAGCACTGATAATTCATAGAAAATTATTATTTAATAAAGCAACAGGAATTACATTATTAGAATTTAATAAAAATCTAACAAGCGTATCTCAAGAAACAAACTGGACATCATGAAGCAATGTGTGTTTTAAACGAATTGCAAAATAATGGTGAACAAATATCTCGCAACTATTCTGGAAAATATTCTCGAATTGTTAAGTGAGGAATTCAAACAATTGGGAACAATTTAGTTTTTGGATTGATGCCAGTTTCGCTCTGTCATGGAGCATTGATAATTTAGGTTGGTAAAGATTATTCCTTCCGACTGGGTCTAAATTGACTTTTTAACCTGCCATTCATCTTTCCCCATTTTTCCTCAATCAATCAGTATATTAACTTAGTGATCCGAAAATATTAGAAATATATGGTTAGGTGTTAATTTTAATGTCGATAAAAATTTAATTAACAGTATGTTTTTAATTTAAAACATCAATGAAATATTTTATATATATATTACATAATTTATATGTGATTTTTGATAATTAATGTTTTATTGACGTTTATTATTTTTTTGTATTTGATCGAATGTTCCCTTGTCTTTTTGAAAGAATTATCATGTATACGTTTTTTGACGAAAGGATCTCCGAATGAAAAAAATTAGAAAGCCTGGATCTCGTCGTGATTCGTTTCGATATGAACTTTATATGAATGAAATAAGACATTACGTAATAAACTGACACTAATATTTATTTTATTGTAAGCAATTTTTGATATTTTATTCTTTGTGAGTATAAAATAATGTGGCTATGACTGAGCTAGTTTTAATGAATTTATCATAATTTTATATGAGAAATTTTTCTTTAAATATTCATGAAATAATGTTAATTAAAACAAAATTTGGTATGATGTCCTCCATGTTTTTTATAAAGAAGATTTCTTTTCTAAAAGGAAGAAAATGAAGCATTGTGGTTATTTTTTTTCAAACTAATCTTTTTCTGAAATGAAATTCGCAAAACAGGAAAACAAATGATTAACAAAATTACTCAGTTTTTAGTTTCGATCTTCACTTATGCTGTCTTTTTTTTTTTTTGTAATTGATTAATTACACAGTCAAATCTATAAATAAATAAAAATCTGCTTTAAATTTAGATTTATATTAAGGATAGTAGACATTTATTAATTTTTGGTTATATATGCATTATTTTTGTATTGCAAATTAAACATCTATTTGTCAAAACATCAAAATATATTATATTAGACTTCTACTGTCTTTAATTCTATTAATCGAAGCGGTGATTCAAATTCCTAATTTTTAAAACTGATTTTAAATGCATTTGGGACAAAATATTCATCATAAAGAATGAATTCATTATCATTCAGTAGATTTTTATTTGCCTTTAAATTATATATTAATAAACTGTATTTAAATAAATTTCATTTTATAAGCCTTCATTATATTTCATGAATCAAAAAAATTTTTTTTTCATGTCAAGCCATTTCTTATTTGATTTTTACAAAGAATTTTAATTATTTTATTTTAAATTAATTATTAATTATTATATGTGTGATACATTAATATTCTGTAAAGAAATAAATAAACATATTTTATGATTTGTTCTTTTAGAAATCATTGCATTTCTTTTTTTCCTCTTTTGGAAAAGAAAAAAAAATTAGCTTTAAATTATTTTTGTTTTAAATAAGAATTTCTCTTCTATTTTTAAATGCATAAGGTTAAAACTGAAAAAATACCTTTTTTTTCAGTTTTATTGCTTACTTGCTTATTTTTTGAAATTTCTTCTTTTAAATATATATATATATATCTTTCCAAATATGTTTTAACTTAAAAAAAAACATGATGAGCAACCTTTTTTTTTCTCCCTTTTATTCCAAAATAATTATTTTCCTTATCTCACCGCCTCCTTAATATTAACTCTTTTTCACCTAGTTATACGGTAGAGATAAGATCAAAGCACACCTTACAAGGCGCAATCTTCAGCAACTAGTTCAAAGACAAAATTAACGATCAATCAATGCGATAGATGGCGCTAGTAATGTTTCTTTCCAAACCCGTCCCTTGCGTATTTATCCCAAATTTTACCTATTACTTCTTTCCTTAAGTCTCCCGCGAGAACGAACCAGGTATTAAATTTCATCCTTGTTAGCGATTATCTAAAACGGGTGGGGGGCTTAGCGATTAATTTTTATGCTTAATTTAAAAGGCGCGCCTAATTAGTTCATGTTATTACGTCGAAGCCCTCTTCTAGGCTCATCCTTTCTTTCAAGAAAAACGCTTTTTCTTCACTTTCACAAAGTCAGCTTTTAAGCCGTTTTGAATTAACTCAGAGATTTAGTAAATTTCTTGTACGAGGCTGGATCTTTTTTTTTTAATGAAAAACCATTGTCTTAATTTCCTGTGCGCTTATTATTTATTCGGCCAGTTAACTGTGTCTTTAGAATTAGTTTACGCAAACATAGTAATATAAAAAGCAGCATGGCGTATCCAAAAAAGAAAAAAAAATAACTGAAAGGAAAAAATGAATAAATAATAAAAATAATGAATAGATGAACGAAGATAAATAAATAAATTAAATAAAGATTAACCTTTCATTGAAGCGATTTACACGTACATTGAAAAACATGACGTAGTTCGATTAAATGACATATTTAATAGCCAAACAATAAAATATAATAAATAAATAACATAAAATAAAATATTGAATCATTGGAACAAAAGAGAGAGAGAGAGAGAAACAAATATATTTACCTTTCATTTTTTTATGCGAACTTCGAAAAGCATAATATGTTGTTTGCTCTCTATAGTTATAGTAACTGTTTTTAAAATGTGAGCAAATAGAACTATATAATAATAATATAGTATATAACTTAATGTTTTAATGCATTGTTATTACAAAAAGATATTTCCAAGTATTTACTTTTGAACATACAGTTTGACGTTCAACATAACAGAATCTTTGATCTGCTGTTACCATAATTGGCCCATATATATATTATGGAGGATGTAAATGTGCACCTCGGAGCAATTTTTTAAAATTTTAATTAGAATTTAATTAATTAAAAAATTGAGTGTTTTTTTATGCTTTTCCACATTAATTTCAACAAATATTATAGTATAAAATTTTATTTTCATAACATCGTAGAATTCATATTATTTCCTTTTTCCATAATAACAAATTTTTATTATTCCCAATAATAAATTTCATTATTAAAGTTGAATCTCAAATCCTTTTCATTGTTGCTACTAATATTTTATACTAATCTTTTCCCTCTTTATTGATAATTAAACAATGAAGATTCGGCTTATTTTTCCATTTTGTGTAAGTTTTAGTATAAGACATGCTTTTGGAAATTTTGTTGAACTCTTGGAATTAAATTTAGAAATTTTGTTGAACTTACAATCGAAAATTCAACCCCCGAATGAAACGACAGGAAACAAAATGTTTAAACATGCTGATTTTCCAACATTGCTGCTTTTGCGATATACAAATTGGATATAAAGATATAGACAGAAAATTAAGGATATGCATTGCAAAGCGGTTATATAACAAAACTATAAAATAATACAAGTTAAATGTATATCAATATTTGAAATTAAAAATTATTTTGCTGAGTATTTAAGACTAAATTACAAAAAACCCATTTTATTGAATTAATTTGAGCAACTTTTAATCCGGAAAAAATGGCATCTAACAGTGGCTAATTTGATATTCAAAATTCTTTATTCTTTAGTATTGTATTCATTGTCTAATGTATTTAATTTTTTTATGTTTTAAATATTTAGCATGCTTTTCTAATCAAAGTTTTCTAAATCAGAAATATTTGAAAAGCACAGGACACAAATAAATGATTAAACAAAACTCTCATTTGTTTGATTAGAATAAGATCACTTATTTAAATATTTGTTCATAGATAGAATTCAACTCACAAGATTTATTCATTTTAGAAACTTCATAGATATGTTGACAGTTTTCAAAAATTGTTATCCTATCTCTTTCTTTTAAATTTTGTTCATGCCTTAAAACAAAAGTCCTTAAAACAATATGTGGAAGTATTAAATTTTATCTTTTCTTTTAATCAATAAAAACAATTTTATTATACTGTTAAGGTACTATCATATTGATATATTTTTTATAGGAAAATGAAAATTCATATAAAATATCTTCATATTGAGTCTCTGGAATTTTAATATGATCTATCTATCTCTCTATTTTTTTTATCAAAATGTCTGAATTAGAAATCAGAGGGGAAAATATATACCCGTTTAGAAGGGGCGTCGAAAAAAAAATGTTTTGAGTTGATTCATTATTTAATGCCATTTTGCATCTCCATGTACAGCCTTTCCCCGTAATTCTCAATTGGATTACATGATAAAATTTATCTCTGAGTGTCTGAAGTGTTCAGATTTACCATTTCACTGATAGGGGTTTTGGAAACAATACAGTAATTAGAAAAGTATATATCTATGTAACAAAATTATAAAGTTTATGCAGTTTATTATAATGATTTGTTTTGGCTTAATTAATTATGGTTCCGGATTTTAACCAATACAATTTAAAGTTCGCATTTAGAAAATAACTGATATGTTCATAACCATTTTTCACAACAGGTGAGCCACGATGAATATCAGTTCTTTTTCAATTCAATAAAATCTCTTATGAACTCAACAAAATATTACTAAGCATTAAATTGTTACAGAGAGTAAAGATGTGATATTTTAATAGATTCACACTTGTTCTGTTTATTGAATACATGAACCTTCCAAATGGTCTTTGTGCCATTAAAAATTAAAATGTTCTATTAATCTATTTCAAATTTCATATTGTCTTTTGATAAAATATAATTTCATTTTATGATTCCTGATTATAACTGCTTAGATAATTCGAAAAAAAAAGCATTTATTTCTTAGTTTTCAACAACAGAAATAATTATGCAGTTAAAAATTAAATTTCATGAAACAATAACGCCGGTTGTATTTCACAGCAAAAATAAAGTCTAAAATTGAAAACTAAACCAGGAATTACTTTTAAAAAATTGTCAATTTAGGGGTGGGTGATTCATGGTAGTTCTAGTAACATAATTAAAAGAAAATTTATGTGTATTTAAGTTTTACGATGGTGTAAAAGTCAGTTTTGTACAATAATATTTTAAGGATTTATCGAAGAAAATATCAAATATATGGGGAGGAGAGAGATTAAATTAAAATTCATCGAACATTTTTTTAAAAAGTCATTTCGAGGTGCGTATTTTTACTCTATAATGTGCTGTCGATCCAAATTTGATAGTTGTATGTGGAATTTACTTTTTATTTTGATGTAGTTCTTTGATAAGAAAATATGTCAGTGATTCTGCTGATTTGTGAAAACAGAAGTTCCTCCCTATTCTTAAAATAACAAAATGTTAAATAAATGACAACGTTAGATAAATAATAATAAGATTTTAATCAAAATTTAAAGTGGGAAATACCTTTAAAATAATATTAATTAAACCAAGCTTTAACTAATTAAGGATCCCAATGCCCAAAAATTAATCGGAAAGTCAATAGTTTTTATTTAATAATATGATAATTTGTATCTCCCTGAAAATACCTATACAATTAATTAGATTTGACATTATTTTTTATTAAATTATTTAACAATTTTTATTATACAAATCAGCTTTGAAGAATTTAGAAACCACTTCAGAGAGAAATTTGATATAGATCCAATATATGGAACTGAGATACCGTCGTTCGATAGCTATCAGGGAAAACTGGTCCACATTTGTATTTTCCTTAAAAACTTGAAAAATTTGAGATCGCAGAGAGCAATGTTCTCAATCGATTTAAACAAACATTTGACACAAAACTGTATTTGTATTCACAAAATCCCATACTAAATGTCATATATTTACGTTATTGCGACTTTGAGTTATCGTGTTTAAATGTTTCTTGAAGTACAGACGGATAGACTGTCAACCCAAAGTTGGATTTGTCTCAAACTTTGACAGGTGTCTACACTAGAGATGTTAAATCTGTGTACAGAATCTTATCTATCTAGCTCTCTTCATTTTCTAGTTATCGTATTAACTTAAATTTGAATAACCGTACAGATGAATTTCCTTTGAACAGATTTTAATCAAAATTCTGAAAATTTAGTGCAAAGATTATATATCGAATTTCATCTATCTAGCTCAAAACTTTTTGAGTTATCTTTGTCACCGATAAATAGACAGTTTTACGAACTCAGGGTAGTATGAATCATGGTTTAGTTTAGTTTAGTTATATTAACGTCCCCTTGTAAAGCAACACTAGGGCTATTTTCGGACGGCCCTCATTCATTTTGAACCTCGGTCAGATGACGAGGACGACACCTCAGCTGGCACCCCCTCTCCACACCACACCACGCCAGTGGGAGGAAGTTTGGCATGACGGATTTAACGTGCAACAGACCTCCTTACACGACGGTTCTTCGGTGGAATCGGGTCTCGAACCTGAAACCCTAACCGAGACCTTGCCACGAGGCCACCGTGGCCTGTATGGAACGTGGAGATTCGTCAAAATGTCGAGTTCGAAATTTTGGACGCTTATTATACTTTCATTACACTAAGTATAAAAGAAAGTAAAATAAATAACTAAGGAGACAGCTATTTCATGGTAAAAATTTTACATTATTGTAATCAATATTATTTTTGTATTTTTATTTTTGAAATCAGCAGTACCTGATCATTCTGTCCTAATGCCATGAACTATTCCTCTAATATAACAACAATTCTTAGTATTTCCTACCTAGAAACACTGATAAATTCGTAGCATTCGATTGTCCTTACCTTGGCATTTATAAGAATAGCGTTTCACAAACGTTGTCTCTTCCGATATTCCATGGCACTCTCTTGAATAACGCGGCTGTCACAGCACTGCTTCATTAACACAGCAATAGGATTAAATAAGCAGGGAAACCATTCCTGGCTGGATGATTCTCCTTTTCAATCGTCCAGGAGGGGTGTTATGAGTGCTGAGAGCGCGTACTCATCGAGAAAGATCTGTATCTTCCCTGTGCCCAGACAACCGTTCCAGGACATTATTTCCGAGAAAGTCTTTTCTAATGAATAAATTAGAGGAGATATGCTAATTTGAGTTGATCTTTCTTGAAAATGGAGAGACGAAGAGGAATTCAAAATTAATGAGTTTGCCATTTCCGCGGAACTTCAAATGGTTAATTATGTCGCCACGATTTTTCTGTGCTAGTTTTGTAAGAGAGGACATGGATAGGGTGTCTGGAGATATTTCAATAAGAAGTGGTTAGGCAAGATAATTATGTTTGATATTTTTTTCTTGCTGCTTTATGGGTGTGTATTTGACTCAATCAGAGTGGGTTTAATGTTCTCGATTAAATTATAAGATTAGAGGCTTAGAGGAAATCGGTGGATTTAACACTCTTGGAGTGATAGATAGTGCGATAGTTAAACCGCGTTGGATTTAATTCCTGCAAATATACCTTGTATGTTAATTTTTGGTATTGTAAATTTTACTTTACAAGCATATAGTGGTATTATTTATTACATTATTATTATTTTTTCGTCTATGTCCTCTAATTGCCATGCTTGTACAGTAATTCTGTAATCTTATTTTCACTCACTGATGTGCTCGTAGTCCTCATGATAATGAAATATGGTGTTTATTTTGAGATTTAAAGTTTCTGCTAATGGGTTGATGGTTATTACATTTTTAATTCTTTAGAAAAGTGCCATCTAGTAGATAGTTTGAAAAAAATAATTTCAGGGAACCACAATAATATAAGATTATGAGATAAAATATGTGTGGTATATAATAATCTATTTTTTTCCAGTTAATCTATCTAAAATATGGATATCGAATTAAAATAATAAACACATAAAACTCTGAAAACCATATTATAATGAAATCGAATCATAATAAATACATATGAGGAAAAAAGAAGTTTTTCTATTTATATTATTTAGATTTTGACTTTGATATCCATTCGGAGTATCTAAATTAGGGACAATAAAAAAAATTTCAATTTTTTTTTCTCTTTTAGAATATAGATTGTTAATTCAGATTTTGTATTGTATTTTTAAGATTAAAAATATTTATTCGTATGTAATAGAAGGAATTATTAAAAAGCGCCATTTTCTTGCTCTTTTAAATGCGTAAAGGTTCATGAGGCAATAAAACCTTCTTAATACTTTTATTTGGAAATTTAAATACCAGTGAAATCAATTAATGCAAAATTAGTATAGTAGAAAGTGTATTTTTACGTCTGTTCTTTTTTAGTGCAACGAATTTGCAAATCAAACTGATGCATTGATCTTGATTTGTTTCACACAAACCTGACTTAATTACACTATGCGCCCGAGTAAAGTAATTTGTGGTGGTAATACGGCTATCTATATATTAATACATTCAGTTTATGAGAGAAAATTGTTATGTAGATTTAATATCGGATATAAAATAATTCCTCTTATTATAATTGACTATAAATTTCTTCGAAACTACTATAAGAAGTGCAATTTAAGCCTTAAAAAGGCCATTTTTTCTAATCATGGCATATTAAAATATTTTTAGAACTGAGATTGGCTTGAGAGAAAATTTATTCATTTAATTAATTAGATAATTATAATTTGATTAATTAATAATTAAGTCACAAAATAAGATACACCATTTTGTTTGAGATAAAGAAATGAGGCATTCATTTTCTGTCTTATCGAAAAATGTATCAGCAAACCTACTTAATTTCATGCTAAGATTGATGAATTCGGCGAGAACCTAGAAAGGGTTAACTGTTTTTGACGAGTGTATTCGTCACGGAAAAAGTATAACATTTTGTGTTATGACGAGTTTATTCAATGAGAATTATTTTTATATAATAATTGTTTAATTATTATATTTATAATTATTAAAATATTTATATAATATATAATATGTTTATGACAATTTAGATACGCATTTTCCGTAGAGGTCTAAACAGTTATCTGGTAAAGAGCACCTATATTTTATTATGCTGCGCCTAGCGAATATAGTTATTTTACATATAATTTATAGCAAAGATAAAGTCATGTCTTGAAAGATTGTTTAAATTTCCTGTCCTATATCATAAAAAAAATCAATTAGTTTATTCTACAAAAAAAAAAAAAAAAAAAAAAACTTTTTAGCATATAATAAAACAGCATTCAGATAAGATTAAAAAAAATGCAATTTTTAAAAAGGTAAAAAAAAAGAGGTACATTATGAAGGTTGTCATTTAAAATAATAATGCGCAAAGCAGTGGATACTTTGAGAATTACATGTATTTTATTAGAAATCATTGAATAATATAAATCAGAAGACGAATTCTCTCAATAACAAATGCTCATGTTTTAATCGATTGTGGCTGATTCTTAATCGGGGGAATAATATTAAATATTACTTGATATTTAAAATTATTACTTGATATTCAAGGTTTTGAAGGAATTTATATATGGAGAAAAAACGTACATAAATTCATTCAACACCTGAAAAGCGAGCAAAACGTTTTGGCTTTATGGTATTCATTGCAGAAGAAAAATTAAAGCTTTTTTTTATGTACGTAATAATCACTTTTTTGTTACTTCTCTTGGTCTCATGACTGGCATTAATGCGATATTTCGTTTCGTATCAGTCTTTGTGAAGCATAATAAGAGCGACCAATACTTGTTCAACATTTATTTGTATGTTCTACATGAAAGCTATCTGAAATTTCATTAATTATTTCTTGTGTCTTCATCTTATCGGGATATGTCGGAGATTCTAATTTAAGGCCCCCTTTACATGATATAGTAAATAAACCGAAGGTATGAATAAAAAATGTTTCATACGTTAGTGAATTAGACAGTTTCATGTGTTGCCCCATAAGACCAGGAGAAATCACTTAGTGTATTTATTATATAAGCTTCTGTCAACTGAGGGTGATTTTGTTTTCTTTAATCAATGCCACGGTGTATTTTCTGCGCATCAAAATAGCTTCATTGACCAAAGTGTCGACTTGTCAGTGTGGCACAGAAGAAGGATCTGTAAATCACATGATCAAAGCCTGTGCACTATGGCGAGAACACAGACTCGGATACTAAGAAATTGGATGTCTCTTGAAGTCGAAGAATTTATAAAAATTCCAATCATTAAATCTTCTATTAGGGATATTTTGTTAAATATTTTGTGTTTAGCTCTCTCCTAATGTAAAAAATTAACACTAATTTAATATATTTTAGGCCTTTGTAATGTTTCACAACTTAATATATAATGTAAAATGTAATGTGTTTTTCTATTCTTTTTCTGTACCAATATGCGTTTTCTCTAGAGGGTTCTTTATAGTTTGCAAGGGTCCAATGTCATCAAGTTTAGTTTATTTCTTCTTGAAAGTGGGGTTGCTCTTCGGTGGCCCCATCAAGTTTCTCACATGACCTCTGGCTAGGTCAAGGTATCACACAGTATTTATATAGGCTTCTGTACCGGAGTTAATTTATCCTTTCTATTATTTTCAGAAAAAAAATTATAATCATTTATAATGAATTCAAATCTTTTGAATAACTCTCACTACAGGAATATATAGATGTAGAGATAATTATTAATCTTATCAGCTAATTACTGTATAGATAGCAATAATGGTTAGCTGTTCAGATCTAAATTTTTTTCTTATGTACAAATTATTCAACTGATTCCAGAAAAAGATCAGTGTTCAACGATTTCATTCATATTTAATGGCAAGGGTAATGATAGTTATCCATTTTTTTTATTTATTACATTTAAAAATAACAGTGAATTATTTTATCCAGTTTTAAAACTGCACTAAGTGCATTAAATAACAAAACTCATCGCTTACATTATTTTTTCTTGCTCGCTATTTCCATTTAACCTTTTCTCAGTGGCGATTATTACTTAGATAAGATGTGTCAGAGCAATTAACTGCCTCCTGAGATTTAAGTTGTTGGTGTTGGCTAAACGAAAAGGAAACAAAAGTAGATAATCTTCGGAAATAAGAGAGTGACAGAGTATCAAGATAAGTTTGATAAGTGAAAGTCGGCATTTCTTCCAAGGTTAATACATAGCGTTACTATTTATGTGAGGATTTTAAAGGCAAAGAGGATTTAGTCTATAAATCTTTTTTATTTTTTAAAACGTGCTTGGTGCTTTTTTTTTTTTTTGTCTAAAATTAGATAAAATGTTTTAAACTCACGGAATATTATATCCTAGAAGTGAGTAAATAATTTGTTTATTTAGAATTTTAAATTTAGCGAGATAATTAAGCTATCAATCATAGAAATTTCACTTAATATGTAATAAAACAGTTAATATTTAAATTAAGTTAACTTAATCTATTTATTTAAATTTGTTGATGGTTTTCAGAGAGTATTTCATGGGCAGTTTTGGACTGAAACCTTCTTACTTTTGGCACGTTTCTTCCGTATTTATTATTTATTTTTTAAAATAAATATATGAAATTCAAAATAATTTGTTGTTTGAATTACGAATTCAATCAACACTTTTTTATATTTATTATTTTGTATTTAAGATGTTGATACCAATTTTGAAATCATGAGGATATTTCCTATACTTACTGAGTAGCAACGGATTATAGAATGGGAAAAAAATATAGATCAGAATCCAAATTCAAAAGATTTTATAATGAAACTTTTTAAAAAATTACGAATATTGAATAAAAATAATATTTAATACTTCCTACAAAAATCGATTTTTCAACATATTCAACCTACCTTAAGGTCCATTTATTATATCATTTTTTTTCAAACATAGCAATGTTTTTGTCACCATTTATATATTAGCCTTGAAAATACAAATACAATACGACTGGGCAATTTATATAAAAATATTTTAAAAAAATAATATATTTATTTCAAAGAGAGTAAGTCGACCGCATTAACATTACTCAAGCGTATCCATTACCCAGCCTTACTGTGAGCTCTTTAAAATGAATAACCTAGAGTTAAAAAAGAATCGGAAACCATTTAACCATTTCAGTAAACTCATCAGTTAACTCTCTGTTGTCACCTCTGCACAATACAAGGGTTGCCTTTCACCCCTTTGGGGTACTCAAAGGGGTGTTGGGCAGAGAGGGTTGACACGCTTCGCTGGGGGAGAAAAGGATTGAAACACGTGATATACATAACTCTCATTTTTTATTTATTGTTACATTTTTTTCGCCGACGCAAGACTTACGAACTTGACACTCAGAGTCGTTTTGTTCCGAGTTAAACGTGAGTCAAGTGCTAATAGAATTATAATGTTCTACTTGTGAAAAGGGTTAAGTACGACGTCGTTGGAATGAATTTGGACCTGATTTTGGAAGGGTGTCAAGCTAATGATGCATTTAAAGAATAAAAGCGCAAAGCAGATGTATTATATTCACCCCGGTAGAGTGGGAATGAATATTAATTGGTCCACGTGTGTCATTTAGGAGGTGGAAAAGTTTTACTGGAACGTTTTATAGATGATTCAAGCCGGTTCTGTGCAGCAATTTTGAGTGACTAAACCATCTTTAACGTGCTTGTTCACCCAGATTTCTGTCTTTTTAGACTGTTAAACAATTAATGCGATTTTTTTTTAAAAATTCATGTTATTATTGGAATAAGACTTAAAAAGATTAATTTGATTGAATCAATCAACTGCAAATTATTGCACATGTATATCAAAAAACGTATGTACCACGAAATAAAAGTGGAAAAGAAAATTCTACTTTCGAGTCAATGTTCAAGGAAACCAATTTTTTATCTTAATTTTAACATTGCCAAACTACACGATCGAGTATTTTGATGAATGAATTTGAATATCATCATAACACTAAAAATATTATTACAAATTGTGCATGAAATTAAATTTTTAAAAATAAGGAAATACATATGGAATAAAATATTATGGAGATAAAATTGATCTGTAATTAAAAAAAAAAATGAGTTGTCACATAATGAAAAAAAATTGCTTTTGTGAGCATTATTAATTATTTAAGATGATATGAATTGCATTCTTCATTGCCAAGTTACATTAATGGAATTGTCACTTGTCAATTAAATCTTCCATTTCATACCTATTTATATCATCTTGACTTGTTTCATACCTTCTTTCCTCTGATCGAATAGAGTTTCTGTAACAAGATGAGCCCGCTTCCAGCACTTCTAATTATATTTTATAGTTCCATTAATAAATTAAGCAAAGCGTTGAATTAGGGGCACCTGTAAAATTCTTCAGTGAATTATTCAGAAACGTTCATAGGACTAGATTGCTTGCATTTTACTGCTGCGATCCAACAATAAGAACAATTTTTGTGCGACGCATGTTAGAGTTTTATATATGGATCTTACTTATTCATCGAAAAAAGTTAAATTTCCTGTGAGAAAACAATTGGCTCTGTTTTTAATTGTGGATGATTTAAAAATGTCTTCAAGCCTGTAACAAAAAATCAGCAAATTATTTTTTTTCAGGACTGAATTAGATAAAAAATTAATAAAAATTTAAACTTTCCTTGAATTTTATAAAATTGTGTCTTTACCTTTACCAGGACAGGTACCAGCCTGTCCTTTACCAGGACAGCAGCTGCTAAATGCTTTAAAGATAGCAATTTCTTGTATAAATAAATAAATAATGCAATTAAAAAATATTTTAAAACATAAATATAATACATTTTAAAACATAAACAATTTATATTTGTTGAAAATAGTTGATTCTACTTAATCACTAGAATTTCACCATTGTCAATTAAAACATAATGTCGTTTAAATCTTGATGAATCGATTTTAAACATTTGTTTTATTGAAATAATAAAAAGAAAGCGCCCAATGACTTGCATCAATTATTATTTATTTCTCTTATTTTTAACATCATATGAGAGTTCTTATTTTTTCTCATTTTTAACATTATACACTAATTCTTATTTTTTTTTCTTATTTGTAACTTTATATTCTAGTTCTTATTTACTTCTCTTACTTTTAACAATATATTAATTCATTTATCGTAGTTTAATAAAACAGTTTATTTTTCTGTACTTTGTCATTTTCAACACAAAAAGAGGAGGATTTTTGAACACTCATCAGCAAATCGTATTTGTATTAAAATTCAAATTTGAAGAAATAAATGCTTTGTTTTTCGAAGTATATAAATTATGGATAAAATATAAATTCTTATATTAGCTCGTCAAATTTATAATAAAAACCATCCTTAATGAAAAGAGTTTCTTATTGCCGTTTTCATTGAGACTGGGGCATTAATAATAGAAAAATATAATTTTTTGTCGTCAAGTTTATATGAAGTCAAAATCTCTTTCTCTAAAGATGGGTATAAATAGTAATCTTGGAAATAATTTTTTAAACGTACAGTCCTACATATTATAATACATGTGCTGTATATTCTTCAATTTGTTTGTTCCTGAAACCTTGCAAAGCCTTTGCAGTCCCATGTATTGGAGACAGAGACACTCTATTCAGTTCCTTTGCATTCATTATCTGAGTAGTTATTCTATAAGTCTACATTTTTCAGATTCGTTTTAAAAACCTGTTACAATTATGCGCAAATTAAAGTTAATACTGTCAAAATTTATATTGCATTTTCCTTATAAAAAAAACCAAGAATTTAAAATGAAATTTATAGAAAAACAAGTGCATTTTTTATTAAAAATAATGTTTTAAATGTGTAGTTGTTCAATTTTAGGAATGAATTACTATTTAATATTGTATTTGAATTGGAAACCACCAAATCTAAGAATTGGAGAGAATAAATTAATTTCAAATACTTCTTAATTGTTTCCGTTTCTCCTAAAGAGTAGTGCCCCATACCTCAACCGTTAGAAACAGAAACAATTTTATTCAAAAACAACATATTCAAGGTTTACCCAAACTGACTTCTTCAATATGCGAATGAGTTGAAGTAAAAGTATTTTTTACGACTCGGTCCACTGCCCATTACGTACCAAACGATCCACTCCAGAGACATATAAACTCAAATATCCAGCCCACAATCCTCTTTGCCACTCAAGAGGGGTTTCAAATGGCGATAAATAAGGCTTTTCTCAATCCTTTAGGCCTCCAGCACTGGCGACTGCGGTCTCCTGCTGTTACAGTACTCCTATGGAAGGACCACGTTCTCCACAAAAGTACTATGGACCTTTTAACTCTTTCTATTCCACTGCGAACCAAGGTTGTGGGCCTTTTATTGTAGTGCTTAATGGTTCTCGCTTATGAGGGGGTTCTAAAAGGCTTACTCTAGTGATTGTCACTGGTGCTTGTGTTTTTTTTTTTTTCATTTACTGATTATGATACAGTGGCAATCGCGATTAATTTTGGCATTTCTTTTGAAGTGCCTAACGAATGTGACTGTTTGGTTTTCGGTCAAGCTGCTTTCTGCCGAAAAGTATTTATCAATCATTTTGGTTAAATATTAGGGTGCCCCAAATGTTTCTTTCTCACTGCCCCGTGAATGACTTTATTTAGCTCTGCTTGTGCAAACATGTAGGCTTATCTATTAGCCGTCTATGCCATCGGTTTCAGTCGTATCAGAGCTTTACTACACCCAAAAAAAAGTTCTATTGTCCATTTGGTGGGATTGGAAAAGCGTAATTATCTACGAGCTCCTTCCTCAAGGGGAAATAATAAATTCTACGAAATTCTGTCATCAACTGGATCAATTAAAAGCTGCCATAGGAAAGAAAATGGTTAGAATTAATGAACCAACGAGGCGCTGTTTTACAGCATGACAACGCGAGACCACATATTGCATTAGTCGTGAGAGAGAAGCTCTTACAGTTTAATTGGGATGTTTTACCGCATCCTGTATACTCTCCAGATCTCGCTCCATCTGATTATTACTTCTTTCTGTCCTTAAAAAATTCTTTTCGCGATAAGCACTTTAAATCCATCAGCGAAATAAAAGCGCACCTCGAGGATTATTTCTTGTCCGAAACACAATAATTTTAAAAATAATGTATAATGAAGCTTCCTGAGCGATGGAAGAAGGTAATAAAGCAAAAGGGTTCTTATAAAACAAAATAAATAATATCTTATTCAGTAAATATTGTGTTTTTATTTTATATTAGAAATAAGAAAGAAACTTATACTACACCCTTATATATACAATTTATTTAGCTCCAGAATATGTTAAGGACATTGATTTTGTGATGTAAGATTTTTTTAAACTTTTTAAATCCGAAATGATTTGCTTGGTGTAAAATTTCCGCAATCAAATCAATGCTATAATCAATAAAAAAAATCAAGCAAGAAAACTGAAAATATGTATTAAAATTATTGTTATTATTATTTTTTACTTATTTTCTATTAAAAGGAAATGGCATAATATGCTATGAAAATTTAATGATGTATTTTAACGGAGAATTAAATTCAGCTGACTTCGATCACTAAAAATAATTTGGATATAAGAATTTGTCTAAAGCTGTTTTACTTCAGTTATCATATACAATTCCGACTAAGGTTATTTCTCTAAAGTATATAGTAATTGGAATATTTTTGCAAGATAGATAAATTCGAGTCCCTGAAACAAGTTATAAATATTTTTCAATAACCAAAAATAATCCTTCCTAATTCTTACATATCGGTTCGATTGTCCCCTTATATCGCCAATGTTATGTTTCCAAACACCAACAACTTTTCATATACTTTCTTAGTCTGGTGATTACTGGTTATTGTATCGATAGCCCTTCAATTAAAGCTGAATTGAATTTCCTGTCCACTAGTATGCTGATACTTTTTGCTCAGTTATATTGTCTTCTGCGAAAAATTTAGTTTTTAATGAAATCTCATACTTTTCTAAGATGACTTAATAAGTTTTATTTACCAAAAATTCTTTATTTTTCAAAAAAAAAGCAATTAACTAGACATTGTTTTTATTAATAAAGAAATCATATGATTTTGTGATAAACCGTTTTGTAAAAACCAATAATTCAATATGGAAAAATACTAGAAATCTTTTTATTAAATAATTAAAAATATCATTGATTTATAGTAAACACCGGAAATATACTTAAATAGCTAAGAAGAAAATGTTAAATTCTTTGTGACCGGCATCCATTAATATACATCCCAAAAGAGTCGGAGATTAAAGAGCCGGTAGGCTCCTTAGCATCTTAGTGAATTTGATACCATCATTTTAGACTTTAAGGACATTCAATCACGTTCTCTCTGTGTGAAATACCTAAGACTCTTTAATCTCTCTAAAGAAATCTTGCTTTTAAAGTCCATTACTACAACAAAGGAGCCGTCATCGTACCATTTTTTATTCTCCCTCGTCCATCCATTAAAAGCTATTAATATTTGTTAACGAGACACGATTTCTGCTTGTTATGCAAAATGATAAATTTATTATGCCGCTAAATTGAATTTTTGCCTGCTTCAGCGAAAGTGTGTAACGCATTTGGCTTTACGAGGGTACCTTTTTTCCCTTTGTATCATTTTACCTTGCTTTGAAGGGGAAACACGTAGCGCGTTTTTTCCTTAATTAGTTAAAACAATTAAGGTAATTATGAGGAATACGAAACCTTAGAAAAGGGGCACACAGAATTGGTATTCAGAAAGTCTTCTCTTTAAGTGCATTCTGCGATTTTTTTCCCTCGACAATTTATCTATTTGTTACTTCCTGCCATTTATTACTCTTAGCTGCTGTTAATTTTTTTTTTTAAATAAATTTTTTTCCAGTTAATTTCGATCACAAAAATGTAAAAACAATATAATTAATTTTTCTAAGCCAAGGAGGTACCGTGGAAAATTGTAGCTCGTTAAGCAGCTTATTAAGAAAATAATGACATCTTTTTTTTTCGGTATTGGTGCCAAAATGTTCTTTTTAAAATTGTTCATTTAATTTCATTAAATGTTTTCCTCTCTTTAGTCTTCTTTCTTTGCACTGATTTTTTCATAAAAAGTTCATATTTTTCCACTAATGAAATATTTTAAGGTTTTTTCAAGCGTTATATAAATTGCTAGTAATTGTAATAAAATGCTGCAGCCTATGGGCTATTTTGCTAAAATTATAATAGTTTATAAATATAAAGCTATTTTTACTATATTTATTGGAAAATATAATATATTACAAGACACAATCATATTTACATATTCCATATTGGAAATTCGAAACTTTGATCTTATAGTCAGCATTGAAAAACGTTTTCTACATTTTTTTAAACATGCATCATGCTCTTTTCATAAGCAGACCATTTCATACCAACCTAAAAATACCATCATTCTTAAAAAAATGTTACTGCTTTTCTGATTTCAATTTGGTGATTACATATATTTTGTTTAGATATTTTTATTTCATATATTATTATATAAAATACGCATGATAAGCTCGAAATTTAAATTGAAAAATGTTTTAAAGCAGACTAAAACTTAGGAAAAAGTATATTGTTAAGAATCTTTAATATTGCTTCCATGAGCAGTAAGAAAGGAGGTTTAACAGATATAGAAATGATTGCTGAATAGTTGGCAAGTCTATTTGGCGACAAAAACGAAAGACACAGAAAATTCGAGAATCTTGGCGATAGCTCCATTAGGACGCGAATTCCACCGTTTGTTCAGAACATTAGCTGCTCTTTTCATGGAAACTAAAGCGAGTTCTCTCTGAACACTTTGAGCTATTACGGATGTTTATTACTGAGTCTATTGGTCTTTTTAACGTGCAAACCACAAATGGAGTTGAATTGTTCTTTAGCTTAAATTTAAAAATATTTCATAACGCGGCATAGAACTGAAAGGGATGTAATCAATTTATTTTCGAAGTATTCAGAAAAAGTCATTTTATAAAAACCAGTCTCCTCTGAATTCAGTTGTTTCTTTTGATTAATCCACTTTTATTTAACTAGGCTGCATAGTAATTCATTAACTATAAGATTAGCTATTTTTGACATCTATCTGGTTTTCCAGGAGTTAATATACAGCGTATAACTTGATGTTTTACATTCCTCAAGTATCAAGTATCAAACTGCAGTGCACTTGAAATTACTTTTTTTTTCTATTTTTTTACTGCGTAAATGAATCTCCTGAATGCAAGCCCAATGACACCCTATTGCCATTAAAAATGAAACTGCTTAACTAATTTTCAATTGTTTCAACTAATGTTCAGTATCCGTGTTATCTCTCGCAGTAGGTTAGCTGAACTTTCTGATTTTTTTTTTTTTTTTATACTTCGCAGATAATCAGAGAATCTTTTTTCTTGGCGTTCAATAATGAAAAAAAAAGTCAGGCAATTAAATATTTGATTAGACAATGCGAGAAATTTAAATTTTATTGGAGTAATATTTTTGTAAATCAGACGAAAATAGTAATGATAATACTAATTGTAAAAGTTCAAGAAAAAAACTTAACAGATATTGATTTGATATCTTAAAACTTTATATATTTAAAATTTAAAATGTATAAATCACTTTTATACTTAAATATTTTGCAGTTAACGTGGAGAGATGTCAAATTCTTGCTGAATTTTTAATTGAAAAGCTTTTAGTAATTATTCCAGGATGTCCACTCTTCAAAGTATATCTGTGAACAATGAATCCATGAATTATTACGCATTTAAATCTAATTGTCTTATTATAATCTTCATGTTCATGATGTAATTAAATATTGAAGCAAATAACGCCATATTATGAATAGAAATAGTTACATTTATATAATGAAATGTACATTAAACAATACCTTGTACAATTGTGTAATATCGGTCTCGGATACTTTCATCAATTCGAAAATAATGATTTGTTAATACAAAATAAACCATTTCACGATTAAATTTATACATTGAATTATCTGTTTATCCCGTGAGTTGTATAGATTAGATTATTGCCAACTGCACTATTCCGTGTCCATGCATATTTAATTCAAAATATCGATATTTTATCCCAACGTGAGTAATCGATATTTTTCCTAGTGAATGAGACAGATTATATCTCACCGTTGGATTACAGAGTCTCAAAATTGTTTTGAAAACTGAAGAATGTTCAAGTAAAATCTATTTCACTCATCAAATTCAGTTGATTGAATTCCGCTTTTCAAATTAACATAAACGGGGGTCGAGAAAGCAGGTATGCTTCGAATGGAAAGGGAAGAGCTAGGGGAGGGAATCTAAAAAGAAAAAAAATAATAATGAGAGAATGAAAGAATGAATGAAAGAAAGAAAGTAGAAAAGAAATCCTTAAAAGTAGAAAAGAAATCCTTAAAAGTAGCAAAGAAGAAAATGAATTAAAGAAAAAAACAATTGCAGATAAAGAAGTTAATTATTTGAAGAATTATTGATCACTGGATGGCTCCGAAATCAGTGAGCTTTTCCCATTATTCGGTTCGCTAGGCAGGACCCTAGAAAGAACCTGAGAGATTTCCTAATGATTCCCAAGGGAAATGAAAATATGAAAAAAAGCCACTCTCAGGGGGAGATTAGAATGTGTTTATTCCTCTCAAATTATAGTTCTAAACTTGGAACTTTTCGTGATTTTTATAAAAAATTATTTTTTATGGGAGTTTGTTTAATATCAATCATAGGAAAATAAGCAAGTCGGAGATGTGGTTTTAAACGGATGTTTATTAATGAAATACATTAAAAAAATATTTCTAATTGGGACCATGTTATAGTAAAAACGTAAAATTTTGTTATAGCTATTTCATAACGATTTTTCGTTCCCCCCCCACACACACACAAAAATGAAAGGAAAAAAAAGAGTGGGCATCTTCTCTAAACATTTATCACGCCAGATATGCCTTGCACAACACTGGCTTACAATAGTTACGAAATATTAACTTTTGACTTGTATTCAATATTTTTGCTGAATCTAACATGTGATCCTTGGCGAATTTTTTGGCAATCAATACTTGGCATGCGGTTAATAGTAAGCGGAAATTGAATTTGGGCTTTAGACAACTTTTTCTCGATTGAAAGAAATATCTGACACAAACCTGCCCTTGTAGTCACAGAATAATACCAAATGTGATATATTTAAGTCATATCGTTTTAGAATCATCGTATTTACATGTTTCTGTAACTAGAGACCGACAGATGGTCAACACGCTTTTAGTTTTGGCTCAAAATTTGGCAGGTATTCATACCATAGATCTTAAATATGTGTACCGAATCTTATCAATCAAACCCTCTTTGTATGGTAGTTATCGTGTTAACTTATATGCGAACAGCCAGAGTTTACTCCAAATTTCATAAAAATTTTCAAATTTTCAAAGTGTTTTTGAGCTATCTTAATCACAGACAGACGGACATTTTCTAGAAATGGGTTTTTCGGACTCGGGGAGGTCTAAAATATAACGATTCGTCAAAATCTCGAGTTCGAGTGTACAACTAAGGAGCTCAAAACTCTCCAAATTCACTCTCTTGTATTAATATAATCTCTCATTAGGACTTTTTTGTTCATGTAAAACTTCTCAGAGGGTATAGCGTTTTATATAGGAATATATGAATCTCGAGTTCTTATAGAGATATCGTCAGAATTCATGTATTTTCGAGAACTTTCATTTCCCTTGCCAAATTGTCGCTGAGGTCCGTGGTTATAGCCTAGGCATTCATTCAGCAACCATTAATAATGTCTGTATATATCTCTTATGATGAAAATAAATGCGTAGGGAAACAATCTTACGGATTTTTAACAATGGATTTGAATTGACATTAGGATATTAAATGTGATTAGTTTTATCTTGTATATTGAAAGACACCCACCTGTTGTTTAAGAATACTGTGGCTAAGAAATGAGAATCGAAATGGTTTTGATGTTATCCTCAGACTATACCCAATTGTGGACATCACGAGTATGTGAATAAAAAAAGTAACGTTTGAGCAAAGTAACGTTTGATATCGAGTTACCTCTAATAAAGAAATATAATTCCTACGTGAGAGGTTAGCAGCGGGGAGGTTTTACGCTGTTTCACTCATAGGCATCAGAAATCAAACTTTAGTTTCCCACTCCCTGTTATTGCAATGTCATTCTTTAAGATTACCTCGGTAGCTCAAACAAAGCGGGTAATTCAGGTGCAGTTATCCGTAGCCCTCATGACTTTCTTAACCAAAATTATTAAAAAAACTAATAAATCTGTATGCTCTTTAGTGTTATCATGAATTGTGAGGTTAGCGGCAGTACTAGTTATTAGAGATTATCTTTTAGTTTTGTCCAAATGAAATGTAGATATGGGCCAATTTCTCCTGAAAGAATCATCTTTGAAGGCAAAGTATTACTAGCTATTGACTCTAAATCAGATTTTTACCCCATACCATCACTTCATTCTGCGTGATATTTAAATAACCAAATATCTATAACATAGCATTTATATTAGATATCAAGACGCAAGAGTATGAATTTAATTTATTTGTTTCATATCTTTACCCTGTTGTACTTTATCTATTTTTAATTTATCGTTTTTTTAATCATTTTTACTAATTTTGTGAAATATTAATCTACTGATACTTAACTGTTTTTTTAAAATTAATTTCAATAAAATTGTGTGCATTTTTTATTAGTGCTGTCAATTATATTGTCGCAGTTTCATGCAAGAATGTGAATAAATATATTATTCGAGTATTACTTCTTATGCTCAGAAAGAAAGAAAGAGTTTATTAAGAGAATATAGAAGAACTAGAGCAAACTCATAACAAATACTCTCGCAATCATCTCTACTTCAAACAAAGCCTCCCATCCAGTTATCTTTTTTCTCTATTGATCCTAGAAAGTCAATGCAATCATTAGTGGAAATCCTTCTTATTATCATGAACAAACATAATGTTGCTTTGGATAAGGATCCAGTGGTGTCAGCTAGAAAGAAAAAAAAATAAACCACAAATAAGAGAAAAATTCTATCACGATCTCTTTCAGATAATGTATTGGAGCTTCTTGAAATCCGATTTTGCTGCAATATTGATGAAATTGTTGCTATGGCTCGCTAATGGTGCTTCTTGCACAGTTTGTAATTTATAGTGAAGAGAAGATATTTAGAGATATTCTTAATGGATGTTGAAAAGGATGTCAATCAATGGCCTGTTAAAAACTTTGCAATTAATTTGGTAACTTGGAAGCAATAATGCTGGTTTTGGCGGTATCTGTATTAGGAGCCAAGATACAGATATTCTTCTAGAAAATTCCAGAGCTTATCGGATAACCTATATACTCAAGAATCTAAAGCTATTCAGTTAAGTGAACTCCTTATTTGGAATGTTATTCATTGAAAAATGTAAGTTTTAGCGATATCACTATTTGGAACTGAAATCTAGATATTCTTCTAAGTAGTTCCTTCTAGATAGAATTCTTCTGTAGAATAACTTATATATGTAAGAGTCGAAAGAATTTCAGTTAAGGGAATTCCTTATTTGGAGTGTTGATCGGAGAGCGAGCTATCTAGTTTCCCTCTGAATGCTGTTGCTGTTTTTTCATCTGCTTGTTTGGTGAGTTTCTGTAAATGCCATTCTCTATGTTTTGCTGCCCATGATTTGTTTCTTTATGGAATATTGCATCGTTTATCGATTTTCAATGTGTGCTTAATTACCTTAATCGTAAACCTACCGCGCGATTTTCATAATAATTCTTGATCTGAAACTGAAATTCTAGATGCTGTTTTTAAAGTGAAGAAAATTTTTCGAACCCTAAGTTATTTTAATAAAACGATCTTTAGTTATAGTAATTTTGACCCAAGCTTTATTTTGTGTTAAAAATTTTTTTTAAAAAAAATGTTCGTTCGATGTGGCAATAGAATAGAAAACTAATATTCTGATGTTTCTTTTTTGAGAAAAAAAGTTTGTGCTTAAATATCTAATTAATACACGTTAAATAGGCAATTGAAATTTGCGGATTCCATTTGTTAAATTTTCGAGAAGATTAATTATAACTTTATTTTAAAATTCTGATTAGTGTACATTTTACATTTATTAATTTATTATAATAAAAAAAGAACAACAAGGAAATAAGAAATAAAAAAAATCTGTGTCTTAGTTTAACAGAATACATTGTGTTACAGCAGACTGATTTTTTAATAATCCAAGTATCAGCTTTTGACCTAGCTGATTACTGTGATTGGAAAAATTTCAACCTATTGCATTATCTTTTGATCGTTTAAAAATAAAATATGCAGGTATGTATTCTACTATGATACATAGCCATTGCTTTTTAATTCTATTATAATGTATAAATTTCCGACAATAATAATATTGAAATACTGTATTTCTTTATAATCAGACAAATATGATGGGAAAAGTAATTGGAGTAGCTGAATTGAAAAGTTTTTGGAGTAATTGGAGAAGTGTAAAGTAATTGGAGATAACGCATGGTAGAGGGTACTTTCTATTTAATCGTTTTAACAAGCACCTCATTGATATACATTCCTCTAAAGAAAAAGAAGATATAAATAAAAGCAAATCGCCTTTAAAAGTTTCTATAGAATTTTTTCCTCTTTTGGTGAACTTTTATCCAGACAACTTCATGAAATCTTTCAAATTATTTAGCCGTCTCTTCCGTTTAATTGATTTAATTTATAGTTGAAGTAGATAACTGCTGTTTTCTAAAAATATACATGATTTCCAAAATTCATTCTTTCAGTCCATTTCTTATTTTATTCGGCTTACAAATTTTTTAAATGTTTTAATAGAAAAAAAAAATTATCTCACTAAAATATTTCCAAACCGAGTTTGCTGTTTGAAACCCAGCTCTGTTTCGAACATTTTAGTTTTATGAATCAACCGAGACTAATCCAGTTATTTCAAAAATTCTTTTTTTTTATCTGTCAGAAATATCTTCTAAAGCTATTGGAAACTTAAAGTATGTTTATTTATATTCAAAAGTTTTGGAAATTATTTCTTTTATGTCATCATTTAAAAGCAATAGTTATCTTTCTGTGAAATGAAAGTCATTCAAATGAAAAATTTGCCGAAGAAGCTTGAATAAATCATTGCTCTTTCTGGAATTGTTTCTGAAAATACGCTTGCGAAGAAAAATATTTAAGAAAATTAAATCTATCTTTCAAATAAAATGAGAGAAGTTGAATCGTAAATCATATTAAATTCTTTAAAACTCCGTCAAAATTAAAACTATTTTTTTATAATTTCCATTCATAAAAAAATACTTCTTCGAAATACCTATTCGTGGAGAAATATTATCAATGCAATAATGGAGAAATGTATGAAAGTATTCCATATTATCGAAACAAATTTCGAGATTGGTAGGGAATGGTGGAAGCAGAAAGACTTCATGGAAGAAAATTCATCAAAAAGCAGACGATCAAAAATACATTTTTCCATCATTTTTTTCGTCTCATCTTTTTTCTCAACCAATGGGAAATCCCCTTACAGCCTGTTTAATTCATTGTCCAATTACAGGCAGTCTTTCTCTCGTAATAAAGAATGCATAAGCGTTTGGATCGAATTCGAATAAAAGCTTGTAAAAAATATTCATTCTGAGGTTTTAATTTTTTTTTTATTCCTTTCTTTTTATCTTTTTTAAATCATTTTTCATCGTCTGCTGCTTTCTTTATTTTTATACTTTAACTAACGTTATAGGGTGAACTGTTGGCAAAAATATTGAAGGCGTTTGAATAAAAGAAGTTGATTCTGTCTAGATACATTTTAACTTTCTCGTGCATTGATATTCTTTGAAGATAAAAAATATGTTTAATTGGAAAGGAACTTTGGCAAAAACTGATAGAATTCAATTCTTGAAGTCTTAATATATTCAATAATAATTTGATTAAGAGTAATTTTTTTTATTTAAACTGAAACGACTTTCAATCACGATATTTTGAATACTTTCTTTCATTTTTGAAAAAAAAAATAGTTCAGTTATCTTTTTCTTTTCTCTGAAATCTTCTTTTTCATTAATTTTTCTTTTATCTTGTATGTTTTCACTTTTATCTATCTTCATGATTAAAAATGTAAGGATATCTTCTTTCCAAAACAGCGGTAATATTTAACTCCTTTGAATTGGAACTATTCTGTTGCAAAAGTTTTTAAATAATTATTTATAGAACAATTCATGAAGCGACATTTAATTTTTAACTAAAAATTATAGCATGTTCATGGATTTTATCAAATTAAGTTATTTTAAATATTATTTTATAAGTTCCCAAATAATTTCACATATACCTATTATATATTTATTGAATGTTTCCAGAATTTTTTCTTTTGTTTCTACAATATTTTATGATTTTTGTAGAAATTTTTGCGATTTTTGGTATTATTCTATTTATAGTTTTTGTCACAGAGATTGAGAAAATGTTTGGTTATTGTATTCAATCGCATCTTATGATGTGTTAAAAAATCATGAATGGTATTTCATTTAATGCATGATTTCAGTTCGCAATACTCAAATAATATCTTGATTCCCCATTATTATTAAACATTTTTGAATAAAATGGACATAAAAATTTCTCTCTTTTATGGAATTCAATTCTTTGAATTGTACGGAAATTAAATCACGTTTCGTGATTTAGAAATAGAAATGTATTGAATTTGAAGACAGATAAAAATTAAAAATTGATTTTTCTCTGAAAAATTGTTCTGAAATATTTGGGATCTTGATATGATTCTCAAACTTTTGCCCTCTATTTTATAGATAAAAGTGTAAAAATCTTTAGTGTTCGAAATTATGTAATTATATTTTATCTATAATGTAAAATCGACTTATATATAATGAAGTGTAATTTAAAATGAAATTGGGGAACTATACATTTTAAATTCTCTTTGTTCAAATCTAATTATCCTTTTCACTTCTGATCAGGCCCAATAGGCTTTGCAAATTCTACACAGGTGGCCCAGGTTTGTTTTAAACGAGTGGTACGGAATGTAAAACGAGTTGTCACAAAACTTCCCTAGCTTTCATGGTGCACTGTTTGAAATAGAAATTTCCTCACTCGTATAGAATTTACACCACCGATTAGCAGTAAAGATTAAAGGGTGTGCAAAATGTTAATTTGTACAACAGCTTTCTGCATTTTATAATTAATAGTGCGAAATATGTAATTCGTCGAGCTTAGAGCTAAGTGCTCTAAGTTAATAAAATAACTGTAATTGTGTTTCAAAAATTTGATTCCTGACTTGTACATAAGTCTTTATAGTCTATTAAAAATCATTTGACTCAGAAATTTCACTCAAATTGCGAATCATTAAGGATATTTATAAAATTTATTTCATAGCTATCTCTTTCATTAGATATTATTTAAAAAAAGCAATTCTAAATGCCTGCCATTGTAATTGTTATTGCTAGTACTAATGACTTTGGATCTCTACAGAAATATTGTGTCTTTATTAAATTGATTTACTTTGCAATTTCATTTCCATTTATTAAAATTGAAAGTCACCATAAGTTCCATATAAAATTTCTTTTCTAACTATACTAAAGCAGTTAGATAGAAAAAGAATATTTAAACAATGGAACGATAGTTGCTATTGCGAGAACTTGATTATTATTCTGCTCATGATTCTTAAATCTTTATTAAAGTTATTAAACTCCTTCTGAATCCAAATCATGATGGAGTCCTTCTGAAATTTATTTCTTGTTCATACCGTAATTAAAATGTCAGATAAACGAATATTCCAAATAACATAATGGTAATTGATATTGCGAAAAATTTCTTCTTGTTTTGCATGTGATTCTTATGAATCCTTTTGGAAATCACTGAATTCTGAAATAAGTGTTATTCTAATTAACTTTAATTAATATATCAAAATTAAGTCTTTACAAAATTTATTTCTCGCTCATACCGTAATTAGAAATTTTTATAAACGAATATTCCAAATAACGCAATGGTATTTGATAATGAGAGAAATTTATTCGCGTTCAGTGCATGATTATTATGTTTTAATTAAAATTGCTAAAATTCTGAAATATTATAATTATGTCTTAATGTAAATTAAAAAGAAGTCCTTATAAATTTCATTTCATGCTCCTGCAGTATATAAAATGTTAGATAGATAAGCAAATATTTCAAATAATGTAATTTTTATTAATATTGTGAGAAATTAATTGTTGTTCTGTATTTTATTCTTATAATTATTTATTAAAATTATGCAAATTTGAAATATTTCATTCTGATTCTTCCTGAATGAAAATCAAGAAATCTTTTTTAAAATGTATTTCTGGAGTATACCATTTTTAGGGAGTGAAATTACAGAAAGGATATTCCATATGACATAACCGTAATTATTATTTGATTCTTACTTTTTATATGATTCTAGTATCTTTATTTAAATTGCTTTAAACTAAAATTTCATTCCACTTATTTCTAAATTAAAACCATCGGGGCTCAACAAAGTTCTGATATCATTTATTTCATAGTCATGTCACTTTTAGAAAATTAAAGAAATAAATATTCCAAATAATATAACTATAATTGTTATAGCAAGAAACTGATTTTTTTTGTTAACTATGAAACTTGTGAGTCCTTGTTAAAAACATTTAACATGAAAATTCATTTAAATTCATTCAAAATAAAAGTAACCCGATGTTTCTCAAAACATTTATTTCGAGGTCATACCATAATAATAATAATAAAAAAAAAACTCAGTGTATTCGAAATAACTTAACGGTAATATTATTATTGCTAAAATTGTATTCTCCGTTTTATGATTGTTTAATCTTTATTAAAATCATTTGACTCTGAAATTTCATTTTGAATTTCTCCAAACTCATATCACCAAGGAGCTCCATCAGTTAATTTTCCTGGTCATGTCATACTTAAAATGTTAGAGAGACAAAGCAATATTCCAAATAAATAACTGTAACTGTTATTTAGTGATCTTACTTCTGGTCCTAAGTATTATTTTTTTTTAATTTCTTATCAAAATCCCTTAACTTTGAAATTTCATTCCAAGTCACTCAAAATGAAATGTCACTAAGGGACATTATAAAATTTATCCCATGACTGTGAGGGAGGTTAGTTAACTTCTCAGTCAATTCCGAGAGTCCACATAAGAATAAATGGAATCATTTCATTTCTCGAATCGTTGGCAATTGAAAGGCTAAATGCGAACCGAGCGAAACTATCGACCAACCTCCCATCCAGTCACTTGGGGCGTGAAATAATCACATGATACTTCAAGACAGTGGAGGAACGAGTTCGATAAAATTTCGCTCGTAACTTTTCCTTTTCCCGGATTCCGGAACACGGTTCCGTAATGGAAGCACCTGCGCTCCGGGACGTGGGAAAACGGGAGTACTGGGGGCAGGGCTGTGCGTCAGGTGTCAAGACCTAAAGAGGCTTAACTTGTTTTTCCGGACCTTTCTTTTACCCCTTTGCGCCAATTCAGATTTTTCATGATTTCTTTTCCATGCGGTTCTCCACTCTTTTCTAGCTTAAGGGAAAGAATGTATTCCTAACTCAAACTCGGTACCTTTAACGCTCAGAAGTGGCGATATGTTATTTCAGGATATTTATCGGAAAACTATTAAGTGATAGGGAATACGGGTGGAAGAATGGTTCTTTTAACGGGAAATACGGATTGATTTCCATTTTTTTTTTTTTTTTGAATACAAATTTACTGAAAAATTCAATATGAATGATTTATCTCGGTGAAAATTATTGGTTTAGGTGACTTTCATTTCAACTTTATAATGCATATTGCGGCCATTTATTTGGTAGGTTCCCTTTTTATTCTCATTTTTCTTTTAATAATCCATTTGAGCTCGTGTTGAAAATTATTTTCTTCTTTATGCTGATTCCTTCAATACTGATATTATATTCGTAAATACAAGAATATTTTATTAATAAATGGGAACTAGTTCATTTGAGTTTTGTTTTTGTTATTGGAATATATATATATATGTGTGTGTGTGTGTGTGTGTGTGTGTGTGTGTGTGTGTGTGTGTGTGTGTGTGTGTACAATAATATGAAGGACGGCGTATAGGGAATAAAGTGAATTTTTTGAGAAAAAAAAAAGGAAGCAGCAACGGAGATACAGCTCATTGTAATGTTGATATCTTTTTTCCCTGGAAAAACGATATCGACGTTACAATATGATCTGATTGCCCCATAATTTTCCCTATATATTTGGCTTTGAAGTTCTGAAAAAAAAATCGATATTGTTAGCAAGCGCAGTAAAAAAGAAAATATTATTTAGTAAAAATACTCATACTATCCCAAATATTAAAGAATTATGATCAAATCTTAATATAAGGCTTTAAAAATACTTAGTCATGTATTATGTAAAATTCATTAATTAATAAATTATTAAAATTTTATTTAATAAATAAAATAATAAGCGAAAAAATTTGGCATTTTTTGTTAAAACCTAAATATAGACTAGATTTCATTTTACGAAAATGCATGCAAATATTGCTCAAAACAAATAATATTATTGCCGAAAGTTTCAAATCATTATCTGTTTCCTGCGACATGAATTAAACCAAAATGCATTGCCTTTCATCAATTTCTGGACTTTCCCTTAAATGACACTATGTTAGAATCTGCATGATAAAATGTGATTCTGAATTTCGACAGTATTCTAACATTCCTCAAGACGTGTTTTTAATTTGTCTAAACTTCCAATCAGAAAAATACCCAAATCCGAAAGTGTCCAAATGCTTTGTACTCTGTAATTAATCAGAGGTTCCTCCTGGTACTTGAAATGTGTATAAAGCGATTGAAATAGTCACGAAGGAGTTTTGTATCACGGTATCGTTTGTATAACAAATTTCATTCGTTAGGAAATTAGAAATTTCGCAGTTAATTTTATTAATTTTTCCTTCTTTGTCTGAAGAGAGTACGTATGTCTTCTTAAAATGTTAGATTCGTACAAGTTGCTTTTATTTCAACTGATAATGATTTACAAAAATGCATAAATTCATTCGTAATCCTCCACATCCCTTTATCAATAAAAGCATAATATTTTTCCATATATCTTATGGTTATAAAATAGAATAAATGACATGTAAACGCGTAGTTTCATTAGAGGACCCAAAATCACCTATAAGTGTGCTCTCTTCCTTAGTCTGTGTTAGCGAAAAGAAAACACTTTTACAGAGTTAGAAGAGATGCGATGTGCTCCCATATTTCTTCAATTGGATTTGAGGATTTTATGTAACTTTCATCTGTTCATTAATCTAATTTTAATTTCATGGAACAAATTATTAAGGCTAGATACGCATTTACTCAATTCCATTATTCTAGTATTCACCCTGAAATACATCTACTTCATAGACTAATTCTGAAATATTATATTTTGAAATTCAAAAATGAAAATAATGATTTTAAATAAATGAAGGATAATCTTTTCAAGATGCGATGGCCTGCTTTTAATTTAATTGATAAAGTTTTGATAAATGTTTTTTAATTTATTGTAAAATTTCATTTTGTATTGACAGATGGGCATAATTTCATTTTGTATTGACAGATAGGCATTTTTCATTTTTTTTTCTTCGAACAATTCATTCTGTTTTTAATCAGACCTTTGATAATATTACTTAGAAATGAATTCCAAACATTCGTGAATTCAAACGAAATTCACGAATGGTGTTTAATCTGCAAGGCTTTTGGAAAAATAAATTTTTAAAACACTTTTCAGTTCAAATTCAGTTACATTTTTTAGATAAATATATTAAAGATAAATTTTTCAACTGAATTACGTATATAGTCTTAAGTAAAATTCCTTTTCAAAGATTTTTATAATTTTAACTGAAAACTTTCATTTTTTTTTTTGACAACGAAATCATTTTATAGATAAAGCGAAAACATTTTTCTTTCTTTAGAGTTAGAAAATTTTAGATGGATGTCTTTAAATGTATCCTTTTAAAATATCGAATTTAATTTTAGATTTATTTTCAGGCCTGTCGCGAGAAAGATATAGAAATTGCTTGAATACGCGTCACAGAATTAGTTTCTATTACTTATTGCATAATTCCAGAAAACATATGGAGACAAAGCATCGTACGAACTTCAAACTACTTCACTGAACGGTTTTCCATTTTCACTGAATGTTGATTCACTTAGTTAATTAATAGTTTAGGCTAGTTTGCTAAAATACAGATGATATTATTTTATTTTTATGTTTACAGCCCTTTAGATATCAGTTTCTCAATCCGCTTAGTTACATTTTATTTCCATGTAACCAGCACCATCATGTAATTAATTTGAGTAAACATGGTTTGAAGATCACATAATATTTTTAGTAATAAAACATAAATTGAAAACTGAAAATTAGCAAATAGTTAAAATAAAAAAAAAATATTAAATACTACTAAAATATTGTGTTTTTTATTTTCTTTATTTACGTATTCTTTCACATTACGATTTACTAATCTTGATAGCAAAATCTGAACACAGTTACGCTATTAGAAACCAACACTAAAATAAATATTCTGTGTTAGAGTTTTCTTACAGGGTAAAATATAATAATTTTATAAAACCAAACAAAGAACACATATTTGCGTGAAAAATTCATTAAAGAAGAACATTTTTTAAAGTAGATGACAACTACAATTTGTGTGAAAATGTAAAAAAAGGTTTAAAAAGTTTTTTTTTTTTATTTTCTCGTATACACAATACAGAAAAAAATATTGTAGCCGTCAAAAATTCGAACTCGAGATTTTGAAGAATTTCTTCCTTTTAAACCTCTCTGAGTCGAAACCCCATTTTTGGAAAATGTCCGTCTGTCTGTCTGTCTGACAAAGATAACTCAAAAACACTTTGAACTAGACAGTTGAAATTTGATATGCAATTTTTATACCAAATTTTTAGATTTCTTTCGAATTTCCAGTAAAATTTATTCAATTGTACTCTGTCTGTCCGATTGTCTGAATGTAAAATAATACTATAATTACAAAACGAAGAGAGTAGACAGATAATATTCAGTACACAGATTTAACATCTATAGTGTAAACACGTATGAAATTTTGAAACAAATTCAGCAATAGATTAACCATCTGTCAGTTTGTACTTTCGGAAACATATCAGCGTGATAATTCTAAAAAGGTATGAGTTAAATATATCAAATTTCGTATGGCATTTTAAGGGATTATGGGATTTTCCATTGGTTGGGAGAAACGCATTTAAAACGCGCCAAGTATTAATCGCCAAAAAACTCGTATCACAAGACAGATTCAGTAAAAGAGCTAAATTCACGCCAAAGGTTAATATTTCGTGACTTTTGTACGCCAATGCCATGCAAGGCGTTCTGTGGGATAATAGATTTATTAGAGAGTATCCAAGAAAGATTCAGGGAGACTTAACTGGTTTAAAGAATAAATCTGCAGAGTTGAAAGTAAAAAAGTAAATTTTTTACACAATCATTTAAACTTTAAACTCAATTCCATGGTCTTAAAAAATTTAAAAAACAACAACAAAAAAAAATAGAAGGGAAACATGCGAAAATAAATGAAACAATCTTTTAAAATAAAGAGTTAAAACTTTTTACAAACGGAATATAAAAGACCAGGCTGTTAACAAAAGAAATAATAAGTGTGAAATTTGGGTGACATCCAGTCAGCAGGGCCAGAGTGGTGCTTCCCTTAATGACCCTCTCCGATTGCCGATGCGTTCACTGTTCCATTAATAAGAAGGACACGAATTGCCGTTGCGCAAAACACGTCGTCGCAGAAAGATGAAACACAAAAATGATGAACCTCCAATCTTAAATTCGTAGCTCACGTATTTTTCTGGATCTGTGCCAGAAGCTCTTGACCTGAGCCATCTGGTTTCGAGATTTTCCCCAGCGATGCTAATTTATAGGGTAGTCAAGAAATGTGCCTTATACAGTGTCACTCCTGGTTTAATTAAAGCTTCCTCTTTAAAAAATAAACTTGTAGGCAGTTTCCGGTTAACCTGGAAACCTGAGATAATGAAACCAAGCACAAAGTATTATCAATTTTTATCCCCTTTTGGAATAACAAGTATGTTGTCCTTACGCTTTAAGCACGAAAGATATTAAATTATAACACATAACTGTTATTCTGATTTGATTTTTATTATGTCTTTTAATTATTAGTAGTAAGTAATTGATACTTCTATTATGTTAATTTTAAGTAGAAGTAGTTGGATAAATTTGATAGATTATTCAAATTCTAATTTTTAACTATTTATGAGAGAAATAAATGATGAGAAATACAGTTGGAATAAATCGACCTCATTAAATGTTAAAATATCTCATTAATTAAAATCTAATTTTTGAGTATAATTGCTTCAGAAAATCTGATGGTAATTTTAATTACTAAAGTTTAATAAGTTTTCTAAACAAATCTATTTAATTAATATTTTTTAATGCTGTCATTCTTGATTTAATTAAAAATTTTATTAAAATAAACTTTCCGGCATTTCTTCATTAATATTGAAACTTGAGATAATGAAACCAAGTTTTAAGTATTATCAATTTTTATCATTTTTTTTGGAATAATAACTTAAGTGTCCTTACGATTTAAGCGAAGAATATATTAAAAATATTATTCCACCTGAATGTTATTCTGATTTGATTATTATGAAATCATGATTTATTATATCATAAAGTAATTAATCTTTATGTCATATTAATTTTAAATAGTTTGATAAATATAAAGATTATTTAAAATCTTTAACTATGCATGACATAGAAATCTGATTCGCATTTTAACTAGATGCAATTAAAACGATATTGTGATTATTTGATAAATCTATTGATTGTTTAAAACTTACTTTTATAATGTCTATGATTCAGAAATTCTGTTGATATTTTAATTACTGAAAGAATAAGTTTTCTAATCATTGATAAAGAGAAAATAATAATGTGTATTTAAAAAATTTGATTACTATAACAAATCTTATTTATGATTCGAAAATTCGAAAGTTAATTATATAAAGTTAATAAGTTATCCTAACGTCCATAGTAAAAAAAAGTGGATTATTATTTTTCTAAATTCTCTCTTTTAATAAAATGAGTGAATTCTATTTTTCCATTTCAGTCCACAATATTTTTATTTTAAACCAGATTTAAATTTAATATAATTTAAGTCAGTTTCAATGTGTTTTAAAATAAATCATGATACGTTGTTTGAAGTGAACTTGATGGGCATTTAAAAAGCTTAAACGACATTCAAATGAAATCTCTAGAAATCGAAAATACTAACATGGATTGACGATACTATTTCGATTATGAGATCGGAAAAGATTTGTCAGATATGACACCTATGACATAAGATAACAGCACGTTAGCTAAATCTGACAGTAAGGATTAAATGTTCTGACATTTCTATGGTAAGATGTTTAGAAAGGGTTTACAGGCTCAAGTGGTGTCCTTTTTATCTGACTGAAACTCAAAAACATTCTGTGTTATGAAATTAGCTCTTCAGTCGCTTTGAAGGAATTAATCGGCAATGTAATCAAACTGTACATGAGGAAAGAGGTTCTAACTACAAAATGTCATTCGTTAATTTACATAATAATTAGTCAAATAAATTGTCAGTGAAAAAACATTTGGATTTTTTTTAATTTAATTAGATTACAAATATTTTGAAAATTAATAGAAAAAGTAATCTCACTATTGTGCTCATTAGGTGTCCTCTTTCAACTAGAATAAATCGCATTTTTTTATTTGAGAAATTATTTTCTTGGGTTTAAAAGGAGTATAAATATAAAAAAAATACAATAGAAGTAAAATTATATAAATTCCATAATTCTTAAAAGTGGCCAACTCATTTAAATTCTTTATGTAACAATTTATTTCCATCTTTTATTCATGAATTTTACTCATGAGTAATTTAATGATGCATGGAAATTACTAGTTATTTTGAGGTTCTTTTAAGATAACATACTCATGTTTCCTAGGTGAAAAAAACACCAAGATAAATTTACCTTAAATAACTTGAAAATTAAACTCTTATTCCTATGCTGTTAAAATACCATAATTTAAAAAAAAAACTGGATGCTTATTCAACTACCAACATTTTTGTCACGTTTAAATTGTTAACTCAGAAAGTAAAAATTAATTAGAATTACTTGATTTAAATAGTTAAATATTCCCTTTATTATTTTTTTTTTACTTTGTGTACAGTTTGTAGCATTAACTACAGTATTTTTATCGAATTATTTTTTATAATGTTAACAGATTCAAATAAATATTTATCGCTAATTTAAGATTACCATTGTCTTTTTTGTTTCCTTTACAAAAATACTTTCTAACTTTTCTTGTTAAGATTATTTTCTCTCTGAAATAATATATGTATATCAAACGATTCACTTTGATTTCAATATTAGTCATTGTGTGATAATCATTTTAATTCTTGCAAAGTTTTTATTCATTTTTATAATTGCATAATTGATGTTTTAATACTCTTATATGTATTTAAATAATATTTTCGCCAATTCTAAATTTTGGCAAAATTTTCTTACGCAAAATTTTATATATTAAAATCTACTGCATGCTTTTTGTTTAAATTTGATATAATTATGTTTCAATACTTTCCGAAGTTTCTGAACTGCAAAAAAACAATCTCTTATTTAAAAAAACATTTAACAATTTTTTACGGTTTCAGAAGAAGAAAAATTGAAAATTTTATGCTATTTATCGATTGAACCCATTACTTATAGAAAGAATAGAAATATAGCTTAAGTTTTAATTCTTGAAATAAAAAGTAAGCTCTATTTCTTGAATAATCTGGAACATATTTAAGTTATTTGCTTAATTTTTAACAAATCATTTGATAATTACTTGAACAAGAAAGCTTTTGCTTTAAATATCCTTTAGCACCCCTTCCCAAGAAACCTTCATATATATTTTTTAATATTAAAAACAGTTTCTTAATTCACATACTTCCGATTCATGAACGTTACTGAATTCATTGTTTCCGAAAAACTCTCAAATATAATAATTTTTAATACAAATATAATATTTTATAGCATTCTTCAAAAAATTCATCCGAAATACAATCACATGCATTAGATTCTATTTCAATTGTTGATGTGATTTAATAAATCCCAGGTGTTTTTAAAAATATCTCATTATATTTATTATCCTCAATGTATTCTATGTTTCTTCAAATAAAAGGAATATACATTTTATGCAATCTGTTAAATCTGAAGCATACATTATCATCCAATTTTCTGACAGAAGTTATTTCAAGAAAAGTCTCGCCAAAAAAATGAGGATACGTCTTTCTAGTCAATATTCCATTGTTGATGGGAATAAATATCTGATTTCTGTACCATTTCTTGAAAAATATAGTTAAGGCCATCAACTACAAAGCGTCATTAGCATATGCAACTGAGACGTTAATTAAATGCAGACAGCGATGCTAAAAACATCGAAGTACTTTGAAGAAAACTTTCAAATGGCACTCTAGCAAAGACACACACACACACACAAAGCTCTCAATCATAAAAGGACTACTCAGTTCGTTAAAAAACACTCCTTTAACTTTTAAAACTAATACCAGTTACCTTGGAAGAGTTTGAATAAGTTCCCTTTGATGCCATGTTACATTCTTTCCAAGGAAATAAGCTTCCGCCTCTTAAGAGCAAGTGAATATTTATTTATAGGAACATTCCGTGCACTTCCTTGCATTGTTTGACATAATTAAAGAACAGACGCTGGCAAAGATGACTTTGCCTCTGACTATTTTATGCAAATTGAGGGGGCTCTTTTGTGGTGTGGGCTTGAGGTTGGTAAAAAGAACGCTCGCTCTATCACTTCTTTTCTTCTTTTATAATTTTCGCTCAACAGGAGATTGAAGTTTTGGAAAGAACGTATGCCGGAATTTTTTTTTATTTGTTTTAATAAACAAAAAAAATCCATTCAGTTTTTAATTTAATGTAGAAAAAAAAAATATAAAGAGTATTTTGAGGAGCAATGAAGTACGTTTGCAAAATATTTATTAAAAGATAGAACATAACTCTTTGAGTTCTAAAATTGTTAATATAAAAAGATGCTAATATGAATAAACAGAATTATTGCATTTGTATGTTGAAATTAATATATTAAAAAAGGGGCAAGTAATAAACAGGATTTTTGCATTTAATATGCTGAAAGTAATAATATTGAAAAATGGGAATGAATTAAACTGAATCATTGCAATTAATATAGTAAAGCAATAATGAAGAAAGCTTGCTACAATTATATGATTTAGTCTATGCAACTGCATTTATTAGATATTTAAAAAATAATGTAAATGGCAAAAATAGAATTTAACAAAATATATTCTCAAGATGTATTCATTATACACTGAAAACAAAATGTTTTCTTTCTTTGTCTATTTTGAATACATATATTTAGTTAAAAATCTTTTTTATTTTACTTTCAAATTTTGTCTTGGTCAAAAAATATATCTCTCTCACTATGAAGTCGCATCATTTCTATTAAATAAAAAATCATAAGCAGCAAAACATGAGAATTTGATGGGATATTAAACTATTAATGGCATTTAGTTTAGTTATATTAACATCCCGTTATAAAGTAACACTAATGCTGTTTTGGGACGGACCTCGTAATTATGGACCGCCGTCAGATGACGAGAACGACACCTGAGCTGGCACACCCTCTCCACACCACACCAGCGGGAGGACGTTTGGCCGTGACGGATTTAGCGTGCAATAGATCCCCTTACACGACGGCTGTTTGGTGGAATCGAGTTTCGAACCTGAAACCTATGGCTCAAGAGCCGAGACCTTGCCACCGCGGCCACACTATTATTGGCATGAAACATTTTTTGACAATATGTAACAATCGCATGAAAACATTTATTGTATTCCCTTTGTTTTCTGCTGCTCTTTATAAAATCTTATCGCCGGTATTCAAAAGCCAAAACACAGAAAAATGTGCAAAATATTAATGCCACAATTGAAACTACTCGTAACATAGGTTATTTTATGAAAATCATTTATAGCAATCTTTAGAGCAGATTAAGTTCACCTATTGAAATATTTGGCATAAATTGTTTGGGTAAATCTTTGTATAAAGGTGAAGATATTCTATAAAGATATCGATTAATGGAAGATTGATTTGAAAGCAAAAACATTTTTTTTTCATTCTCTTAATTACAGAAACACAAATAAAACTTTTTTATTTTCCTATATTTACGATTACCTTATACAGTATTAATCTTTTTTACTATAACTTAGCTAATAATGAAATATTCATATATCAGTTAAAAAATAACACTGATTTCATAAGAACATCCACTACTGTATCTTTTTTTAAATGACCTTGAAACGGAAAATTCCGTCAAAATTAGCTTACCGCTAGCCTTTCACGCAAGATGTGTTTCTCGAGTAGCTCTGAACTTAACTCAAAGCTCGCTCACCGGAATCTAATGCCAGCTGAAAAAGTAGCAGTTACTTTGGATGACCTGCGTGATTGCGGGAATGGAAAAGAAAGGAACACAGAAAAAAAAAAGGAATTAAGTTCGTTAAGGCGAACTATTTTTTTTTATCCTTTCTTTTTATTTTCTTAAAGTAATGTTAAGGTTAATTTTTTTTTTCACCCTTGCAATATCTAACTGGAGCGGTAATGTGGAAATGACATTGTTTTCCGACGTGGAAGTTTTGAGAACAAAGCAAATGAAGAGTTAACAGGAAATGGAATTAAATTAAACATAGTCGAAACTATCGAACTTTATTTTGTGTATTTCAAACACGAAAGTTAGCTGAGTCCTCATTAAAGAAAAGAGGAGAAAAAAAATTCTTCACGTTTACTGGGTAAACGAACTTACCTTGCTGTGAAGTGAACCATCAATTCGGAAGATGATAGGAGAAAAAAAAAAAAAAAAAAAGGTAATTTCGACTGCGAACTAAAACTTCAATATATATATTTTTATGATTTTTTTTTTTCTGGCAGTTAAATAATTTCTTACTTTTTGATTAAATTTATTCTGACTTTTTACATTGTTTTTTTCGCTTATCATAAGTTTTGAAATAAATATTATTGGTTCGAATTTATTCATTTCTTTTACAAAAAGTCAATAAAAAATGGTTTGAAAAAATTATTTAAAAAAATAGATATTTCTTTATAGCTTTTTTGTTCTTTTGGAATAGCATGATATTTCTGCATTTTATAAAGAGATAACATATTGCTTCTTGAAAATGAACATTTGGTACTTTTTTGCTTCTCTTGACTTTAAATATAAATTTTTTTCTTCTACGAAAACAATATCATCTGTTAGAAAAAGAATTATTTTCTATGCATTTTCTCTTTTAGTCATCTTTCAAGTACGATATTTTTTAAGTTCTTCTTAGGAGAAAATTATGTTTTTATAAATCTGTAGCGACAATTTATAACGCAATTTTGATCAAAAAGAGATTGTTATCATATTAATCAATCAATTATGATTTAAAATTATATGATTTGAAATCTGGCAAATTAACCTATCTTTAACCACTTTTTTTTATCTTCATTAAAACATAATAGCTTTAACTTCTTTCTATCCTCGGAAAAAAATATTTATTTTTTCTGTCATTGCTATTGTAACGCATATTTTTTAAAGAATATTTTAAACTTTATTTGAAAATCCAATGTATAACGAGACAAAAAAAAATGCAACTTACTAGTTAAAATCAAAACGAGAATAATTTGAAAATTTCTAAATTTACACAAAAACATGATGCGCGTGCAGGAAAGATACAGTTAAAGTTATTAAAGACACGTTACATTGCCATTAATTTCTCATATTCTTATCTATTCTCATTATAAATAAATCCACCCGTTACATTATACCTGGTGATATAACAAAACAGAAAAATAAAACTTTCGCCATGGTGATTATTTGTTGCACAGATAGATTCGGCATGGGGAGTAAAATCTTAAAAAATTAATAGTTCAATATGTGTATAATCCCGCATAAAAAGAGAGAAAAATTATACTACTCTGGTATTTGAATTACATTTAAAGTAAAGCTTTAATGCAACATAATTCATTAAACATTGAAAAAATTACAAAATTATATTTTTTTTAATGAAAGTATTCTATCTTTCGTTGCTAATAAAAATATTCATATCATAAGAAATAAGTCATGTATTCTCGAATAACGAGATTCATAAAACAGCGTCATTGAATTTTTAAATCTAAAACGATTTTCGAATATTAAAGAATACCATTGCAGATGATTGAAGGTTAATCAAGGACCTGGCTAATTAAATTATGAAAATTGCAGAGGAATAATTTATATTTAGTGTTTTTATCTCCATAATTGATTAAAAATAAAAATAAAGTTTTCTTCTGTAAAGACATTAACAGAATTTACGAATTCGTCAGGAACTGAAATTTTCATCAACAGAATCCGTTTGAAAATTAAATTCACAGAGTTTTAAAGAGGAAAGAAAAATGCGATCTCAAGTTGCTACGTATTATACATTTGATAATGATAATAAAAAAAAATGCATAAACTTTATAGAGGCTCATTAAAACAAACTGCAATTTACAAACAAAAAAAATGTATCATTTTCTTGCTACCCAAACTTAATCTTTTTCGTTAAGCCCGTACTGAATTCTCACGAATCTTAAGACTCTGTCCTTTCTACTGCTTCTCTCTAAATCAGCGCAGAAAGTAATTTCATGGATTATTTCACCGAGCGTTGGAAATAATTAACATTCTTTTTCCTTTATTTCTTTTGGTACATTGATAATTGTGAAGAAGAAGAGTACAGAGAAAGGAAAAAAAGAGAAGGAGAAAAAAAATGTGTTTTTCTTCTCGTTTCTCATAATTGAATTGTTTTTACTCCAAGAATAATCCAAGAAAGTAAACAAGAGCAATGTTTAAAAAGGGATTTTTCCAGAGGGAGAGGAAAAAAAAATTCTTGCACAAAATTATTTACTGAAAATGGGTACTTAAATATATACATATATATTTCATACAAGTGGTTTATAAATGAAAACAACATTACCATGAATTGTTGTTATTGTTCTTTCTTCTAATGTTAAGATGACATTTTCTTAGGAAAAAAAAAAGAATCTCGTTTGAAGTAATTGAATTCTTTAACTTAGGGTACTTGTCGTTTTCTTAAAAGCGGAGAAAATTGAAAGACGATGACATAGTTTTCGGAACATTTGCCTGAATATGAAATGCCTTCCTAATTCTTTTATTTATATTTTCATGGCCATAATTATTTTGATATATGCTGTGTAAATAAATAAGGCAAATAAACATAAATTACCGGAAAAGAATGTCACCCACCACCCCATCCGTCAGAACCGACGAAAAGTAACATACAGAAGTAGTAACATAGTAAATAAATTATGCAGAAACTTGCCTTCTTTAAGCTTTTATTTTGCTATTGTTATCTAAGTCGAAATATCTATTATAGTTTGCATAGTTTGTGAAATTCATCTTGACTTAATATCAGATGATTCATATAAACACTGTTATTTTTTTCAGTTCCAGAAAAAAAATTAAACTATTTTTTTTTTAATTGAATTGCATAATACTCTTATTTCGTTTATCTTTCGAATCTAATGAGACCATTTAAACACATAAATAATCATAAGTGATAAATTCAAAGCATATATCTAAGATTTATAAAAGAAATCATAATATGCAAATGTTCAGAATTTTATGAGATAAAACAGTCAATCATTATTCAATCTAGTAGAATGTAGAAAAATATGTACGATCTCATCAATAGTAGAGAATTGTAGAATATCATTGTACGATCTCGTCAATAAATAGTGGAGAATGTAGAACATTAATCTCGTCAATAGTGGAGAAGATAGAACATTATGTCACGATCCCGTCAATAGTGTAGAAGTTAGAACATTCTTGTACGATCTCGTCAACAGTAGAGAAGGCAAAACCTTATTGTACGATATCGTCAACAGTGGAGAAGGTAGAACATTCTTGTACGATCTCGTCAACAGTGGAGAAGGTAGAACATTCTTGTACGATCTCGTCAACAGTAGAGAAGGCAAAACATTATTGTACGATATCATCAACAGTGGAGAAGGTAGAACATTCTTGTACGATCTCGTCAACAGTTGAGAAGGTAGAACATTCTTGTACGATCTCGTCAACAATCGAGAAAGTAGAACATTATTGTACGATATCGTCAATAGTGGAGAATGTAGAACATTATTGTACGATCTCGTCAATAGTGGAGAAGATGGAACATTATTTCACAATCCCGTCAATAGTGTAGAAGTTTGAACCTTCTTGTGCTATATCGTCAACAGTGGAGAAGGTAGAATATTATTGTACGATCGCATCAATAGTAGAGAATTGTAGAATATCATTGTACGATCTCGTCAATAAATAGTGGAGAATGTAGAACATTAATCTCGTCAATAGTGGAGAAGATAGAACATTATGTCACGATCCCGTCAATAGTGTAGAAGTTAGAACATTCTTGTACGATCTCGTCAACAGTAGAGAAGGCAAAACATTATTGTACGATATCATCAACAGTGGAGAAGGTAGAACATTCTTGTACGATCTCGTCAACAGTGGAGAAGGTAGAACATTCTTGTACGATCTCGTCAACAATCGAGAAAGTAGAACATTATTGTACGATATCGTCAATAGTGGAGAATGTAGAACATTATTGTACGATCTCGTCAATAGTGGAGAAGATGGAACATTATTTCACAATCCCGTCAATAGTGTAGAAGTTTGAACCTTCTTGTGCTATATCGTCAACAGTGGAGAAGGTAGAATATTATTGTACGATCGCATCAATAGTGGAGAAGGTAGAACATTATTGTACGATCTCATCAATAATGAAAAATGTAGAACATTATTGTATGTTTCTTAGAATTATAAGAAAAAGCTCTGAAATTTTTAAAAATGAATTTTTACAGAGTTTTATAACATGAAGTATAAATTACTAGTATATAACTCTATATTCTATTCAGATATCTAAATTTCTTCCAAATATACTAGGCTTATATTCAGAACTCTTTAACTGGGCGTAAGGTTCACGTCCAACATTTTTCATCGTAATCAACTAGCATTGTCCTTGGCTATATCATAAGATTAATCATAATAATCTTATAATACATTAGGTAATTATAAATTTTATCTAAACTATTTTCACACATGAAATCGTAATACATTTTTCTGTTCATCGTGTTAGAATACTTGTCTAAAAGAGAGCGCGTGAGAAAGTTCTTTTAGACAATTTAGACTTGGATTTCGTCTTATTTTGACACATAATGACAATTTTTTGTGTTTAATTTCGTAATACTGCGAAAAAAAATCGAATTTATATATTCTGATTCCTTTCCTTCAATCGATTGTGTCCACTAATTAATACAAATTTACTATCTTGATATCACTAAATTTCTTTTAAATAATTTATTGTATACAGATACACGCAGACATATAAGGAATTGAGAGTGAATAACATACACTGTGCCCACTAATTGATACATATTTGATAAACATACAGACATATAAGGAATTTAGAGTGAAATTTGAATTTGGACTAAAATTCTGAAGGTAAAGCCACTTCCGAAATTATATCACAAGCGTTGTAAGCGTTGATAGTATAGTTTTTGAGTTTTCATATGCAGATACTTTAGAAAAGGATAGACAGATGAACACATTCTCATTAATAGATTCTTCTAAGCTCTGCTACAGATCGACACTTTTTTGCAACTTTTAAAGAGTTACTCCCTGCATGCCTTAGCATTCGGGGTAATCTGAATGACAGAATTCAACACGAAAATTAAAACTAACGCAGTATTTAATGCACCATAGTCTTAATTTCAGCAAGACTAAACCCTCATGCAGAGATACGATTCTTCATCATTATTAAATGTAGCTGGCTTCTCACCATCATTGTATCTTCCATTGAAGTAAGAACCATATTGGGAGTTTCTCAGTCTCAAATATGAAGCGTCTCCACCGGGAGTTCTTTAAAAATAATAGAATTGGCGTGTAATCATTATACTTTTGAAGTGAAGATTACGTACCACTTTTCATTCATTTTACTTCATTTCAAAATCCAACGATTACAGGTTTTTCAGTATTTCGAATTCAACAGAACAAAAACATCCCCGCCGAAAGATATATGTATATGTATAATATTTAATTCCAGTGAAGCAAATATTTATTAATGTTTTGATTTCTATCTCTAAATCCACTAAACCTAACTAAAGACATCATCAGCACATCATAAATATAACCAGCATATCCGGGTTAAGAATCTATTAATGTACCTTGACTTTCCTACTGTATTACCCACAGACCGATGATCCCATAATGAAAATCTAGCTGTGGGTTGTAGGAATAAATAAGTAATGGCGTTAATGTCCCTGGCATTTAATAGGAGCTTACCTGTGACCTTCAGAGAGCAGAAGGTCATAAAAGAGGAGCAGGGTTATTTATTAGGTGATACACGTAAACCCAATAAGAAGTCTGATGACGGGAACGGGGGAATCATATTACTCTGTAAATGGCTTGGACGAAGATGCGAAATCTAATTTTATGCTGAATTACGGTCGGAACGAAACCGGGTCTCTTAGGGTAAGAGGAAGTCTTGACGTCTTAATAGGATATGAAACTGAGAGTTAGACTGAAGAAGATGCATAATTTGCTGATTAGTCAGCCAAGTGAGGAGTTCTGAAAACTGTTCAACTCGGTTAGAGAAATTTATTAATATCATACTATCTAGATATTAGTTATTGCATTCTTTTCAGGCAGAGATACATATTGATACCTGCTGGATTTTACTCCCAAACCTAATTAAGAAAAAAAAATAGGAATTGGTTCGCTTTAGCTTTCATAATAAAATTTTGTATTTTGACAGTTCATAGACAATGTAAGATCGAGAATGAATCCAGTTCGAGTTTTAATTAAACGCATTTCTGATAATTTATTGATTTTCGTTGTCAATATTGTATAAAGGAATGCTATATGCGTTCCTTAAGTAATAAATCTTTATTTATATTAAAGTAGAAAGAGCGAGTTTCCTGCCTGTCTATACGACTCTACAGGTCGCTTGGCGCAACATGGCCAAAAATGGCTTTTGCGCCGAAAAAAAAAAACCAACGACTCTACAGGTCAGATCGTTTAATTAGACTTTCCAAATTTGACGAAAAAAATGAAGTGTGATCATATGCACAATAGAGCGAATCGTTTTTTCAGTGACATTTTCGAATACATTTTTCACAGAAATCATTTTTCTACTATTTGAAGATTTAAAAATGGATACCAATTTAGTTATACGTTCCCCCCTCCCTTACTTTGGCCAATTTCTAAGATAATATTTTTAAATTAATTTTAGCAATACTTTAAGTATTGCAATAAAACTCAAACTAATTTCATTTTTTAATCAAATATTTATCATCTATTCAATCGATTCGATTATTCTATTCAATCGATTAATATCGATCACAATTTGAAGCTTAAAAATACATTGATCGTCATCTATTTATTATTATATATTAATTGTATATTAATATATATTATGAATTAATTACGGATAAAGTATGATAGCCTAATACATATATTTATCATGAGCATTCAGTTATATGTAAAAAAAATTATAATTAAATTTTTAATACAGCCAATCTCTCAGCAAACCAGCTAGTACATAAATAAATGGAAGAGCATATAAAGTTACACCATTTATTTGATTTTGAATGCGTTAAAATGTATTCAAATTTTCACATTTTTTTTACAAAATATTATAATTTACAGAATTTTGGTATAAAAGTGATTTTTTAATAAGAGTTTATTTTTAAATTAAACATAAAAAATCCGCAATACTTTAGCTTATTACTTTAAGATTCAGATTTATTCTTTTCAAATGACTCATCATTTCTTTCTATAATAATATATTAGTGTCAAACAACTCTTATCAGCGCTAGTGCTGTCCTTTTTATAGTGTCTAATCATTTTTGGATAATATTTATCAATATATTTTTTTTTACTTTATTTTATTTGGATAGTAATATATATATAATATATATTTCAAATTCACATCAAGAATTTATATTAGCACTTCGTTCTAATAAAAAAAAACTCTTTTTCTGTAATGCTAATACTTATGAAATAAATAACGTTTATATATCAAATGCATGAAGATGAAATACGGATACACTATGGAAAACAATTTTTGAGCCCTATTCAAAATAAAATTATTTAGAGAAGCAGAATGCTGAATTATACTCATAAATTGCAAAAGATATTTTATAAACAAACGCAAAATAAAAAAAAAATCCTTAACTGTAAACCTTTTATATTAAAGAGTGTTTACTTTGAATTCATTGCAGATATTTTATGAAAAAATACAAAACAAAAAATATTTTTGTTTACTCTACACCACGATTTTCCTCTTAGAATTTGCTTGAAATATGTTAATGTGATTTTTTAAATAAAATTATATATTTTATACAGAAACCTTTTAAAACTAATTTTAAGAATAGAATTTACGTTTTGCATATAAAGGGTTGTTGGATATTTTCTAAAATAGTTTCAGTAATATTAAATTTTCGATTATTTGAGGATATTAATTGTTTTCGCATAGTAATCGTGTCGAAAATAACAAAGATTCAATTAATTAGTTGATTTTAATAAATATATTCCTGTTTGTTATCAACAATGAGAATTCGGAGGTCCCTTCTGAATACATTCATCCTATTGTTTTAGAAAATTTAGCTGAAATTCTGCGGACTGGCAACGAAAATCTTTTCTCAAATGATTCTCATTTTTCTCTCTATGCACATGCGCGAATGAGAGGTGACAGTACCTAGCCTCAGTTCAAACTAAGTATTAAATAAGCACTGTCAACCGTGAATTAAGAAAGTCTTAAGAATACCATTGTTTATGTGCCTCGGAACATGGACTGTGGAACCTTTGAAAAGAGCTAGATTAGTTTCTAGAGCTGATGAGCGCAGAAAATCCTCACCAGTCCCTTATGAAGTACGATGTTTCGTAAGGTTACGCAGTTCCATGGATTATTCTTTTAAGAGGGAAACTGGAATCTTTAACTCCATCAGGACATTGTCTGAGTCCTATTAAATCTACCGTTCCCTGTTTATGACTCCCTATTTTAACAAGGGAAATCCTATTTCTCTTTTATAATTAAATAAATGGTTGGTTAAATAGTGTTCTTCACTACGTAACTCGGAAGAGAAGTGTTTTAATGCAATATGTATCAGCAAAATGTAAAGTTTTAACGAAGTTTATTACATGAAGCCGAGTGACATAGAAAATTAATGTATTTTACTTGGAAAGTTTAATTCTCTTGAGATTGATCAACTACAAACTCACAGTTAAAAGTTGGATGTATTATAAATAGTATTTCAACGCTTAAATAATATGTAAATACTTAGAAGTGATTCTAATAGAAGAACGGAATTTGTTGTAATTGAATTTTAAAAGATTAATGACCTTTATCATGGCAAAGTAAATAAATAGATTGTAATGAAGAAATCAGTTGTTCAATAATAATTGAATTGTTCCTAGTAATTTATTTAATTATAATTTAATTTTTTAAAAAATTGAATAATAATTTATATTTTGATTAAATTTACAAATTTGATTCTAAATATTTTGTAATTTTCAACAAATGGAGAGTTATTTATTGCTGTTAATATAATGTTTCTTTTAATTGATAGAGTTGACAATTATCTGTTGTGTAACATCACGACTTTGAAATATGCAGGTTTCCAAACCTAATCGCAAAATTGATTTTCTATATATGTTTGTTAGGAAGGCGTGAAAATTTAGAAGTGTTCTGCCTATGATGGCTTCGTGTTTGTACCATTGACGTTTTCGTCATGGCTCAAAACCACGACGGCTGTTCTAATTGCTACTTCAAAAAGAGATACAGATCTAACTAAACTAAACTCTATTCAATAGTCTATTTATAATTTAATTACTTGAAGTGATTCTGGAAAACCATCGATGCCGACGCGAAGAAAATCGTTTTGAAAATTCATTCAAATGCAAATAAAAGATCAATATATAAATAAATTTGTGATTAAAATTGGAAAATTTCATATTCTGGATTAATTTATTAATTTTCATTTTCACAACTTTTAAATGGAAAGTCTATATCCAAAATTTCTAAATATAGTTTCATATGCTTTTCGAAAACACATTTGTTTCAAAAATTTAAAATTGATTGATATTCCTTTCAGCATTTATTTATTATTTTACAAAAATCTCTGGTTGTCTGTTTCGATATAAATCATAATAAACTAAGAGATTATTTACTAACCCATCATGGGAAAATGATTTCATTCAAAAAAGGATTTTACTAACAAAATTTTTAAAAAAAATAATTTCTCCTGTTGAATTTCTTATATTTTAATTTTGTTTTGAAACTTAATTTAGTTATGGCAATCCATCATAGTAAAAGTAACATACAGCAGCTTAAAGCATTTAAAAGAAAAATGTAACGTTCGCTTTTTGTGCTCATTCTTAATTTTCTAAATTAATATATTTGGTGATTGAAGGTCATTTAAGGTAATTTAGGTCGTCATATGTGTATTATCCCATTTTTTGTCAGCCGTTTTATTAAAGTTTAATTAGCTTTTTATTATTAACTTATCGTTATAATCGTATACAGATGAAGCTGTATAAAAATATAAATATATACATGGTTTAGAAGTTTAATGTAGGTGACTACATTAAAAAGGCTATTTTTTACAAAATCATGATTTTTTAATCTAATATTATTAATGTTTGAACAGATTTTTTGTTATAAAGCCGTTCGAATTTTATTTCTAATTCTATTTTTGGGGAAAATTATACTAATTTTTATATTTGCATTTACTTACGTTTTAATGTTATTTTACATCTTTATTCTATTTTCTCAAATTCTAATCTTTGACTGAATTTTCTTATTAAAAAAGTCATTAATTAATATCTGGTGCATATTTTGTTCAAATTCGGTATAAAAAATCTCTCAATATATTCTACAATTTCTGAACTACAGAATAAATAAAAATAATAAATTCATTTAGAAATATTTTCTAGTTATTTTAGTACTTCACAAAGTGAAAAAAAGTTGAAACTTTTGTGTTTTTTATCAGTCAAACCCCAATATTTAAAGAATGGATAGAAATTCAGTTTATTTTTTGGTACAGGAACTATATAATATATTTCTCAAGCTACCTGCAAAATCTTAAACAAATCATTTGATACACATCTAAATTAGAAGGTTTTTGCTACATGCCACTTTTTAGCCAAAAATGTCCTTTTTCCCAATCTTTTAAATAAAACTTTTGTCACTTAAATAATAGGTTTTGATTTCATAGATTTTTTTTTCAATCGTTTTTATGTAAAAATTCAAAAATATAACTATTTTCAAACATTTTTTCAAAGAATTCATCCCTAACGTAGTCGCATACTCTAGCCATATACCCACACTCAAATATTGGATGACATTGGTAAATAATCGCGATGTTTAATATCGTGGAATATTGTTTAATATTCATATAATATCGCACAATTTTGTATAGTATTGTGAATTGGCTGTGTTTCTTAAGTACTTTATGTTTATTAGCATTAAATGTATCTGAAAAAAGAAAGTTATTTTTGCATTCAAAAATAATCCAGACATTACCAAGAAAATATGAATTTCCATTTCAAATTCCCCTCTAAACGAAGTAGATATGGAGAAAAGGAGATAATATTAAAAAGGAGATATGGAGTCAATAGTATTTTTGATTACAAGTTTTTTTCAAAAAATTTCTAGTTTTTTTCCAAATTTAACTCTTAAAGTTTTTATTGATTCTTACTTCTAAAATTCTTATTGAGTCTTGCTTCTGAAGTTCTTATTGATTTTACTACATTTCACAGTAATGCATTGAATTTGTTTCACCAGAAAGTCATTCACGTATATTCAGTAATATTACTCAAACATGTTTGATTTCTAAATACTGAGTCAGTAGATCACATCATAAATAATACTTGAACTGATTAGTCAATTCTTTCATGAAACCTTGGAAAATTACTGGATAGTTTCGGAAACTCGAATAATATGCATTAGTCAGTTTATAAAATTGTTTGAGAGATTTAAATGAAGTTTTTAGTTATAGCTGAAGAGCATTTTGGGAAACTCTTATATAAATTAATATGTTTTATTTTTAATTTTTCTCTCAGAATGTCCCGTCAAGGCAAAGGTCCAACTCCTCCAAATCCAACCGTTCCAGGACCTGTAGCTCAGCAAGCTCAACAATATCTGGAACAAAACATTATGGCCTGGATGCAACCGAAACCTCAAGGACAAGTAAGAAACTCAATTTTCACCTCAAATAAATTAACAATTAATAAAATTCTGCAATTGCTAAGAATAATTCATTCTGCTGAGATAAAATTTTGTCAATATTTTTAATTTTTATTAATGATCTTATTATCTTGTGACGTATTAATAGTATCTTAAAATTTAATACGATGAAATTGCTACTTTTTAATGCATGTTAATTAATTAAATAATTTTAGATTTTTATGTCAAATTTATTTAAAATTGTCAAAAAAATAATGATCAGGTGTGATATGAGATTTTAAAAGATTGGTTTAGAAACATTTGTTAATATATGATTAATTGTAATTTTTATGCTGATTGGAGAATAGGAAATGTATTTTATAGAGCAAGTTATACCTAAATTCAGTAACAAATCAAAATGATAGAGTAAACTGGATACTATTGTATGATATCTTTATCTTTATCTGGCGAAAAAGATAGCAATAAGAGCAAAATCATTTTGTAAGAAGGAGAATTTCTCCAAGTTAAAGTTTCATTAACTAAAAATATATATGTCTTTCTAAAATGAACATTCTATGACTTAGATGATCAATTACTAAAATAGTGAAGATTATTATTTGCTGTAGCGTATATTTATTATTTTCAATAAATGCAGTGCAATTTTTTAGTCTACAGTTTTTAATTGACAAAAATATCGTCATCTTTTTCATGATTACTTAAATGGCTAAGATACTTTAATAATTTTTAGTGCTATTTAACTGATTATGATGTTGGAATCCTTTTCAGTTTAATATTTAACTGACTAATTGATGCAGTGGATTCATTTTTCAGGACTATTTAACAAAGATATTGAAATTATTTTCATGCTTAGCTAACTAAATATAGACAGTTGAATAAATCTCAGCCCTATTTAACCCTTTAAAAGGTCATTTTTTTCTAGTCATGGCATATTAAAATAGTTTTAGGATTAAGATTGGCTTAAGTAAAGTGATTCATTTAGCTTATTAAATATATTTAATTCGATTAATTAATTAATATGGCTAATTAAGAAACAAATCAAGATACACCATTGTACGTGAGATAAGGACTCGATACGTCTAAGTTTTTGTCTAATCGCAAACTTTGTCAGAGCTTGGAGCAGTCTACATAATTTCATACAAAAACTGAAAAATTTAGTGGGAGGTATACTTCCCACGGCCCCTGAAAGGGTTAACTGACCATGGTGTAAGAATCCTTTTCAGGACTATTTATCTAACTTGTATCTTAAATTCACTTTCCAGACTATTTAACTTACAAAAACACTAGAATTTTTTATGCCTATATAACTGATTACAGATAATAGAATTATATTAAGGATTATTTAAATGACTAATGCATTCTATCAGTTCTAAGACAATTCCGCTGACTAACTAAAGATTTGAAATAACTTTCGGGTTTATTTAACCATCTTAATGAAAGATTGAAATAATAATTAGGACCGATTGAATTATTTTCTTACTCTGGGACAAATTTGCCATTGTCATAAAAAATAGCAATAGATATGGTCCTATTTTAAATCAAAATGATTTTATTTTACTTATCTCTGCATTTCGTATAAATCACGAAAGCAAAAAATGTACTTTAAATTACCTCTATGAATTTTTTAACAGCAATATATCCTTTAATATAGCAAATAATCGAAACAATAATAAGAAAAGTTTGGAATGTCATCATGTTAAAATGATAACTAAGCTAATTTAAAGTTTTAATATTATAATTATAATCACAAAAACTATTGAGAGCATAAATAAAAATATTTACTCTAAATCAATCAAATATTTTTATTTTTGTTTATAAAATGAAATGAATGTAGGAATTCTAAAATCAATATAGTAATTCTTTCGTGAAATATTTCATTATTTGCATGAATGTAAAATTTTCTAAAATTTGAAATCACATAAACCTTTATATAAATGAATATTACATCTAAAGCAAAAGCAGAAGCATGTTTAAAATGAATACATTTTAATGATTTTTATCTATGACGTGCTGCAAAATTAAGAATTTGCGTAAGAAAAGCATGCTAATTATTTTTTAAAAATACTATTTTTTTACTTAAATTGTTATTTAAAACTCCAGAAATTAAAACAAATATAAAAAAGTATTTTTATAAGAAATCTAAAATTCAATATAATTTTTCGCAATTTATATATACATTAAAAAAAAGTCGTTGCATCTCAAAATTTTATTTATATCAGTCCTATATATTTTCTTTCCTATCTCAAGTTTTAATCTCCACAATTGCCCACTTACTGCAATAAAAAAGTTAAAGTAAAAATCAAGGGAGGTTGAGCTAAGAAGAGCTTAATGAACTCCAGAAGTGTTGCACCTTCACCAAAGAAGGGTGGATGAAGTTCTTTCTCGGTCCCCCTTCTTGACATTCGACTCAGTGTCGAGAATCAATTAGTGTGTTCCTTGGCATGCGTTCTGGGTCAACCTCCCAGGGTCCCTGCATCCCCTCCATTACACGGAAACGCAATCAACATGTCACACAGGAAACTTCTTTTTCCTGGCATTTTCTTTCGCACTCTCGATTCCTCTGTTGTTGCAATCACAGCTGCCCGATTCTGGAAGAGAACTTTCATAGAGTACTGAGGGAGGGAAAAAAAAATGCAAAGGAAATTGGCATTGTTTCGTTGAATGGCTATTGAATTCTTTAACTTGATTTCGAATTCTGTAGGTTTTTAAATGGATAAAAAAAATTTATTTTATGGAGATATTGAGGTTGTCAGTTTTATTTTATATGTATTGTAACGATTTAAATAACTTCTAAGGATTAATTTTTTATGTATTATAAAAACACTAGTGAACCATTCATAAGCCAATATTACCTTCAAAAGCTGTGATACACTTCAATGTGTAGTGAAATAAATATTGGTTTGCATAAAAGTATCAATCGTCATTTAAAAGCTTGAAATAGTTCAACAATATTACTTAGATAAGCTACTATAGGAAATCAACAAAATACAACACGTTATGGAATAATATTGGTGATTGAGGGTCAGGCTTTAAAATATTTTTAAATATAATTGTCATAATTTAAAAGTAATTAAGCTGTCGTAATAAAGTCCGTATCGAAGAATGAGTCGTCCCTGATGATAATAGATGACAACAGCTTATTTCACACCATTGTGAAATCGCTATAATTTAAATAAAGTTGTCGTAATAACGTCCATATTGAAAAAATGAGTCAATTATAATAATTTTATGATAACAGCTTATTTCACAGCATTGTGGAATTGGAGCTTTTGCCGCAAGAGGAAATCATTTAAGTTAGAAAAATATGTGAAATCGTAAGTTGATGCTTATGATTTAAGAGAGATAAAGGTTCATTTTGGGGAATTTCTTGAGAATTATCGAAACATTTGCTTTGATGTCTTGCCTAACAATAATATCTCTCTGTCCTGAAGATGATGGAAAGTAATCAGCGCACATGCGTACACATTACAGCTGTAGCGCAGATACGTATGTGGATGTAGCAGATTATACATTGTAGAGATTGTAGCACATTTATGTAATTAATTGCTAGATTAACTTATATATGTAATGATATTTTAAACTCTTAATTTAATCCAAATTAATTTCCAAGATTTTATCTTAATTTAGCCCATTGTAACTTCATTCTAAAATATTTTCTTAATTCGTGATCCAATTCCACTTTTGGTTTAATTAATTCCTCTGTAAAAATAATGCGCCTTCAGTACTACATATCAAGAGAAAGTGATAGCTTCGGTTGCCCTTGAAAAGGTGTCAAAGGTTACCACATGTATTGAATTGGCGCCTGGCCAGAAATCCTTTATTATATAAGACTAGTGATCATTTGTTCGCCTCTTTTTTGCCTTCCGCTTTTGTGCCGCGTTGCGCCTTCTTGTGAAGAATCATGTTTGCCTCCCGAGAGAGAATAAAACTGAATTAAAAATACAACGTATCGTCTATGTCCTCAATCTGCACTCTGCTTCAACCAAAAATATGTTACATATTATTTAGTCGACAGGATTCGAAACTCATTACATATATATATTACAAACTTAAAATACGATATCTGAAATAACACAGTCTTTCCATCAGGTATCTGATTTTGTTCAAAGTTGCAAAATGTTACATTCAAAATGGAGGTCAAATCATAACATGCAATATCGTTAATATAGTTACTAAAATTCATATCCAAATTTTAAATGCTGTTTGAACCCTTTATCCTATTTTAATCACAGTACGTAAATATTATTATATTGCATATACGTATGTATATAGTGTATTATTATATAATAGACCTTCATCAATTAGTCAAAAATTATAATATATTTATTCTACCAGAATAAAAATCTATACATATATATTTGCGTTCAGATTAAGGAGATAAGAAAAGAGTGGGCGATATTAATTGCGCATTCGAAGGATTTAGGATTAAAATATCAATACAAAGCATCTATATCTTATAAAAACATACTTATTATTATGCAATAAATAAATGTGAGCCTTAGCTTTATATAATGAATTGTTTATACGAATATTTCTATCAGAATTATATTGAATCTTAAAAAATACAATTTCCAGAACAGTATTTAAAAAGTTGCAATTTAAAGACATAAACGAATAAGTGTATAGATAATCTGTCTATTATCAATGAGAAGAAAATAGAGTATTCGATAATAAATACATTTTTGAATCTATTACTATAAGATATAATTTTTTTATAAAAAAAATTAGTGTGAAATGAGTGTAAGTCTTATCCTTGAGCATTTAATTGCATGATAAGAGTGCTCTCAAAATTTAGCTGAATCTTGAAAAATATAATCTTTTTGAACAATAATAAAAAAAAACTAAAATACAAAATATATAGATAATGTATCACTATCAGCCACTCTTCAAATTTCAATAAATTAAAAAGTGAATTTCAATAAAAAAAGGCAAGATTTTTTTTTAAATCAAGATAATCATTTGTTTGAAACTGATTTCAAGATACGCCAGAATAAAACTTTTTGAGCAGTTTTCAGCCCCTTGCTTAAAATTTCCTTTTTCATCCAAAAGAAAGTGTTAAACCTGAAGCCACGTGGAAAAAAAATGGTGAAAGAAACCGCATTTTACAAAATCCATCACAATTATCGAGCTTGCTAAAGCTTATCGATCATCATGGAATAGAGCAAAAAAAAGAGCTTTTAACTATTTTTACACCCATTTAAAAGACTAATGAGGATATCGATTATCTGTAAATGCTTAAGGGTGGTCTTTAATGAGGAAAAAGAAAAGTTTTCACGGGATCATGTTCGTATTATTGGATAATGCTTAACCGATTACAGGCCTGTTCTTGCCAACCCAAGGAAACTTTGTTCGTAATTACTTGGACCAAATAACACCATGTAATATTAAGAATCAGACAGATATTCTTTCTTAGGTTTTTCTACATTCTCATTTATTTCGCAAAAATGCTTAATTATTTTATTTTTTATTTGTTAAAACATAAATCATTTGCCTCCAAACGCATTTATATGATTATATTTATATATTTGATAAAGTATTTTCTGCTATTTTATCTTTTTTTTTTCTCGTTTACGGAGTATAGAGGGAGTATATTAACCGTCAAAAAATTCGAACTAGGGATTTTGACGAATCTCTATGTTTTATGCCTTCCTGAGTTCGACTTTTTCGAACTCAGGTTCGAACACTTGTGAAAAATGTCCGTCCATCCGTCTGTCTGAGAGAAAGATAACTCAAAAACGCTTACAACTAGACAGATGAAAATTGATATACGGTCTTCAGATAAAATTTGTAAATTTGTAACAAAATTGGAGGAAAATCCGTCCAGAAGATGTCTGTCTGTCCGATTGTCCGAATAAAAGTTAACATGATAACTACAAAACAAAAAGAGTCTAAAAAATATATAGTGTAAACATCTTCCAAATTTTGAGACAAATCTAATAAAGGATTGATTATCTGTCGGTCGGTCTATGCTTTCAGAAACATGAAAACGCGATAACTGAAACACACATTGACTTAAATATATAAAATTTGTTATGTGACTTTGCAGCTACAGGTGTAGTTCTGTTTAATATTTTTATTTCAATCGGTAGGAAAAAAAATTGTTCTAAAACATAAATTCGATTTTAGGATATAATTAACTGCATAACATGGAGTAATCATTAAAAAAACCCTCGGCAAGAATCACACGATAAATTCAGGAAAAATCTAAATTCACACCAGAATTTAGTATTTCTCTGGGGTAATACCTTTATTAGAGTGTATGCAAGAAAGTTCTGAGGACACAACTTTCATTGTTAACTTATGTATAAGTCAGCTTTCTCGACTAGCTGCTTTTCCAAGAATATTAGTTGCGTTTAATCTCCATTAAATATGATTAGCTTTAATGTTTATGATTCCTTCAAAAAAATGTTTTTAAACCTAAAATTGTAAACATAAGAATCCTGCTATTTTAACAAGTTTTAACTTTTTCTATTTTTTGTGTAAATGAATATTCCCAATTTCAGTCAAGTATCATGACATAGTAGAGTCATTAAAAACTTAATTGTTTTAATGGTCGTCCATATTTTAGCGACATGTATCTTTCGCGATACTGTGACTTCACTTTCTTTCTCTTTGTACAAATTGCTCTGGTAATAGACCCCCTTTTTTTAACTTCCAACTACAGATGGAGAACTCGCGATTAAATTTCAGTGAGAAATGCTTCAATTTCATTGTAGTATCGAAATCTATTGTTTAAAATTATGTAAAAAAATAAAGCTATCTCAAAATTTAAAACAAAATTGAAACAGTAAATAAATTGATATCATTAAAAAGACAGTTTGTTTCATTAGCAATTGAATGCAGTATTTCATTAAAAATAATTTTACGTGAAATAGTATTTTCGGAATTTATGCCAGAAATTGGCAACATTTTGTTTGTTTATTAAATAAAAACTCTCTACCTGAAGGACATTCCCACCCTTCAAATTATATTTGTGAATAATTCTAAATTAAATCGTTTGCCCTTTTAATTGCCAATATACATCCACATAATCTTTCCTATTATGAAGAAGTATCATTCAACATTTTATTTTATAAAAAGCATATTTTTGTAGATTGATATTTTTAAAGAGGTTTCCAATTGTAATTAAATTAGTAAATATACATTTTTCAAAATAGTGCTATTATTTGGTTCTTCTAAAAATCAATACTCATCTCGTTTTATTTGCATTAAAAAAGATAAATTATCTATATAATGCTTCTTAAATATTTTTGGATGTATATTCTTATGAAAATAAATCACATTTCTATAGCAATTTTTTATTTAAAACTTTACAATCAAGCAAAATTTTAAAAGACAACCATTCCACACATTTCCAATAATATTGAAAGTTCTATAGTCTATTATGCCTCTATTTACATGTTTAAAAATATCTCTTCGATGAAAAAGAGACTTTATAACACAGAGTTTATAACGTAAGTGACGTAATAATCCAAAATTGCTGCGATTTTCCGATGTATAGTATAAAAATTCTACACAAATTAATAAAGAGTAAATTATAACAACAACACACGTCTTCCTTCTTAAAAAAACATTCCCAAATCATGTTTCTACTGTAATCTCTTAATATTACTATTCTTTTCGAAATATGTCTCGTAAACATTTGCTTTTTTCATTTAAAAACACCATAAAAATAGACTATTCCATTCGTTCTCAATATTATTGAAAGTGCCACAATTTCTTATGCGTCTCATTTGCATATGTAAAAACATCATTTCCCTGAAAAAAAGAATGATCTTTTCTCCAATGACAATCTCCGGAACAAATTTTACATCCTCAATACCCTTACCTTGTAAAGAAATAAAAAAAAAGAATGTCCATGCCCTGGATAATGATCCTAATAAGAATAAAACTTTTGACTTTGAATAATATAATTCCCAGAGGATTTATTCCATCTGAATATTCCGTAAAATATTCACGGAACTTTAAAGTTGTCCTTTTTCCTTGTCCTTGTATTGAAAGCTTATGTTTATCATAAGTACCCGCAGCGCCAGAAGTGAACTAATAAATTCAGTCAAATTCAATTACTGTCGAATTCTGTTTATGTCTTATTAGGAAATTCAATTTGTGGTAAAAACCTAGTACGGGTTGCCGAACATAAATTACACCGGCTTCTGAATTACTGGGTGTTCGGTAAATACGTGATAAATGCTTCTGACTGAGAAAATAAAGATGTATCATGGAAAGTGTGACTAGAAAAATGGTGTAAGCTTGATAATGCAATTACACTGTATTTTGTTTTGTAAATGCTGAGCGAAATATGTTAAGGATATTAATCCTTAGAATATAGAAGAATTTAAATAGTAGTATACTCGCCAGTGGGCAGCATAATAGATGAAATAAAAAATACAATTTTTTTTTCTGTTTCATTTCGAATACAAGCATTATATTATTTAGTTCTGCATCGATCTTTTCAGTTTAATATGCAATCTGTTGTGTTTTGTTTCTCGCAATTTCTTACTTTTTACACTATTTTTTTTATGAATTATGAAATTTTTTTCGATAATGTTGTTTTGCAAATTTCATGGCGATTAATTGTATTTGTTACTGGAATCGATTTAAAAGTACGATATTTCACATTCTCTCTCGAGTCTTTAACCCTTAGCACTCGGATGGTGCCTCTCACTCACCGTTCAAGACCGTTTTGACATTTTATTTATTTTCGATTTTTGATTGTTATAAATACCTACAGAGTAGTAAAAAGCCGCAGAATAATTTTCAACTTAAAAAATTGTATATATATATATATATATATATATATATTGGAGCATTAAACAAGATCTTGTATTAAGTGAATAAATATGCATCGAATTACTTTTCTAAATGCAAAGGGTTAATGTCAAAGATATGATCTTCTATCCCGTAATTTTTTTTGTACATTAATTCGTTTTATGTAAATAAATTATAAATATCCGATGCATCATTAACAATAGTATATTTTAATCGCAATTATCAGCATTCGAATCAAATTCCATTGAAATTTTAAATTGAAAAGTAAAACTTTCAAGTACAAAATTATTTCAATAAATACCTTTTTAAGAGAAAAAATAATTAATGAAGAGGAAACTATTCATGGAAACTTCTAAGGTATATATTAAGTTACTTTTCTCCCTAAATATTACCAATTATATTTTGACATATATTGTTCCATAAATATACACATTTTTGGGTCGAATTTTTTGATACAAAAGTGTTATTGTGAAATATACAAGATTGATTCAGTTAATTTATTTCGAAAAAAAATCCGAATAGGAAACATTTAAGAAATTTTGCACTGTTTCAGAATTTATAGAAGCTTAATATAAGAAAGAAGATATAGATTTATGAAATAGATTGATTTAGCACTAAACGTACCGATACTTCAACAGTACACTGAGACTTCCATTGTAAAAGGGCCATGAGTTCGGTCACAGCAGGTTTAATCAAGTTTTTAAACATAAAATTTAATAGTTACCATTTTTTTCTGTTATTTATATCCTTTTCTTATTCATATTGACATCACCAGGTCATACGGAAAATGTAACGAATTTAATGCACCCAAGTCACATGACTTGAGGTGGCCCTCATAGCCATCAAGATCTAAAAGCTTAATTTGTTCCTTTTTCATGTTTTCAAAAACGAAAAATTATACAGTACGAATTTATTTATTCGCGTTCTCGAATGTTTTTCCGTGAGCCTAAATTACAAATTTCAGCATTATAAAGGGATATAAGAATGTTTTGCGAGAAGATGCGGTTGTCTCGATAACTTCGTTGACTTGTTTTAGTGATAATTATTTATTAATATTAACTTCTACTATGCTTCTTTCATGCATTTGAACAGGGCCTCCTCAACAAGGGTGTGATGAAAAAATTTTGTGAGCTTACTAATGGTAATAATGGAAGTATGTTTCATGGCCGGATTTCTCGCAGTGGAGATCCTGTGTTTCAGAGCTATAAAAGTAATAAATTGTTAACATTTTTAATTGTGATGCGTCACAGAGTCTAGAAAAATCCTAAAATAAAATAAACATATTTAAATAAATTAATATTTTATTATATTCGTTTAATATTAATTTTAAATCTTTTTATTTTTTAAAAACTATTTTAGGATTCGAAAATTTTTCATATATCTGAGTCCCATTATGGGAAGGGTTGGCCTTTATATTTTAAGTTATATTTGCTTTGTTTTGCTATTTGAAAATAACAGTTGCCTAAGTTATGTTTAGTTTGCTAGCGTTTACATTTAGAAAAATAATTGCCAGCCTCTAGCAATCTAGATAAAGCAGCAAGTATCTAAAACAGCGATACCATATCTTTGCAATATAATAAAAACAGACCAGGAGCTAATTGTGTAATTGATTAACAGCGGAAGTATATAATAAAGTTAACAGCTTACGGTAGACTGATTTCACCGCAAAAAAACCTTTCTCAGTTAACTAATCTTTCTTTAATGTCATAGCTCGTGTTAATCGTCAAGCAAGAAAAAAAAAAGAAAAAAGAACAAAATTGCAATATTTTTTGCGTTTTTCTTTCACCTTTACAAGAAGTTAAAAAAAAAAAAAAAACTAGCAACGTCATGTTATGTCATGTTTCAACTAAGTAATATAACGAAATAAAGAGCTTCTTTGACAAAAAAAAAAAATGAAAGATGCGTATAAAAAAAATGGAAGGGTTCATACATTTATAGCAGGATGATGACGACAGAAAAAAAAAACTGACAGCGGCTTCCATAAAAAGTAATCAAATTGTACCAACGACTTATAATAAGTTGAGCATGAAGTAGCTGCCTATCGATTCTACGGACGGCTTCCTGAAAAATAACAAAATTAAGACTAAGAGCTTTTAAAAAGAAAAAAGAGAGAGAAAGAAAGAGAGAAAACCGGGAAACTCATAAAAAAGTTCGTCAGAGCACAAGTTAGCTGACGACAGCTCATCGTTCTTGCTCTCGTCAACGCTTTTGACCCCCCTCCTCCCCCACTGTATTCCTGGTGAAGACATCGGTTTTGCATATCATTAGGATATATCTTTTAAAATGTGTCAAAGTGTTTATTCGTTTTCGTGGATATGAAAGGAAATTCTGGAGTTTAAATCTGGTCGTTAATGAAAGTGGGGCTATTCTTGGTGATGTATCTGTGGCAAATGGAGATGGTTCGTTGGTGTTTCTGGAGGAAGTGAAGAAATTATGTTTTTCACTTCTGATTTTTTTCGAAATTTTAAGAAATGATTTTAAAAAAATGCTTTTTCTTTTAAAAGTTCGGATTTTCAAACATTATACATGATGTACGGAGGAATTTATCTTATATGTAAATCCTTTCTGAAACCTCTTTGGCAGACTAAGAAATTCAGAATTCGACAGCAGATTACTGCGTCAAAGATCTATTTGTTTTAGTTGTAAGAAACAATTTTTTATTGTTAACTTGTGCTTTTATATCGTCTATTGGAGAATGTTTGAATTTCATCATTTGGAGAAAATAAGACTTGAAAGGTAATTTTAATCTACAGCGTATGTTTTCTTGAAGATTTGAGATGTTCCCCCTCTTTTTCGGCTCGTGAAAGGTATTAATTTAGATGCCATATAGGATACATTCCTAGGACTTTTAGCAGATTATATGCCAAAAGAAAGAAATTCAGCATTGTTTATTTTGATCGCTGTGGGGAACTGAAGAATTAATTTCGATATATTAAATTTTTTGGAAAAAAATATAGAAAACTGTTTTGTTTAATTCAAACATTTTTTTTCTTTATAAAATATTTCAACCGTAGGAAGAAAGTTCGGTTTACAGAAGCATATTAAGTATCAAAATGAAGAAAGAAATGTGTATTATAGAGATCATAAATTGAGAAACAGTAAGAATTGGTAATATTCCAAAGCGAGAGTGTATCGGGAATCATATTCGAAATTAGAAAGAATTTTTCCTGTTTTGCTAATATTATTTATCAAAGATTTTTCTTTTCTTTATCTATTTTTATCAGACATTAAAATGAATAACTCTACATTTCTTATAATTTAGCAGAAGTTAAAATGGATAATTCTTCATATTTGAGCTTATGTGTCATTAAATATTAATTCTTTACTTCTCGTTTGATGAGATTTTTTTAAATTTTTAAATTATATTATAATATTAAAGTTAAAAGTTTCTAGATTAAATTTAAATAATTAACTTATGAAAAGCTTTATTTTGCTTTAAAATCTACATACCCACAGTTAAATTTCTTTAATTGTTTACCAATACTTTTGAAATATTTCTAATATTATGGATCAGTTGTTTCATTTATGCTACTAAAAATAAAAAAAATAAAAAATGCATTAATTGAAATGATATTAGAATTATCATATAATAGAAATAAAAATTAAGTACTCAAAATGAAAAAAATATTTTTTAGGATATAATTAAATCAATGCAAAAAAATTAATATACCTTAATGTCATTGTTTTTCAACAATAATAATAAGCTTTTTGTTCTGTGGTCTTATTTATCGCCTGCGGTTTTTAGGTTGACTAATTTATCTTACACATACTCAAACATTTACTCAATTCTATTCTAGCAATAAAATATTAATACATTCTCTTATGAAAGAAATATTAATGGCTCTAAATCCATTAGTCATAGACTGAATGAAAAAAAAAGATTAGAAATAAATACTTCAATGTTTTGTTTTTTATTTTTTTCATTTTATTCTTCGGAATGCAATTTTTATAGGGGATAAATGTCAGAAAAATATGATTTTGTTCTGAGGAAGTGACTCACTGTAAGATCGTTAGAACTACTTCAAATGGCTTTAGGTTCTCGAAGAGTTAGAGTGGAGCTTTTTCGCATTCGCCTTTTTTTTTTTTTTTTTTTTTTTTTTTTTACTTTATGTCACTGATGGCTTTAGGACAAAAGGAATTCCAATTCCATTTTTGATATATTTCTCATGGGATTTTCTTATGCCGTTTGTATATAATCGAAAACGTCTATCATTGCAATAAAATTTATAGCAGAAGATTTTATCTTATACATTCATGAGAAAAGATATTAAACATTAATAGTAACTTGATTCAAAATTAATTTTGATTTAAAATTATTAATAATAGTAAAAAGTAAATTTTAAGAGCATTCATAAAGAATTATTAAAATGCACTGAATCTTAAGTAAATTATTTTTCTGTATGCAATCATATATTTATGAAAATTAGTAAAAAGATATAAACTTTGATTTTAAAATATTTTAATAATCCTTAAAATTTTTTGTTAGTTATCATAGTAGTTTATAATCGCACAGGAGAAAAATGTTTTCATATTTCTAGCTTCCCGTATTTCAGGCATCTATTATAAATACTTGTTTAAAAATATATAAAACTTTTAAGTTTTCTAAATTAAATATATATATATATAGATAGATTTTATAGCATTTTTATACTTCTTTAAAGATTTTTTTGAACGAATTTCATTTCTGTAAAGAATGAACGAGAATTTTCTTCTTTCTCGTCTATTCGTTTCGAATCTTTGACATTTCAAGCAAGGTTTCAACTTTGGGAAGAAAAGAAAATTCACAGAATTGAAATGTTACAGAATACAGCATATATTTTCATATTTAAAGAGCCAGCAAGCTCCTGAATAACTGTGCTTTGTTTTGTCATCAATTTAGAGATAAGGCACAAATTGTGCTAAGGTTCAGGATTTCTACGTAGTATCTGTCAAACTTGTTGGAAATAAAATTTATTTTGTTGACGTCTGTATTTTTAGCAATTTAGGGACATTTAGAGCGATGATTGCGCATGTCAAGGAACCTCAGATTTCTTATCAAGGAACCTCAGATTTCTTATCAAGGAATCTCAAATTCTTGGAGCTAAAATTTGCTTTTTGGCTCTAACTTTTAGAATCGCCCATGGTGATTGTTTTATCTAATTTGTAAAATCTAAAATTGTTACATTTATACTGTTAAAACAAGCTTAAAAATTAATTTCTGTAGGCATGTTGGAAGGTTTCAGTGAAGTAGTTTGTTAAATTTATAGAAAATTGCATTAAAATCTATTACTTTTCTGTTTTCCAGGTTCACTTCGTCAATTATAAAGCAAATGCAAAATAAAGAACTGTTATCACAAAAATTGCAAGGAAATATTTAAGGTTAACAATTTACTATATCTTTGTAATAGGAAAAGTAGATGACACGTTAAAAAAGATGAATATGTGAATGCAAATAGTGGCGATTTTTAACTAGGAAAGGCACCCACTTAGTACTATTAGACTAAGGTAGTTTGCAAGAAGTTTGATTAAAAAATATTTATCTTGTTGGGAAATAAATGTTTTCTTTTAAATACAGATTCTATGAATGATGAAATATTAGAATAATATTAACATTTTATCAATTATACATGCCATGCTTCTATCTACTTCGTAATGCTCACTTAGATATTAGAATATTTATAAAACCGAACATCTACATGAAAATTATTGTGTTCAAATATGGATCTCTGGCAGTCTGGGGTCATAATGCATTAATAAAGGCAAATTTAAACTAATAAAATTAATAAAATAAGCAATATTAATTTAAATTATATTATTATCACGTTAAAAATGTGATGAAATATGATACTCAATTGACCATCTTATTAAAAATGCCATTTCATAATATGTACTGCATACAGCCACATATTACTTAAATCCATCAATTATTGCAAATAAATTGATGAATAAATCTGTGTATTTATAACTTATAAATTCAGTTTATTAGTTAAATGATTATTAAAAGACCTGTAATTTTATATGTATGTAATTTCACCATTTACGTTTTTTTTTTCTTTTTTTTTTTGCGTTTAAAACAATCGTTTGGGGCTATTGAGAAAGTTTTTTTTTTTTTTTTTTCAATATTGAAAGGTACTCTTTCAACTTCCTTCTTTTCTTCTTCTGAACAATACGTCTTAATGTCGAAGTTAAAAAAGGAGAAAAGATTATAATCTCTTTGTGCTATTCTTAATTAAAATGAAGTTAGTAAAAATAAAATAAGTTTAATAGAAAATAGAATTTCTAAATTTGAATTTCAAGAGGAAACAGGAACGCTCAAAATTAGATCATTACTTTTAGAAGAAATTTAACCCAAAAAATTGCGAGACTTGGTTTTGCCTTCAATTGTTGAATGAAAAGGTAATATTTAAGTGTAATGAACTGTTACATAAATTAGACTTTTCGCATGTCAAAACATTTACTGAAGCATTAAGAATCCTATTCACTGAATGATTTCGTTACTTTCTTTTTTTAAACCATAAAACCATATATACTTTTTCTATTGATACTGGATACTTCTTGCAGAGTATATTTATAGAGTTTGAATTACATTATATCAGTATCATCAATTAATGTTAATTGTTATCATTTGTTATGCTCAAAATTTCATGCCTTCAACAAATTTAGAAGTTAGTGAAAAACTCCTTTCAAAATTCTATTCATATAAACATGGAATAAAACAAAACAAATTAAATTAATTAAAATAATAAGATATTGAATAACAAAAATTTGAGTCGTAAATAGTTTTCGTTTTCGTTATTTGTTGTGACAATAAATTATAATTGATCTATCAAATGAGATGAGGAAAAGCGAAATGAAAGATAAGAGTGCTTTATTTTCGATTATTAAATTGAAAAAAAAAGTATTTTTAATTTATACGCATAATGAAAATCGAATCTATTTCCCTGTCTAGAACAGTGAATAAAGCATTATTATTTTTTTTTTGTACTAAGAAATGATTTGAAATTTTTCTGAAAACATTGTTTCATTAATTATCTTTATAAGCTCTGTTTTTAATGGCATTCAGTTCAGTTTTTCAGACTTTGAAAAGAGTATTTTCATATGGATCGTATATTAAAATTATGTTATTAAGATTAATTTGAGAAAAAAAAAGATTCGTTTAGTTTATTAAATAAAATTAGTTATATATTCGGAGTGATTTAATTAGCTAATGAATTATTAACAAATGAAGGCACTTTCATGAAAGATTCAGATTTAAAAAATGATATTTCGATGTATGTTTCATTGAAAAGTCTGGCAAGAATTTACCTCAGTCTTTTTCTCCGCAATAGGTAATGACATATTATATCAAAATAATAATTATATAATTGTTGGTAATGAACCTATTATTGATTTGATTGTTAAAAATTATTATGTAATCACAGTGTTTAATAATATTTTTTCTGAAGTTATTAAAAAATAGCAGCTTAATCTCCGGACTTTCAGCATTGTGCAACTGACATTTAAAAATTGATGAGTTTGATGGTACGTTTATCCTGTGACTTTAAAAAGCATTAATACTCTATTATATTTGGTTTAGGATATTCCAAATATGCGCTTGGGTATATTTTGATATAAATCTGTTTGCCTAACAGATCGTTTGAGTTTAATTTAGATTCCTCATCGAAAACAATAGAAATGCCTTCGTATTCTTTCAATTATCTTCTAAAACTTTCGACATGTGGGAACTAACAGAATTTCATTTTCAGTTACAAAGGGACTGTAGTCAAAAATCACATTTTTGATGTGTGAGATCGTCGTGAATAATTTTTTTCTTCTTATTTACCTATTTTAAATCTATACTGTTTCATTTGCTTTAAGACGAATTTGATTTAAGGCGGTCAGACAGTCATTTGGTAACTGTGAAATAATTGCCTAAAATAATTCCAACTATTGCTAATAGTTTTTTTTTATCTTACTATGGTTGTGGGTTTTATAAATTTCAATCTTTGCAATGAATATGGTTAGAGTAAGATTTTATAAATTTGAGAAATAGTTATCAAATACTAAGATAAACATATCCTAGATATTTAATAATAAAAATCAAACATGAAAACATTGTAGTTAAATAAAAGAGCAATATATGAACCATATAAGAATCGTGCTTGACACACCCTTATAGAAAACTGTCATATAGTATGTTTAAACATTCCTTTTTTTTATTTTACTTATCCAAGTTTAATGATGAATATTCAGAGTGAATCTAAACAAAACTTACTTTATTCTCATTACTAAACGAAAGGTTACAGAATGTTAGGGTGTGTTTAGGGGTTTATTTCTTTATATTCATTTTTCAATGAAGGGTTACAGAAAATTATGACAAAGTTTATTTATATATTCATTTCTTTATTTTCATTATTCAAAGATGATTATTACAAAATGTTAAGAAATATCTTGCTTTATTTTCCGTATCTACTACGTCCTTTTTCGATCTTTACAATCATAAATAAGTCAAACCATCAATATTTTCTTGAAACTGGCGCTAGTAATTATTTTAAAATATGATATGTTAAGAATAACTGTAATCTAATATGGTGTACAAGCAATTATTTAACATTTTATCGCGAGAGAAAGAAAGAACTGGAAAAGCGTGATTATTTTTATATACGTTTTAGGTTATTTCTAATTTCAGATTTAGCTAAATATGTAGCTACTGAGTACTTTTGACGCTAATTGAGTCAATCGACTGATCAACGTCGTACATCATTCAATCTCCTCTTAAAGGAACTTGGACTTAAGCTTATCACTGTCGTAAAAGTGATAGCGAAGACTAATGCGTTCTCCTTCAGTAAGTGTTCCCAGATCAGAACGGGGCATACTTTTACACTCCTCCTAACATTTTAAAACGAGATCCCGACCGTTAAACAATTACCCCTCCCCCCCCCCTTCTTTCTTTTATCCGGGGGCAGCCCAAACGTTTGGTTTCAGCACTTTAAACCCCACTAACTACGCAGTTAATTCCTAATTACGCCCCGGCGCGCACGCTTTTAGCACGAACGACTTCTTGAAGGGCCCCGGCAAAACTGCACAATAGTCGACCCGGGGCTAGCGAATTGGAAATTAAGAAGTAATAGATGAAAATTCCCCTCGTGTCGCCCGCAATTAGAAAGAGGCCGGATAAAGCGGGGCCACGGGATCCAAATTGCCACATTAAGTGAAGGGCGACTGTTGCGGAAGTTGTGCACCCCCAAGAACAGCCTGGGATGGGGTAATTAACGAGTAGCCTAATGAGAGCAATTAATTCGCCGAATGCGTTTGAAAAGAATCGCATACTGTTGCTCTTTAAAGCACTTGCGTTGCGAAGCCGGAATAGTTAAGAGATATTTTCTTGAGAAGTTTCTTCCTCCTCGACGTTGTAGACTTCTCCTCATCAAGTTAAGTGAGCCCTTGCTCCCTTTGTTCTAGAGGCTTTTCTGCGGGATGAGTTGTGTTTCTCCTCTCTCTAGTTTATCTGAGATGCTCCGTCTGCAAGGTGGTGGAGGAATGGTCTAGATTGCACATCGCGGCTGTTCTGTATTACGTGTCAATTAGTTCGGAGATTTTGCTTATAAAGTTTTGAATCTCTGTTGGACGTTAAAACTGTTCTTTTTAGTTGCCCTAAAGTTTTAAACTGCCACTTTTGGTCTTAAATGGAGTTCTCGAGACGATCATTTAGCTTGGTATCTTTGCTTCCATCTTGAGCATGTTGAGCAATTCCCTGAGTTCAAGGACAGATCATTTTGAAATCAGATTTGTTAGCTTTTATTAATGAATTTTAATTTAACGTTTTGAATTCAGAAATGAGTCAGATGATATTCGTGGGTTGAGATATCATGTGAAATTGTAATATTTACAATAAATTTCTTTATTGTTATTGGTTTCATCAAGGCGCATCTATTATCTCGTTACTTAAATTTCTTTTAAATACAACAAAACATGGCATGGCATGGCATAACATGATATAACATCATTCCATGTCATTTCAGCCATCACATGAACACGAACATGAAGTAAATGACAAATCACACCTCTTTGGATTAAAAGCCTCTTTTGGTCTTTGTCATATTGCCAAAGCCGAAATTCAAATGTTAGACATAAAAAATTTAGGTACTAATAGCACCTCCATTGTCAGTTTGCACAGTAGAAATAATGTCGCTTTTCCATTCCTCTAAAATGTCTTATTTATGAACAGTCCACTGGAAGAGATTAGTCTTCTGATCACGATCCAAAATTATAAGATCTGTCCCAAAATATCCTCATGTGTCGCTTCAAAACAAAACGTAAGTATGATTAAACTAAATCCACCAGGGGTTGGCAACTTAAAAGTGAAGATGAGAAATTTCTGGACTGGAGATCAATCATTGCTTAAATGGTTGGTACAACAATAGTACTATTGTTCTTAGAAAGTCCTTTGTGGTCGTATCACAGTATGAAGAGTCGCCATATGTGCTGATCGTAATGAGGTCTATTTTGCCTCGATCACATAGCCCAGAATATTGCGATTTGCACCGGTCAGTTAATTTAGCTTTCATTATGCGTCATTGCGTCTGAACAAAGCGTGCGTATTTGAATTATTATCAGCAAAAATAAATATATCATAGATGATAAAACCGGACGTCTCCAAATTTTGAATGGAAATATTTCATTGATTTTTATATGTAAAATAAGTTTCCAAAAAACAAATTATAAGCGTATCTTTCAAATAACAGCATTTTTTAAATTATATATTCGGTCATTTCTGCTTATTTATAATATTGAAACCAAATTTGGTACAAATACCGATGGTGGGAATGTGTACCTAGGAACGAGATTTTTTATAAAGTAAAAATAAAATGAATTTTGGCGTTCCTGAAATCTTATGGAACAAAAATGTTTTAATCCGTTTTAAATAGAAATAATTATTTTTTAGTGATTCCAAATTATTTATAGCATATTATTAGTGACTTTTGACATCTTTTTATAAATATATATTTTACCTAATTATTAACAATAATTTTTAAACGTTTTTATTGTTTCTTCAAATATTTAATCGGATAATATTCTTCCGTTGTGGAAAGCTAAAGTGGAAGAATTTTGTTTACTATCCTTGAGGCTTAAATGAAGAATCTGAAAGTAAAATTACATTACCACAAAAAAAAATCGTGAAATAAATTTTTCAAGTACTTTTTTTTCAATGATTCCATGATATCGTGGAAACATAAAAAACATTTAAAAGTATTAAAATTTTTCTGTTTTAACGTTTGCCACAATTTGATGCTGAAAATATTCATGAAAGCAAGATATTTCTTAGAGATTTGATGGAAATTAAACACAACCAATATTTTTGATGAACTAGCTGATTTCCAAAAGTGACTAGTTGAAAACAAAGTAGTTACTAACTTACAAAAGGTTATAACATCTCTTAATAATTAATATTGGTCCTTTGATTCTTAAAAAATAAATTCTTAATAATAAAATAATTAGATTCTTAAATAATAAAAAAATTGAGCACAATATAGAAAGAACATAAGCGTGAGGTTGAGGGCATTTGGAGTTTTTAAAATTTACATTATGTGACTTCTTCTGAAACGAACAAATTACATTCAGCAGTTCATTATAGAGCACAACGCTACCTATTCAACAGCACACATATTCTACGAATTTTCTAAATCATTTAAATTATTTTGTTTGTAATTGATATTGGTCGTACAATTCTTGTAGAAAAAATATAAAATTTTAATACAATACAGAAAGAAGATAAACGGAGGGTTGGGATACGTTAAAAATTTACACTATGTGACTAATTCTGGTTACACGAGGAACATTCATTCAGTAGTTCATTATTGAAAACTGTGGTACTTGTTCCATAGCCGCATATATATTCTGGGACTGTTCTAAATCATCCAAATTATTTTATTGGTTTTCATTTCATTAGGACGTATCCCCAGGTTTGTCCTAACTCTTTTGCGTGCATCAGCAAATGACTGAAGATACATACATCTTTTATTATTTAGAATCAAGTTTATAAACATGCAATAGTTTTAAATAACACTGTAATTGGAATTTTGGAATATTTTTAAGAAAATTATCGGATGTAATGGAAATATTTAAAACTGTAGGTGTGCCGCAAACTTGGAAAATTAGAATCCAAATTAATATTACTTAACTATAAATTATAAAATATGAAGGGAAAAATCGTGACAGATTAAATAGATTAAAATGTTAATTTCCGGAAATTTTGATATGAAGTTTTTATTTTTAAATAATGCAAACATTTTAAAATAAAAGTAAGAAATAATTGGATTTATAATGGATGTTATATAATAAAATATAGCCAATAAATTTTTAAACAAAACATGACTAAAAATACATTGTAAATTGAAAACAGATGCATACAAATTCGTCTCTCTATGTCTTAGTGAATGTTTTCCCTTTATGAAGAAAGCGGGACGAAAACGAAAATAAAAGCATATAAATAATCTTCATGAGCAATAAAAATAAAAATTGCTTCCATGCGAGAATAAGAGAGAGTAAAATATTCTTTCCCTTTGAGTACATGCTTCACTTCCGCGAAAGTGGAAAGAAAAAAAATATGCCTCGGTAGCATGTGCAAAGAAATACGTGTTACTGTGAAATGTGGGAAAACAAAAGAATGTTTGTGTTTGTTTTATCGCTTTTCGGGCTATAAAAGGGGTACTTGAGCGTCGTTTTATAACCGTGTGTAAGATTTAAAAATGCGATCAAAGGGGATTATGATGATTGAACGCATTTGCTGACAAAATATGGTTTGAAGAATATCTCCATTACTTATATTTTCTGTATCAAATACATATCCCTTAAGCAATTATGTGTGAAATATTAAAGAAATTCATTATAGAAATAAATTATTAATATTGTTTAAATAGTTATATATGGTACGAACAGTAAAATCCATCTAATTTATAATTGGGTTTCTAATTTTTTATTACAAGGTGAAATAATTTTTTAATATCTGAATTTGATTTCGGAGGGAGTCTTGTGTACAGAAAGTTACTCTTACTATTACATGTCACTTCAATGTAGAATAATTTTAATAATACAAACAAATAGTATGTATCTTTATGTATTTCTGTATGTCATTTACATACAAAAATAGATGTATAATGCTCGTGTGCATTCATACATAATACATGTATCTCTTTTGGGATGTCTAATATAAGAATGCTTTTAAAGAACAATATTTTTAAAATACGTATACCAAAACTTTCTATATGTTCTTGTTATTTACTATTAAAACGTTAGAATAATTTGAAATATTTACCAGGGATATCGATATCGGTTATATAAATACATTTTTTAAGCATAATAACCAAAATTCATAATTTTCCTACATTTCTTCTTTGGCATAGGTATTTTTGATATTTTTTTGCATTTTTAAGTATGCTCGCTCAGAAAATTAGAATTATTGACATTATTTAGAGATCTTAACATTTGCTGGTTTTTATTTTTTCTGACATCAATACAGAAAAAAAAATTTAATTCATATTAAAAGATATTTTTAAAAATAATGTAAATACCAAATAGTTTATTAAGATTTTATCCACTAATTTCTAAACAATTTTGCAAACTAATGTTTTGGCTTGATTTGCCTATTTTGATTTTATTTTTAAATTTTATCCTTGATAAAACAGAGATAATGTGCGCGCGCACAAAAACTGTATTCTGAAATTTTATTGTTTAATTATTAAACTGTACAAACTTTATTGTGATTTAACTTGTAATGAAACATGTTAAACAAAAGATAAACTGTCGCAACGCGCATAGATATAAATCGTGTAATATAAGTAATCAAAAATATTGATGTAAATTAAGAAAAAATATTTTTGTAAATTATAAAATGTAGGGAAAAATTGCATAAATATTATATTGACATCACTGAAAACCATTTTTTTTTTTAATTTTTAGCAACGTAAAAGTAAATTTTTCAAAATAATCTTTTTCGAAATTATTGTGAGAAAGAGTTAAAATGTTCATTAACCATAATTACTATTATGAAAATCATTTTTAAATTAATAATAGGATCCCGAGAAGAAATTATGAACCAAATTTAGTCGCTCTGTGTCGAATGGTTTTGACTATTTTCCTCACAATTCGGGCTACATTACCCATATAGTATAAATCATATTCGTATTAATATCGAGGAAAAACAAGTTTTTCCTTGCATTAATATATGCTTTATTCAGGCTATTGTATCTTTGGTAAATTTATCCATCTCATATATAAAATATAATAGAGATAATTTTTATTATTGCGACATTACAATTAATAATTATTTTATATTATATTTAATGAAAATATAGATATAGCTTGGTCTTGTGTTTCAGTAAAGGAACCATAACTATCCTTAGAAAAAAATTGTCCTCAATATTCATGCATATATGTATTGAGTATACTTGTAATATTTCATATAAATAATAAGATTTTCATTCATTATACATTATTATATTCATTATTCATTATATTTTTTAACAGCTTGAAACCTTTAACAACTTTTAGACATGCAAATGTAATCTATTCTTTTCGAATGTGATCGTTGTGTGATCGTTAATGTGATCGTTGCCAATTCAATTTTGTAAGAATCCAAAAAATTTACGGAATCTGAATATTTAAGTGTATTTTGTATGATTCATGCTGAATGTATTATGAAATAGATAGTAGAAATATTTAATTTTTTTAAAAAATGCCAAAAATACAGACCAAAAAGAAAATTTTACAAATATTTCAATATGTAAAATAAGGCATAATTTTTTCACACGAATAAACAAAAATTTATTCTTGTAAAAAACGATTTATTTTGAAAAAATTCAGAAATTTGAATAAATTATTCATGGTTCTATTCCTAGTTTAATAATCTACTGATGATTTATGGTTAATGACAATGAAATATTTATTCCCACTTTTTTTTCTTTCAGCAAATTTTGTCTTCAACTCTGTCGTCATTCGTGACAACAGGGGCATCAGGCACTCAAACACCTATGAGTCAGAAAGCTCTCCAAGAACACAATTTGACTCAAACACATGGTGGCTCGAGACATCAACTACCCATGACGAGTCCATATTCCCCTATCGGTGGAGCGACGAGCAGTGGTAGCTATGCATCCCCTAGTGTGGCTGGAACGTCCTGTATGGGAATGCCACCCAGCTGCTCTTCGATACCCCACTCTCTTTCGTTCTCTGGGTATTCTCACCACTCTCTGCTGCAGGGGACATCATTCAGTTCACCATGTCCAAGCACATTTGGTTCAGCTCAGCCATCGGCAGCAGCTTCCTTTTTTGCAAGGTGAGTTAATACATGTACTTTATTTGGGAAAAGGGTTCATCTGTTCTATACATGCAAAATTCTTTTCATGTAAAGGAATTTCTTAAGTCTTTTCTCAATCCCACTGGGGGAGGGGGAAGGGTGTCACCATAAAAATGAGGATGAAAAACTTCAGATAGTGGGTAAGAGGTGGTTGGTTATCGCCTCTCTGGTGGGTACAGAAATATGGGGATCGGCTATTTCTTATCGATGATGGGACATACTTCTCACGGAAAGAGTTGTACCGTGGCCGGTGATGGCCCTTAGGACACAACCATGAAAAACTTCCGGTATTAGGTACGGAATGGTTGGTTTACGTCTCCTTGGTGGGTACAGAAATTGTGGGGATCGGCTACTTCTTATCGATGACTTCTTCCCACTGGAAATGTTGTACCGTTGTGGGTGATGGACCTTAGGACATAACAGAGTTTCCACCTGTGTTGCTGTCGCGGCTATCCAGTCATTCAAATTTTTCTGTGTGCTTTTGGATGGGTTGGTTTAGCTGGTTATGGTTCATCTTTTCTCAGTACTAAGTGTGATTTCGACACTTAATAGCGAGCTCGGTGTTTGTTTTCAATATTTTACTACTGTAACAAATGTATGTACTGCAAAGGCAAACGCACATTATTAAGAACGGTGCTTCATTTAACGGTGCTTCAAGTCGCTTTAAATTTCGACGCGTTTTCTTTTATCTGTAAAACTGTTTACTGGTCACGAAGACTCTTCTTGCAGGAAAGCGAACAAACCACACTTGTTAAAGAGATACTTCATACACCTGGGTTTCTGTATTCATTTCCCAGAATCATATTCACTACCTAAAGATGATTTTGCTGCAGCTTCTTTCGTATTCATAAATATTCTTAGCGATCAAATAAATTCATAAATAATGCTACACAAAAATATATATTTATATATTTTCACTTTAGTTTTCGTGTAATATTTTAATTAAAAAAAGTAATGATTTTCAGATTTTTTCTCTCATACACTGTAGAATCTAAAAAAAACGCGTTGTGTTTGCTACTTAAAATGTTTTAAACATTTTTTCTCATAAAATTCTAGATAATATATTTTAAAGAGAAATTATAAACATTATTGTAAAATTAGATTAATAATTACATTAATAATCAATATTTTTGTTTTGGAACATTAAAATAGTTAAAAATGTATACTCTAAATTTTAATCATAATTAGTGTTTCATACAATATTAAAAGATTTTTTTAATATATATTGCATGTAAATATATATTATGATTATATTTACATGCAATATAATCATAATTTTGAAATATTGAAAAGAAATCTTCTGGCACCTTCATACTCAAAATAGTTTTACGCGTTTCTAATCTTCACCATCATTTGAGTTTCTTTAATTCCAAAAATCAAAAAAGCAACATCATAAATTAACACACGTTAGATTTAAAAAAATTCATCTAATTTTCTTTCATTGCAATATTTAGTATGTTACCAAACCATTGACCTTTTTCTTTCTACAATGCTGTAAAAAATCCCATCATCATAAATATCGAACGAGATAGCAGCTTAATACCAACACCCTGATCCCTGTAATCCTACTATTCAAAACTTATTTCAGAAGCGAAAAGATTAGATGAAAACTCAAAATATAACATTTTGATAAAGAAGATTTTAAAAAAAAGCACAAGAATTAAACTCTTGACTACGATTCAAACCATACAAAATAAGCAGCGTCTCATTTACCATGGAGGTAAGATTTTTTATTCTTGGTGGAAAATAAATTCCTTCATCTTTTATAGAGTAATATATGTAATTTTTTTTCTTCAGCTAACAGCATTACTCTGAAACACCCCGTTAGCGCCAAACCAATCAGTAGCGACATGGCAAAAGGGGGTGGGGATAAATTAGGGCCCATTTATAAGGAGCTGGGGCCCGCGACTAATGTTCCGGCGTGTTGTCGACATAGCGCTCGCACAAGGAGCTGTTTTATGAATGCGGTTGTGCTTAATGAATATAGATGCCGGCTATTTAGTTCATGTTTCCGAAGTCCCGGAAAAAGCTTCGGTTCAATCTTTCCCTCGTTAGCCCCGAAACCAGGAAAAATAAAACATGAAAAAAACCCTCGTTGGAGAGTTAAGCAGTTAAAAAAGAAAATGGAGGAGTAAATAATAAAGTGCTGTTTCGTTTCCAGATGTTGGAATAATTCTAGAAGAATCTTGAATCTGTATATTTTTGTTGTTTTATTTTTTTTATACGAAGACGGCTTCAGTGGGTTTTCTTTTCAGAAAAGAAAACAGCAGCATCTGGCTTAAATGTTGGATTATAATCTGATACAACAAGGACTTTTTTTTATATGTGTATTTACATTTAAGATCGTAGAACCTAAAGTGACCTGAATTAAATGGAATACATTGAGATTATTCTGGGGATTTGCATCCTTAAATTAATAATCACACTTTGATGCAAAAATACTATCTCTTAAAGTAAAGTTATATTCTAATCGGGGACTTTTATTCATCTATGAATTTGATAATTATCTATGGCTATGATATTATCTATGACTATTATACCTGATATTAACCTATAGTCTAAGACCATTATATCTATTTAGACTATTAGTGATTTTTATATCTAATCTATGCTTAATTCTTTGTAGTCTTATAGATATTTGATCTATGAATCTATAAGTCCTGTAGTTTTATGAATCATTAACCCTTTATTTACAGATGATACTTTAAAGTGCCGTTTAAATCCGGCTGATTTCTTTGTAATATGCCTATTTTTTCTAACAGTATTTAAAAGAACACGAAAAGAATATTTCCAATGGAAACCAGTAAATATAAACTAAAAACAGAATTAAACATTTTTAATTACTAATTAAATTATTTCAATTAATAAAAAAATTCTTCCTTGGGTTTATTCTGTATCAAAACTTAATTCATGATTAAAAATAAATTTGAAAAGCTGATGGTAAAATAATTCGGCAAATAAAAGGTTACTCTAATGTACATCTAAATGTGTGTGTGAGAGAAAGAGAGAGTGATCTATAACTTTATTGACTCACCTGAAATTGAAATAATTACAAAAGTAACTATAAAAAGGAATTTTAAAAATAGAAATATTTACGTATATGTCTTTTTCATGACTTCTAAGGAGCCTTCAAGAGATTAAAAGATTCAAGGAGACAAATTCAAATAAAATCTCAAAATGCATTTCTTTTTATTATATTCCAAGACGACCAAGCTTACCCAAAGGGTTTAAATCTGACACAAATCTGTGGGTAGAAAATATCGACACCCATCAAAAGTAGAAGGAAATGAAATAATATGTATACATGTTACCGTTAAAGTATATAATGCAGTTATTTCATAGAATACCTAGTTGTTCCATGAAATAACTGATCGTGTCCGTTAAAGTATATAATGTTATTTCATAGAATACCTAGTTGTTCCATGAAATAACTGATCGTGTCCGTTAAAGTGTGTAATATGTTATTAATTTGACACTTTAACTAGTTATTCTATGAAATAACAAGGTATTCTATAAATTAACTAATGAGAGACAGTTAAAGGGTAAAATAAACAACTCATCTAAAATGAAATTAAACTAATGATAGGCAATTAAAATGAAAAAGAAGCAATTTATCTAATTTATGCAGCGTATAAATGGTATTTATGGCAACGTACCATAAAATAATTTGTTACAACAAGGATTACTAAAATGACACTTGGAATTACAAAGAACATTATTTCTAAAACAAAAACATTTTTTATTTCTAAAACAAACAAACAAAAACATAAATGCAGTAGGGGTGGAAGGTAAATGTATTTGTCATGCGAGGTATATGATATAGATTATTTTACACTTTAACGGGCTGCAGATCGTTATTCTATGAAATAACTAGTTAAACCATGAAATTCAAGAGAGTTTTACACTTTAACGGACACGATCAGTTATTTCATGGAATAACTATGTATTCTATAAAATAACGGATTTCATACTTTAACGGTAACATATATATAACCATATCTAAAATTAGAAATATTTTGGAAACGGAACTAATTAATTTCGGAATCGCAACTAAAAATTATTTCTTATTCAAACCAAAACCAAAAAAAAATTGACAGAAAAAAACACAGTAGTATTTAGAGAGTGCAAATGCAGCTACTTTTAGAACACAGATGAATTGAGACAATAGTAATGAAAACCAAGGTAATAGGAAAAATCAAAATTAAACCAAATAAAAAAAGAATCCGGCCTGATTAAACACATGTAGAGTTTATGAACACATACAATAGAATATTTTATGTCCACTTGCAAAAATCAACAAATCTCACCCAACGACGTTAAGGAAACAAAGCTGCCATGTATCTACTCAGGAAATGCCTTTAAAATAATTAAGAAAAGGGGGGAAGAGATGGATATAAGAATATTTTTATAGTTGATGTAATTGATATAATTAAATGCCTATAATCCTATTTATATATAAAAATATCATACGTTTAATAAAATTTAGGAAAGTTAAAAAATAGAAAATTGAAAACTATCTGAGCCAAATAAAAGAAAATGAGTTAAGTATGTGAATTACTATATAGTCTGTAGTATATTGAATCATTCATTTCGAATATCCTTTGGTTCTTTATCATATCATTTTTAAAAACAGCATTTTTATTAATATAGTGGTAGATATTTGAACTAGATATTTTAATCAACTTGATGATTTATTTAAATGAAATGTTTCCAGTCAAAAACACAATGATCTAAGCCCCATATTTTTCTGCTGGTATATAGTGGTGAATTAAGATTTTTTAAATGCTTCAGATAGATATAAAAATGAGTCATATTATGCAAAAAAGTATATTAAATTTTTTTAGTAAAAAAATTTTCCTCTGTAATGTATGTTTTGATTATATAATGGACAAATTTGATGACAAACAGGCAAAATGTGAATTTTTGAATTGAAAGAAGACCTCGCTCTATTCTGTTAATCAATATTATTTAGTAAAAGATATTCTTAAATCTTTTTTTATCCCTTTAACTAAAAAAACAAAACTTCTGAGCAAGGAAGATTATAAGATTACTTTTCCAGGTGAAAAGCAAATGAGGCAACAAATAAAATGATTACAAAAATCTATTTAAGGTTATGCATTTTTTTTTCTCGATCAATTCAAATCGTTATTGTTCCATTCAGATATACACCTCCAAACTGAGGGTGAATTCGCTTCCAGATTTTTTTTCAGTCACCTTACCTTCATTACTGCTTTTGTGAAAGTGTCCCGGTCGAAGTCAGAGCTGCTAATGAAGACAGCAGACATCGTTTCGCTCCAGTAGAGGCAGGGCTCTATTTTCCTGCTTCTTTTTCTTTACTTTAAAAATAAAGTTCGTAAGCCAAACATCGGGGGGAAATAATTAAAAAAATACCCCGAAGAAAACGAAAACAGTAAAGGGACGTTTTATCAAAAAAAGAAGAAGATAAAGAAGAAAAAGAAGAAGAAAAAACATTCATTGGCACTGAATAACACAGAAAAACTAGTTTTGGATTTCTCCTTCATTAATTCTCTTGTTAACATCAGTGCTGCTGTTAGTTCTTTGCTAAGTCGACTGTCCGTTAGTATTGCCGAATTTAAGAATCCACAAGAGGGATTGGGCACAAATTGCGATTTAAGTGGTGAAAAAATTAAGGGAACAAAGTTGTGATTAAAGGTTATACTGCAATAAAAAAATCGTAATTTTATTATTTGGTCAGTTTGTAGGTTATTTTATCTGAACAAGGTTTCATGTATATGAAGCAAATTCTATTCAGAGACAAAAAAACATAATTTTTTTGTTTGAAACAACGGAACTATCATATCAATTTGAAAGACAAATGAAACAAGAAAGGTGAATGATTTTGGAGTTTGTTTATTTGATGAGGTTTAGTTAATTCTTTTAAGGATATTAGCGTATTGAATATTAAAAAAACACAACATTTCTAGACTATGAATTAAAATTATTTACAGTTCATTACTTAAGATAATTTTAAACTAATTTTACTCTTACTTCATTTAAAATTACTTTTTTATTAAAAATCTGCATATTACATTTTTTATACTTTATCATGTGATTAAAAAAGTAAATCATTGCAAAGTTTTACAGTCAAGCATCATCTTTAAACAGCAAAGTATATATCTTTCCAATGAAATAGAAGGGTTTTTTTTGTTGTTATAGAAGCATATGGCTCACCATTTCATTCACCACTATTTTTCTGCATCAATCTAGTAACAACTCTTTTTTTAAATTCTATCTGATTCATCCATGTGATTATTGTAAAAGTCTACATATCAATACAGAAGAAATTCCATTTCCATTGGCTAAAGAAGATTCATTTTGAGCTTAAACTTGCGCTTGTATGAAGTGTTTTAAATATTTGACTTTAGTCTATATTGAAAATAAATTCTGAATGTAAATGTAATATCTAATATGTATGTATATGTAATATGTATGCAAATGTAATATCTAGTGCGTATGTAAATATAATATGTAATAGATATGTAAATGTAATATGTATTTTCTAATAGTAGATTTTAACACTGAGTTTCACTTTTTATATGAAGTTTTAGTTTATTTGTGAACTTCAACTTCATTTATTTTTCAAAATAGAATTATGTAATATTACGCATTTGTTGTTTTTCCTATGCTAAAAAATAATTTTTGTATACAATAGTTCTGCCGTCCTTCATTTTCAGATCCAAAATAATTGATACAGAAAAACATTTGGAAGTAGATTGTACGTATGTACATAGTATAAGAAAACTGAAACTTTATTTCTGTACGTCAGTTGTATTTCAAATTAATTTTATAGTCTAATATATTCTGAAATAAGTAGAAACGAATCATTTTAAAGAAACTGGAGTTACTTTAAAAACTATGCAATTGTTTTTTAAAACTATAAACATTGTTTAGAAAAAATATTAAGACTCAATGTATTATTTTTTTTATAATTTTGTTATTTGAATTTTTATTTTATGTTTAGAAACCTGATAGAATATTCAAAAGATAACTATTTATTTTGTAAGCACATAAATATTAAAAATCGTGGCTGTCTGCGTCTAAAAAATTAAATTTAAAGCTTATATTGCTTAGTAGATATCTGATTTTTATTTCCTAGAGATGGAAGTCATAGTTGTTTAATATTTGACTAATACATCATAAAAAGTTAAATAACACGAGAACAAATATCATTATTGTTGTCGGCAATATTTTTTAAAGATTTTTATTAAACAATATATGAAAATCCAAACATGTTTTTGCGAATTTACTGCTCATAAAATGCGTGAAATTTTTATTGTTAATTAAAAACAAACAAAATTTATTCTTTCTGAACTTTTAGTAATAAAAAATTTAATAAATATTTATTAGTTACTTTATGAAAACATCGTAAAATAACTTGGGTCGTTTATATTATTTTGTTATAAATGAAAAATGTTTTTAGAAAAATTACAGCTTCAAGTGGTTATTATACTACGGCAAGTTAATTTAATCATTCACTTCGATATTATTATAGCCATTGGAGAAGTTTGCGAAAGGTTGATAAATTGATTTTCACCATATGTCAAACTTTGGTAAACATATTGTTGTATCTAAAATACATAGATAAAAATTTATTTTAGAAAGCTTGTATTTGTCCTTTCAAATTTTTAAGTTATGTCCTATGGACTATTTTTCGTTTCAGCAACATCCGAAATTTCTTTTGCTAAGTCAAGTTGACGTTACAGAAAAATTTATTGTTTACTCAGTTTGAAGGACTCGAGATTCGAACAAGGACACGCTTCAGTTGTTTGATCGATTCAAATTCTCTTCTCTGTCTCATCCTTTTCCTAAATTCGACTCGAGACCTAAAAGTGAGATTCCAAGCCATTTGGCGGCAATCCCAGTGTCTTATGGCGACCTTGGCGCCAAGCCAATGGGGAACTTTATTGGTTTATGGCTGTTATCCATCAATGTCAAGGTATGGCTACGCGCTGCCAGGTTCGGACAAAAAAAATTTAGTTTTCTTTTTCTCTCTCTCGTTGCAAGATATATATTACACATAAACATTTTTTTCTATATAAGGAATCTTCTGCAGATGATGACATTGCGCCATTTTAAGTATATTTTTGAGCATCAGAAAGAGAAATTTTTCCGAGCATGAAGTTGAAAAAAAAAAAAAATCCCATCTTTGACCAAATTATCTTTCCCTTACGTCTATTTAGTTCTTTTTTTGTTTTTGTTTTTATTCTGTTTTTTTTGCTGTTATATTCAGAAAAAAATTTTACGACCTGGGTTTTTTCGTAGGCCTTTTTTTTTCTTTTTTGTTACAGATTTTTGTTTCTTTATTTCTATTTATGGAATTCGAGTTAATGTATCTGTTTCCCTTTTGTATCTGTTTTCGGCTCTGTCTTTTTGTATATCTCTGTCATAGAAGCTCTTTCTTTGAGTTTACAATGTGTGTTGTATTTTTATAACTTGTATACAATAAGGAAGAAACATTTCTATTTTCTTCTAAAATGTGACTGTTGTAAGAGAAATAGATGCTTTAAAATTTATATTGGAGAATTTGAAACTTGAAAATAAAGGGATGGTGATATGAAGGGTGTGCCGAAATTAACGCAAGATTTGAATTTTCTGCCATTTGCACAGTAAAATGTTGGCAACCCAAACCTATTAAAAAGACCATTTGACAGTTGATAGATTAGGGTTAGTAAAAATAGAGTTAGTAATAATTAATTTTTATACATTTATAATTTTTATTCTTATCAATAAACATTGACAAACATCTACAATATTTTTCTAATTATGTATATATATGTGTGTGTGTGCTTAAATTTTAAATTTTAGTCACAATATTATTTTAAAATAGAATAACAAGATAGAGTAACACGATAGAATAACGAGTTAGCGCAAGATTTGAATTAAATAAAAAACACAGTTTTTTTTCTTTAAATTGCTATACTTTTATTGAATCGTAAAGTACACAGATAGTGTTAGATATGGAATAACACATAAGGCAAATGGCCTCTATGGCTTTTCAGGCACATACGCACTCTTTTGTTGTAATTTTCCATGACCATTTTGCGCAAATATGGCTAAATTTCGTCGATGCAGCGGTGAATTTCCTCCTTCAATGCACATGTGCTTATGGGCTTGTTGGCATTGACTTTGACTTCAAATAACCCCATAAAAAGAAATCCATTGGTGTTAAATCATACGATCTAAGGGGCCAGTTCTTAAATTTTCGAACTGTGACCGCCATATTTTCATTATTTTTGAAATATTATTCAATGATGAAAGCACGTTGATCTATCGTGTAACGTTTTGTTTTTACTAACCCTAAACTATCAACTGTCAAATGTTTTCAGTTGGGTTGCCGACGCTTTACTGCACGAATGGTGACAAATTCAGATCTTGCGTAAATTCTGGGAGACCCTTTATAAAGAATGTATTAAAATTCATTACTCAAAATTTATGGTAATCAGATTTCTTCTAATAAATAAAATGCCATTTAAAAAATCAATATATATATATAGATATATTCCTTTTATTTTCATATTGATTGCATTAATTGTCAAGGAATATTGTAGTCACACCGAGTTTTCGTGATATGTTTCAAATTTTATTAATTCAAGCGTAACAATTTATTTTTAGAGAGCAATGCACATCTAAAATGCAAATTAATGAGACACATCAATGAAACTGACTTGATTACTTAATGATATAATTAATTTATCTGTCAACTGATTATGACGTCTCGTGAGTTAACTCCTCTGTGGTTATAATTAAATTTTAAAAACAGGAAGACTCAATCTGCTAACTCATTTAAGTGCAAGATCGATTAATTTAAGGACAAAATTAGATTATTAACGCAATAATTAATTTAACGACTTGATTGTTTTAATTTACAAGCAGATTAAAAATGGGCAACATAAGGGCAAGAAATTGTCTTTATAGATGCAGTCATTACATGTTTAACTAATTGGACTTCAAAATTTATAATTTTTATCCTTAGAACAAACATTGGCAAATATCTATAATGCTTTTCTAATTAAAATTATTATTATTATTATTATCATTATTATATATATTTCAGTTTCGATTTTTAGTCGTAATATTATTTTTTAAAACCATGTTAATTGCTATTTTTTTTTAAGAAACTGTTATTTTTATATATAAATAAATTGAAAACTAAATATTTTTCTTGTACAGTACTAATTAAAAATGAAAAGGGGTAGGGAGGGAATAGTCATTACCATAATTTAATTATTACATTTTTTATGAAAAATATTTTTATATGTTAAATGAGATAATTTTAATTAATTTAAAAAACAAAACTTATAGCTTGCAAATTTATTATGAATTTTATAACTCTTATTTCAAGAAGAATTTTAAAGAATTAATATGATTTCTTCAAACATGTTAATAAAAATTTTGTATGTAGAATTGATAACACTTTCTAAATGAAAATTCGATGTTTTATCTGACTTAAGTAGGATTTATATTTCATCAAATGTCATCTCCAGCTCATAAAGCTACGAATATATAAAAGTATGGTCACATTTCAAAATAGCTTTATAATGCGTTGAAAATTCTAATTCTCACCATGTCTCGTTATAAATCTCGCTGTGATTGGTTTTAACTTTATTGAGATCATCAGGGTTCTGGTAGTAATTTCAGATGTAATGTAATAAATTACAATTTCATGTAAATACGTTTGTGCCTAGAAGTTTTTTTTATTGATTCAGTTCTTCTAGGCTTATATTTACATTTAAGGTTCTACAGTCTTGTATCAATTTATATTTTTAATCGTGAACTTCGTGAAATTAAAGTGAATTTTTCCTTTACGTTGCAAATTCCTTCTTCGATAGTTCCTTTACACCTCTCCCTGCCTAGAGTCATAGCTTTGTTAGAATCTTCAAAGGCAATATAGTTGTTTATAGATTAAGCACAGAAAGTTTAAACTTTGATTCATGTTGCTTCCCTGTAATAAAGGAAAAGAGATTTACAGATATTTTTTTAACTTATTTGATGACAAACATAACGCTCATTTGTTGATTGTAGCGAGTTTGGTGACAAAAATTAAAGTTCTGGAAACTACAAGAATCATGGCAATGCATCTATTAGAAGCCGAGGTCTATGCATCTTTTTAGAAAATTTTATACCTGTTAGGATAATATAAAAGGCGATGCAACATCAGGAAGAATTAAAAGTTACTTTTTTAGAGTGTTGATCGTGGAATGAGCTCTCTAGCTGTGCTTTCTCTGTGGGTATTGTTGTTGAATAGAGATTTGCAGTTTGTATGTGTGTTGTTGAATAAAGGACTGTCTTTATGTATGCTTTTTCTTTGTTGCATTGCTTACATTTTCTATTTTCTTGTGGAATATGCTTTATCCTTCCATTCTATCTTTTATCTTATACTTACCGAACAATGTCCCTTAACCATACAATTATATAATTGCATACAAACTACAATTCGTTCAGTTTTTCTGTACCTTTCTTCATAAACTTATTAAATTCTCTAAGAAACCTCTTCTTATATTTCCGATCATGAACTCCGTGGAAATGCTTCAGTGAGTTAGTTATTTACGTTATTTCTCAATTAAAGGCGAAACACTTTTTCGTTGCACTTCTCTACAGCCCTAAAGAAATTATTGCCAACATCTCGAAATAAAAGCTCTTCCTTCATCACGATAATCAAGTTCCGTTCTCTGCCGCCTCGCTTCTCTAAAATACTTATTTGTACACTCTTAAGAAGCCCTCTAAGTAAATTTTATCTCTCAAAAACGCCTCGTGGTGTTGAATTCTTATGAAGCGAAGTCCTTTTCTTCTTCCATCAAAATAATTCAGCCTCTATTTTGAAGAACTCTCTGGAAGTAACAAAAGAAAAAAAAATATCCTTTCTTCTCAGTGTTATTTATGTTTAAACGCATTTTCTCAAGACGTCCCTGCATAAACAACCAACCTCCACTTTTTTTTCGCGAACCTTACAAGATATATTCAATTACATTTGTCATTCTTGTCTTTGTCACTTACAGAAAATACTGTTTATCAGTTTTTCCTCTTTTTTTTTTATTTCCATAGAACAGCCCACCCCTGATAATGAAATTATCATTTGTCCTAGAGACACACGTGAGGTGCTTCAATTTGCACCTCACGTTGAATAGAGTTTGACAGTTGGAAAACAAAGAGCAGTGCTAACTCGAGTCAATCGAATTATTCTGAACACATCCATTAGAGAAATGCGCCTTCATATATATTTTTTCCCCTTTTTCTGCGGAAAAGAATGGATGTTGTTGGGCTAAGTGAGAAAAAGTAGAGCCCTTTCTGGAATGGTATGGTTTTTATAAGGTAAGGTAATTTTATTTTTCAATTTAATGGGAGTAAATAATTACCCTTTTGGCTAATACTCGGATCTTCAGTTTTTGCATCAGTGCTCTTTTCGGGAGTGCCGCAAATTTCGTTACGTTTGACGCTACTTTGTAAAGATATATGCCCTTTATTTAGTGCCTAGTTTGGTGTGTGCCATTTTTTGTACTTGGATTTTCTAAAAAAAAAAAAAAAAAAAAAAATTTAATAAAAAAATATTGTTCTCTAGAATTATAAATTTAAAGCAGTATTTTGGATAGAATGTTCCAGAATTTAGACATATAAGACTTTCATAAAATGAAAATTGAAGTTTGAGTATAAAAACTATTAGTGTCCCTACTTTATAATTGATAACTATTATTTTGATTAAAAATATTCAAAAAGTATCAATAACCATTATAAAAGTCATACTTTTTCAAATTAAAATATAGAAACAAAAGTTTTGAGTGCATATCTAATAAAAAGAAAATATGGAGCTCAAAATCTAATCAATACCTACTTTTATGAAATATTTAAAATTAATTTCAAATTAAAAATTAAAAATTATTTTCACTGTTTGCAAGGAAGGAATGTAATTTTTTCCTTGTTTGTGGGAAATAAAATATGAAAAGGTGGGAAGGTTTTCTTACGTACTGATTCTCACTTCGTTATATTACATTCTCTCTGAAAAAGTTATTAAATAAGTTTCATAATATTATTTTATTCAAGATTATATACTTTATTTCATACAATTGTTTTCAATCAAAAACTAAAATTTAGCCTGTACTGAGAAATGGTTACTATTAAACATGATAAAAAATATAATCTAATGCCTTATTTATTTACTTGACATGGATGGTTACATGCAGTACTCCTAAACCACTGTAGTCGGGTTTTTTTTTTTTTTTTTTTTTTTTTTTTGAAATTCAGAATATTTTTAAAAATATGGTTGTCTTTTTTTTTTTTTTTTTCGAACTATCTTACAGTTTTCAGTTCTCAGATTTTCAACATTTTAGAATGAAAGACCAGTTTTCCCATGAATGCCTTTATTTCTTACGAGTCATCATTACTATTCACTTCTGCCATCATTATTTTTATTGATATTTTCTGAATTAAATTTATTTTTAATGATCAAATTATAGATTTTATATCTTCATTTTATTTATATTTCATGAAGAAAGACGTGAGAGGGAAATTTAGTTAATTGACAATTTTTAATATAAACAAAATGATACGATATAAGTTAGTCAGTATATCGAAATTCAAGTTTTAGGAATAAAGCAGCAGAGTCCTCCACGAAACATATTCGATTCGTACGTGATTCCAGCTTGGTGTAAGCGGGTTTGGTGCATATTGAATCCTTCGAAGTCAAACGTCCTTTCAGGAGGGGGTGCCAGCTGAGGTGCCGTCCTCGTCATCTGACCGGGATTCAGAATCCTGAGTTCCGTCCCAAAACAGCCCTCGTTATTTTTAAACGGAGCTTTAATATAATTAAATTAAACTAGATTCATTAGATAACAAAAAATATTATTTTCACCAGATAAGAAAGATATTCTAATCCTTTAGTTGCGCATTCAGTTTCAAGTATATGATCATAGGTAATAATTTGAAGAAAATATTTCGAGTTACACCGGGCGTAAAGAGTAAAATTTAATTTTCTCCAGGATTGGATTCAATCATTTTCTGACCCTATGCTGCGCATATTCTGACACCATTTTTGATCAATTTCGTTTCACTTTTGAACTAAATTGACTAATACCATTTTCTCCGTCATCAACATGTTTATTATTTGTTTTAGTTTCATTTTTTATTTCGGTAATTTAAATAGAATATATTTTTTTATTTATTTTATTATTACTCATGACTGAGTGTCATCTACGTTTGTTCATAACAATATTTAATCAGATATTTGGTGTCTTAAGTATTATAAAAACTAAGTGAACTTGATGAAATACAGAAGAACCTGACAAATTATGCTCATTAAAATAATAATAAAGTCGTTGCATCGCTTTATAATTCATAAAATTAGTATTTTTGTATACATTTATTTGAAAATTTAGTTAAAATTTTTTTAATTAATCCATACGGAGCTGTGCATGTCCTTTAACTAGGTCAAGAAACTGTCCTAATATTTCCTGATCGAAAATTTTAAGAATATAAACAATTTGTGTTGTTTAAAATAATTAATAGATAACATCAACTGCAGAAAATAATGATCGTATTTCAACACTTGTTATTCTGAATAAAAATAGCGTTCTAAATTAGTTTAATAGAACGTTAAGAAAAAAGTTGTAAACGGAACAATCTTTCGAGATTATACACCCACAATTTTTAAAGATATGCGCATTTTTAAATAAGTTCCAATTCCCTCACAGGTTGAAACAAATAACAAAATAAATTAGCCTCTTCGTAAAAAATGAAAGCCCTCATCCATCATAGAAACAGCTTGCTCTCATTTTTCATAATTGACGGAGAAACGTGTTCGTATCAGATATGTTGATGTTCTCTTTAATTAATCCTTAGGGCTTGCTTTAAAAAGTCAATAATTACTGTCATCGTAAATTTTCTTTGCTCCCAGATGACCTTCTGATTGGTGTTGATAAATATGTTACCTACTGAGAGAAAAAAATAAATATGAAAGCTGCTTATTTGAGAACTCACTCAAGTTCTGTCTCTTTCAAAATAAATTTTTAAAAATGAGAAAAAAAATTGAAATCTGCTATCGCAATTTTAATGTTATTATATGAGAAAATTATTATTTTTTTAAGTCGGTATCATATCGAGGCCAGCCTTTTTTTCGTGAAAACCTAGTTTAAACCGGTTTGAAACAATCATGTGATTATCAGATTACGCATATGTCGATAATTAGAAAAATGATTTTTTTTTAATTCTCAAAATTGTTTGCTTGAGCTCCAAAACTTGTCATCAAGGATATATATATATTGTGAAAATTTAACGATTGTTGTATTGTGTAATCGTCAATTTCTAGGAAAGCAATGTTTTTTTTTTCTCCATCTCAAAATTGTTCCACCTCCAACACTGTTTTCGACAGTTGGAAAAATTGAGCATTTAAAAAAATTATATATGCTTTTGGCGATAACATCTCATGACCCTGACAGGAGAATTGGGTACATGGCGGACATCAGAGCCAAGTTTGTACCTTTTTTTAGTGAATAAGTCACTAAATCTGGCAATCTTCAGCATTTTCTAATAAACCTAAAAGAGAAAAGTTGATGTCTCAAAAGCGATAAATCGCCAATTCCCTGTCCTTGCATTTTGTCGCTTCAAAACCCTAAAACTAAAATGTTCATGGAGCATCATGTTCTCACATGATAAAAATATTTAAAGTCAATTAAATTACTAAAATAATAATTTCAATGTAACATGGTTAAGGATTTACACTAAAAGCATATCATTCACACATGCGGTCTATTCAGGACTGAAAAAATTATTTTGTGTATGCAAAATATAAAAATCAATCTTTATATTTACTTGGAAAATTTAATATTATCCCTAAAGATACTGATGGTATTGAATAAAGTAAACATAATAACTACTGCATAATATTTTAAAAATAAAAACATATTAAACTAGAACGATTTATTTTCTATTCAAGCATTTGTTTTCGAAATTTCACAAATTCAAATTCATGGATATTATAATTTTCAACTTATTCTTTCAAATAAATTTTAAAAGAATAATTTATAAACTTTGAAATATTTAGAAATCAATTATCATCTATTCTTTACTATAAACAATAAATTCCTGAGATTTTTAAAATATCGGGTATTTGCTTTTGATAAACATCATTATCTCAGGTTTAAAAAATTAATTCATGGTTAGAACTGAATTTATCCTATTTAAATACTTTAATAAATATCAGTTATGATACTATATGTACACAGATACAACATAATTTCTTACAGTAATAATGTACAAATGTACCTAATATACAAAGGTATAAAAATGTACATGTATAAGCCTAATGTATCATTACCGATGCATCTCAAGAGATCTTTTATTAATAAATTGTAATTAGTTGTAAAGAATAAACTATGTTATTATTTAAGATGATAATATTTCATTTGAAAAGATTAAAATAATAATTCGTGTGAGCATTCTTTGAATCCAACAAGAATCCAAACTATTCTCCAAGAATGCGCCTAGAATTTTTCTGATAATTTTAATAAACGTAACCTCTACCACTAGAATTCTGGAAAACATAATCATTATAATACTCTTATGAACAGAATTCTTCGAATAAGTGAATGCATATGCTATTCTAAAGACAATGGGTGTTCTAAAGTGTTTGCCAGGTACTTCACAAAAGCTGGAGAAATGTCTATGTTTGAATTCTTTTATTGCCTCTTCCTTCCGGAATCATTGTAGATGTCCTAATGAGGCCACTTGGCAGGTCAAAAGTCGCTCATTTGAGGCTAAAAGGGGTTTTCTATAAAATAAGAGAACTATTTCTGAGGTACATTATCGTAATAGTAAGTGCTTCCACATGATATATCCTGTTAAGCAAAATTTCATTTGCAATTAGATAATGAACTATCCTCCGAAATTTAATAAATTATTCAAAATTTCTGGAATACTATTTATTAAAATTTTTTATAATTTGTAAAAGAAGAACATAAAATGAAAAATAAATTTCCCTGAAATTATGACTTTCTTTGGTATATACAGGTAGAAATATTGTACTTTAAATATCTATAATATTTACATGTTAATTCTATTGTTATGAATCTACGATATTGCTACCCAGCGCAGTAAATTTCTTGGTAAAGCAGATAGTTTTACAAATATTTTAACGGCAACTGAGAGGATGTTAGATTAATGAAGCTAGGCCTTGGCGATAATTTGGCGACAAGAAAAAAAAATTTCTGAATCTGTTGACTTTTAGCAATATATAGATTTATAGCGAAAAAGTGATATTTTTCTAAAACATTCGATACCATGTCACCGGAACTATAAAAAGCGGAGGCATAGACAAAAGTGATTCAGTAGTCGAGCCCAATGAATTCTCTTTTTGGAATGAAGATTTTGGTTAGCGAGCTCTGAGCATTTTGCCCTGTATGGTATCTTATTAAAAATTTGCTACTTGTATAAAATTCATTTCTGTACATTTTATTTGAGTAAATTTCGTCTGTATTTTATTATTTGTGTTTTCGTGTGAAGTGACAATAATAATAATAATTTGCATGTAAAATAACAATAATAAATAGCAAGTTCTATAACTCCATTACTGACTTTGTTATTATTACCATATACCCATAAATATGTAATATTTACGTTTTTATCTCAACTAATAATAAAAAAAGAATGTGTGTGCGTGTGTATTGACTATTTGAGTCGAACTATCAAATTTATGTATACTTTGAAAGGTGTACCTTGGAGCCTTTTCCAAATTTTAATTAATGAGGAATTAAATAAAATTTCAGGCTTTTCCGTTATAACTTTCAAAAATACGAGTAATGTCAGCAAAAAAAAAAAAGAATTTATATGTGTAATAAAATAAGTTTCTTACAAATTTATTCTGTCTTAATATTATTTTGGTTGCTAATTTTATTTATATTCTTGAATTTACATCTGTACTTCCTAAAACTTAATGGTCACGGAATAGCAACATTGTGCCACTTTTATCTCAAAATCTGCATACATCCATCAGCCGAATTGTAAACTTCAAACCACCTTCTAAAACCACTTAAGTATTGAAATATCAGAGCTTTCTTTCTAAAACTTTGTTAAGGCGTTACTTCCATTCGAGAAGCGTGTTCTGGTTGCGAAGAGGGTGCCATGTTCGTGACCAGGTATCTGAATTCGAGGAATGGAACCATTCAATCATTGTTTTGAGGTATCAGCCCTCTTCCTAGGGAATTCCCTTCTAAACTTTAAGACGCTCTGAGGGTGGGAGGGAGAAGTGGTGACAATCTGACCATCAATCTTTTTTTGTCACAGCAGAGATACGTTAGAAGATTGATGGGACTAGAGTCCCACGATTTTTTTTCTCCACCGTAGACATGAGGGGAAAATCCCGATTCGGCGTTCGAACGAGAAATTTAAAACTTTTCACGCTGTTTCTTTTTCTGTAGACTGCCATCGATAGCCGAGCAAAGAAAAAAAAATATAATAATAATATTTTTCCGGAAAATTGAAGCCTCTTGCATCTCAGGTTTGAAATCGACAGTTGGTAAAAATCAGGTGTTCAAACGATGGAAAAAGGTATGTTATTTCATGCTTAAATCGTGGAAAATTCCCTAGGTGGTTTCTTAAATCGCAAATGCTTCAAGAAAAAGGGAATTGAGAAAAAAAATTAAAGTTTCAGCATCTATGGTACATGTTTTTACTCTAAAGTATTCTTCTAAAATGTAACCTTTTATTCTAAGAGATTGAAAATTACTAAGAATCTAAGAAATGCCAAGTACTGGAAAATTTATATTTGAAATTACATCGTGAAATATAATTATTTTAAATTAATTCTACTTATAGTCAAACTGCTTTTACTAAGATAAGAAGGCTATTGATTATTAATTGACCTTTTTAGCTACTCTTTTTATTTGCCGTGGAAGAACCAGTACCTTATGAACATGGGTCTTCATATTTTTTTTACAGTTACTTATTTTATAATTTAATTTTAAATGATCATTTTATGGCAAAATTTCATATTCGTTATGTGATTATATTAGTAAAATATATTTGAAATTAATTGGTTAACTCCTCAAATGTCATTTTTTAAACTTTTGAACCGGATAAGTTATATATATGTACAAAAAGTTATATAACGTTATAATAAAACAAAAATTATATTTTATTTTGAAAATATTTGAAGTTTTGAAAAAAAGGTACTGTTAGAAAAGGATCAATAAAATCATTTCAATAAAAAAACGACAAATTAAATAACAGATTGTGTAAGCTCTTAGAATCCTTGTTACTGTAACCGCTAAATGACATATTTATGTGGGGTATTTCATTCTAATATAAAAACCAAATCAAAAATATAATGCTTCATATATGACAATTCTGTTCCATTAGCTTACTGACGAATTTCAGATTTGTTCGTTTGTTGTAAAGAAATAAGCACAGAATACAAACTTTCAGCTACTTACAATATTGATTGATATATACAGGGTGTCTCAAAAACCATGACCGAGATTTTAATTCCTTAAATATTGATCGTAGAAATATACTCTAAATTACAAAGTTGTGTAAAAAAAGGTGCAAAATGTTATGAAATCGATTAAAAATTTCAGGGAATTAAACTTCAAAAAATACAAAATTTTAATTTTAATACTGGCCCCTTACAAAAAAAATTCCAAGTGTGTAAAATGTGACCCGTCCTTTAATAAGGTAATGTACAAATTTTCAGAATTTACATGAAAATTCTCAAAGATATGTTAAAACAAAGTTGGAGAAGGATCAATCACAAATTAAAATGCAAATGTTTGCAGCTTCAATGCAGATGACGCTAGGCAAGAATGCATTATAAGGAAATAAAATATGCTTCATATCTTTAGATTTAAATACATATTTTAAAATCTATGTTTCCTGAAAAATACTTTAAAATTTTATATCATGAATTACAGAATATAACTTAAAAATAGCACAGTCAGTGGACTTGTAAAAATTCTTATGTAATCTTTCATTAAAGTAATCTTTCCTTGTGTAATCTTTCCTTTATATAATTTTTCCTTTAAGTTACTATTTCTACACATTAATACTTTTGAACCAATAAATAGTAAAATTATTATTTATTTATTCAGTCATTACTTTCTTTATTAATTTGTGTACGACCCCTAAAACACAAACATCCGACATGATTTTTTCTCTTTGGGAACTCATATCCAATCATCGAAAAGTGGTTTAAGTCAGCATTTATGTATTTTCATATCGTTGAGACTTTTTGTGATAAAATGCCGAAATTTCATGCATGCCCTTATTAGAGGATGCGGCGCATTTTACTCACTGGGAATTTTTTTGTATGAGGTCCGTATAAAATTATATTGTATTGTCCATATATTGTAGTTTTTAATGTTTAATCATCTGAAAACTTTAATTAATGTCATAGCAATTTGCACCTTTTTTTACACAATTTTGTAATTTACAGTATATGTCTACGATCAATATTTCAGGAATAAAAGCCGCGGTCAAAGTATTTGAGGCATCCTATATATACTGAAATTAAACTGTCAGGAATACCAAATATATTTTTGGTGCCGAGCGGTGTAAGTAAAACTTCAAAATCCCCTAATGAATATCATGGCAGCTATTGGATTAATAAATCCTCGTGACCCTGTTTTCACCATGTGGCAATACATGTTACTCAAAAGTGTAAGATGACAGGAAATAGCATCTGCATCTTTAAGCAAGTAATATATAGGAAGTTTGGAAGTAATCAGCGATTATATTGAATGATCAGATCCCTATTGTAATTGAAGTAACTTGAATTCTTGAGGAAGCTTGCTAATTTTTGAGTAAAGATTGATAATGTTAGCATGTACTCGTTGGGAAATGAGAGAGTTATCATTTTAAGATTTACAAAATCCTCCGTATCTTAAATGGTGTTTTAGAAAGATTAAATAAATTTTAGTATTAAATGGCATGTCAGAATTAAAATTCTCATCATTTAATACAAGATCAGGTGATTGTGCATTTGGAAATATCCATTTTGCAACGTTAAAGTATCCCCTATTAGAATGATATTGTCCCTATTGGAAGATATTGTCCGATATCTCCACGGTGTTATTCGACATTTTGAATGCCGGCCAAAATTATGAAAGTATCTTAAAATTGTTGATCGACATTCTGAATGCCGCTCAATATCGTGGAAATATTGTTCGGAATTTTGTGCTAATAAGGTGCATACACTTGTGAATTGCCATATATGCATATAAACAACTATATTCTGTTTCCAGTCTACCCAATTGAATATAAGGTAACTGTGAATTACCATGAAAAAAAATGAATATTAGATGTGTCTGCGCTATGAAGGGATTGACAAGAAACCGTATAAAAGTATACCTAATAGTGATTAAAAATCTCCGATATCAATCATTTGGTTGGATTAAAGTCATAACTTGGAGAAAGTTGGAATTGTGAAAGTTGAATGAGATATTTGATTTGAAAATTACTTCATGACCTTCACATATATACACTCAAGTCCATATATTAAAGATAATTCAGAGTCACGCGGAAATCGAATTCTAAAATACATATATCACCCGTAAAATTACTACACACATCTTCAAAAATCATATGTAAATTGCAGGTAGCCACCAGATGACACCGATAGTACGTCACAATCACGCAATAAGAATACAGGCAAAGAAGTAAAATTGTCCACAAGACTTTCATAAGCCTTTCAGTGCAATAACTGCATAGTTATGACACAAAAGACGCATTTGGATGATTTTTTACGAGGTAGAATTATCGGCCGTCTGGAATGTGAGCCTACCCAGCTGGAAATATCCTAGAAACTTGGAATAGCCCAGAGTGTCATTTTCAGGCTTTGGTAACGATTCCAAGATGATGGTAATATAGGTAGAAGTTACAGCACAGGTCGCCCCCGAGTTACAATGCCAAATGAGGACTGGTATTTGGCAGTTACTGCCAAAAGAAACAGACAGAGCACAGCATCAGACCTGTCTCGTCAACACTCTTCAGCCACTGGTACGACAGTTTCAAGGCAGACCATATACAGACGTTTAGGGCAGATTTGTCTATATGCTCCTATTCCTGTCAGATGTGTTCCACTTACTGCAACTCACTGTCGCCTGCTGTTTTCCTGGAGTAGAGAACATGCATTGGGGGACACCGCAACACTGTGTTTGTGTGATGTTTTCCGACGAGTCCAGTTTTAGCTTGCAGTCTGATTCTCACCGGACTTTCATATGGAGAGCGCCAGGTACCCGTTACCACCAAGAGAATATCATTGTACGACACCTTACGGTGGTGCAGGGTTGCTCATTTGGGGATGAGTTATTCTGGGTGGCAGAACTGACCTGCATGTTCAAATTGGAACCATGATAGGCCAAATGTATCGGGGCGTCATTCTGGAACAACATGTACGATTGTTTCAGGGCGCCATGGGCGCAGAATTCGTGTCTATGGATGACAACGCCCATCCTCATCGTGCAAACATCGTAAACGAATGCCTTCGTTCGGAGCACATCGGTCATATGGACTGGCCAGCATTCTCACCGGACTTGAATCCAGTAAAGCATATGTGGGACATGCTTGGCTGACGAGTTGCAGCCCGTCAACCACCTCCTACATGTCTACCGGAACTTCGGAGAGCATTGCTTGAGGAGTGGTGTAATATTCCCCAAGATCAGATCTATAATTTGATACCAAGCATGCCTAGGCGATGTACGGACTGTATTGCATCACCTGGGAGACATACTATGTATTAACCATCATAACAACCATGTAATATTGGTTTTTGTAAATATGGTTTTTTTGTAATTTGCTCCAGGGAGCAAAAAACCGCAATTTTTATAAATGATATCAAACATATAGCATCTTTTCTGCTCTTTACCTTTTGTTTAATAAATAGGCGTTGCAAATAAGTCACATTTGTTTTGCTTCTGACTCTTTCTTTTCCTGAACTTGCATTATCATTAATTTATGGACATGAGTATATATATATATATATATATATATATATATATATATATATATATATATATATATATATATATATATATATATATATATATATATATATATATATATATATATATATATATATATATATATATATATTTATATATATATATATATATTTATATAATATTAGCTATATCTCCAAAAATGGATGAATTAAAATAATATATGAAAAAACTATCTATTAGATAGTTCTCGAAATTATTCGATATTCTATAGCAATCTAAATGTACATTTAAAAATGTCAAAGGAGGATAAGCAAATGAAGTAACTGAAAAAATTTTCTTTCTAGAAAGTTAAATTAATATTTTTATACTCATTACATATCTCTTTATTTTATTGCCTTATAGATTGTTATTATCATACGCTATTTATAAGAAGCATTACCATATTTTAAGTCAACTCGAAATATTAACATTCAATGAGTTACATCTGTTCTACATCGAAATGTTGACAATCAACAAATTACATCTGTAATCATCATCTGTCTTGAAATGTTAACAATTTAATAGTCATTAAATTGCATCTGTTTTAGTGTCATTTTTGGTAGAATTTTGCTGGATGCGGATTTTTCTTTGTAAATTGTATGTAAAAATTAAATATATTATTAAAATGAATGAAAGAAGGAAGATGGAAAACAAGATAATTACTCAAAATATCTCAGTGTACCGGATTTTATTATTAATATCTCTGATCTCCAACAAACCTTTATGGCAACAAACAGCACACAAAGTAAAATCCTCTACCAGAATAAATTACTTCTCTTGCGAAATTCGGTTATCAAAACCACTTAAGCAACGGCTTTAAACTCTAACCCTCTTCATTCTGGGAGCGGAAAACGACGGTCCTAAAAACGGACGAACTCGTCGACGAAAACGAAAAATTACGACTTCTTTCGAGCCTGTGGCATTCCAGTCGGGCTTGCGAGCGTTCCCCCTCATAACATTCAAACACAAAGCCCCATAAATCACGACTTTAAGCCCTCGCATTCGTCGTCTTAATTCAGCCCCAGTACCAATCCCGAATTAATTAAACACTTCTGTTCTCTTTCGTGATCATAATTTTGCGAGTGGCGGAATTTTCAACGGCTTTGGATTCCACCTAAAACCCTTCCGAGTGAATTTTCTTTTTAAGGGAGCATCCAGTAATAAGTGAGAAGGGCTGAAGTGAAAAGGGGGGGTGGGTGGAAATCATAAGCTATAACCTGGTCGGGTCTTTCCGAGTGGGCAGGTAATTTCATATCGTGCTTTAAATTAAGCATTTCTGCTGGCTTGGAGAGAATGTGTCCTCTGAGGAGTATTAGGGGGATGCTCCGGAATATTCGTTCCTGAAGAACACGTTTTAATTTATTCTTAGATTAAACGCGATTAATAATCGTGGGTTTAATTTGGGTGAAAATGTAATTCTTGAATCGGTGAAGTTAATGGAGAACAGTAAATATTGGATGATGGTTAGCATTTGTAAATTTTTGTATTGGGAAGTTTATTATCCTAAGACTTATGTTATTGCGATTTTGAAATAAGTTTGTAGCCGAAGAGAAACGCTAATTAAGTCAGTAAAAGAAATGAAGCCAAAAAGTAACTGAGTGAACTTCACGTGAACAATTTTTCATTAAAAGATATTTTAAAAACTTACGAAGCTATCCTTTTTATTATGCTATCTTAGTGAAGGACAAAATCACTTCAATACCAACTATATCAATAAAAAAAATACACTTAACATATCCAGACCTATTGGATAAATTAAAATGAATTTTTCAGTTAGTAAAAGGCGTAAGATGTTGAAAAACATGTAAAACGAGCATACCATCTGCATTATAAAATGAAAAATGTTATGGCATCAACATGGTCAACTGGGATGTAGAAAAATAAAGTGTACTTATGAATTTTTTGCAAAGTAGTAGAGCTTGAAGAATTATTGGATTCCTAGAGTAAATTTTTCAATAAAAAACAAGTATCATTAGGGTTGGCGAAAACTAAAGCGTGAATTTTTTGAATTAAAAAAGAACTGAGTGAACTTTTTGCTGTGAATCTTTGATCGAAAGCCATCGAAGAATGAAAATGCTACTTTAGTGTAGGGCAAAATCACTTCAAAACCAACTATATCAATAAAAAATACAATAAAAGTGTCCAGGCAAACTAAATAAATTAAAGCAAAGTTTTCAGTTACTAAAAGATATACGATATTTTTAAGAACATGGAAAATAATCATAACATCTACATCAAATAATGAAAATTGTTATGACATTAACATAGTCGACAGGATTGTTGAAAAATAAATTGTATTGATGACTTCTTGTAATGCAATAGTGCTTGAAGGTGCTCCTATTGAATTTCTAGTGTATAATTTTTTAGTAACAAAATGTACCATTAGCGTTGTCGAAAAATAAAGTGTGATATTCTTAGACCAAAAAATTTATTTATACCACAATATGATTTTTTTTCTGTGTAATACAGATCCTAGGTATCTAGAACATTTCTGTATATTGATATTCTATTTGTTATTTGATTTGGACATCTGCGGAAACGCTTTTCTCGACCTTAAACCGAAGGAAGTGTCACATTTTCATTTTTTAAACACCAAAAGGCTGCTTTATCTTCCATTAAGATTTAAAACATTTTTTTTTTATCAAACGTTATCTGTTATTAAGAATCATAGATAACTGAAAAAATGACTAGTTTCTGAAAACAATCAATTACCCTTACTAAATTAAGTACCCAAGGTATCATAATTTGTGATTTTTTTGTGCGATTAGGTGTATTATTTCAGTTATAATGTGTACTTTTTTTAGAAAATTGAATATTTATCTAAAAGCTACATGTTTTAATTAATCATTAATCATTTTTTGTTTTAACTTATTTAGTAGCAAGCTGGTTCGCCAAGAATATTGGTTCCATTCAATTTCAACGCAACAACCCTTCATGCAAAATTTGGTTTTGATTCCTTCAGCAAACTTTTTTAAGCATCATATTAAAATGCACTTTGAACATTAATTAACCCTTAGACCAGTTCTTTTTAATGCGCAAATTGTCTTTCCTAATAGAATCAAATCCCATAAAATCATAATACCATTAAAAATGTAATTGTCCGTGTAGTTTAATAATCCTTTCACTTTCGCGCTACTGTAACTTTACTTTAATATTTCTCATGTCGATAAAGCGGGTGATGTTTTATTTTCTTTTAGCTTTCAATGGCGAAAAAAATCATGCGATTAAATATTTAATGAAATAATGGAAACCAAGTTGAATTTCAGTGCAACGCTAAAAATAAAACTACTATTAGAAACTGAGCAAAGATATTTTTAAAACTTGTCAAAACTCAGGGAGAAAATTGTACGACGACTGAATTGGTATCATAAAAAAGTAAAAATTCTAGTTTTAAAAAGCCACAAAAATGTCTTCGGAATAACATTTTCAGAAGTTAATATGGAAAACTTCAAAATATAGTTCAGTTTTTAATTAATTAAAATAAGATTTACTTAATTTTTCTAAAAAAAGCCTCTTCGATGGGTACATTTTATATTCTTTGTACACTGTTTGATGTACACCTCTAAACTATATTTCAGACAAATTTTATAGATAATGGTCAATAGAGAAGGACAGATACATACATATGCAATCAGATATATACACACATGCAGACACACTTTTTCCTTTAATGCTAGTAATAGAAATAGAGATCATTCTCATTTATCAATCTTCTGAATTCATGACAGTGTTATCAATATAATCTTTCATCTTATCATAAAAAAGTAATGGAACAAAAAATATTAGGAATGCACGTTTGTTGGATCAAAAAAAAATCCAATTAGGAATTGTAATAATTTAACTTCAGCATAGTCATTTTTTTTGTTGCTACATTCAAAGATATTGTTACGAACCTCTGATGCTGCTTCCCAGCATAGTTGATTCCATAGGAGGTCCCAGAGCTTGGCGACAAACTTGGCGACTTGGCGACGAATTTGGCGACTTTGGCGCCAAAATAGATTATATTCGAAACATCGAGAATTTTCCCGATCCGTCCAGTAGGAACGGAGACACGCCTCGAACGTTCCTGATTGGTTGAGAGGTTTCTAGCTTCGCCTCCTGAGACCTATAAAAGGAAGCACCCGCAGCTGCTGGGCAGTGGTGAATTGGGTTGTGAACCAGTGGTGAACCAGTAGTCGAAGAGTGGTAGTCGGAAGCGACAGAAGAGAGTAGTTGTGAACCGACGGTGAATTGAGTTGCGAACCAGTGGAGTCGAAGAGTAGTCGGAACCGACGTTAAAGAACTGGCCTTCCAGAGATAAGCGGAGCAGCGACGGAGTGAAGCTAGTGCTCAACTAAGCTGTGTGCTACTGTCTGTAGTAGAGTTTTGTATTCTGCACGTCCCGGCTGTAGATAATCGTCTTCTGTGCTGTATATAGTTGTCGTCTTTGTGGTGTCCGGTGTGTCTTCGTGTAAATAAACGCCGTTGTTTTATTTTCTACTGCCGGCTGGTGATTGAACGTTCTTCACACCATATAACCCCCACTATCCAAACGAACCCCGGAGATTTCGTAACAATATCTTAAAAACCGATGCAATAAACCTCTAACTGTATTTCTGCCAAATTTTATATCTAATGGTCAATAGGGTACCAATATACACCCACGCATTGAGATATACACACACAGGTAGATACACCCTTTCCTTTATTACTAGTAATAGAGATCTTTCTCATTTATCAGTTCTTTTGAATTCATAATAACATTATCGGTATAATCTTTCATAAATGGCATACAAGTAATGGAATATCAATATTAGGAATGCACTTTGTCCTAATCAAGAAAAATAATCCGTTAGGAATTGTAATCACTTAGCTTCAACGTAGTCGTTTTTCTTTATTACATTCATAGATAACATCCAAACCGATGCAGTAAACCTGTAACTATATTTCTGCTAAATTTTATAGATAATGGACAATACAGCACCGACATACACACACGCACATTCAAATATACACATACATGCAGACAACTTTTTCCTTCATTACTAGCAGTAGAGATAGAGATCTTTCTCATTTATCAATATTTTGAATTCAATATAGTGTTATCAATATAATCTTTCATCATGTCATAATAGTGATGGTATATAAAGTGTTAGGAATGTGCATTTGTCGTAATTAATAAAAATAAAGAAGGAATTGTAATAGTTTAGCTTCAGCATAGTCATTTTTTTTATTACATTCAAAGATAGCAACCAGATCGATGCAGTAAAATCCTTTCATTTTCAAATAACAGCCACAGCAGACCTTCCATTACCAAAAATTATCACCCCAATGGTTATTCCTTTCATCAATTCTTCGTCTACTGAATCGATATTAATAACCGTTCCGCCTGAGTAGAACTAAGCTACGGTGGGAAAGGAGTTCTCACTTTTTAATTCAGTTTCCGCAAATTTTAGGGCTAAAAAGTTGTGTGTGTTTCTTTAATCAAGATTCGCAAGCATCCCCCCCCTCTCCCCTCTTAATGGGAACCCTCATCAAGAGCTGCAGACAATCGGGGTTAATGAACGGTTCATAAAGATAATTAAGACTGCATAATTTCATATTCCATTACCCTTCTGACGCAGATGGGTCGGGTCGAGACGGGGCGATAACAAAGAAGATGCAACAAAGGGGCGAGGAGAGTAATTTCATCAAAAAATATTTGCTGCTGCTTTTTATGATGGCAGATCGCCGTTCCAAACTGTTTGGCGACAACAGTGCCCGCTGGTTAATGACTTATTACATTAATTACGAAACTTCATTGGTACAGCTCTTATTAAATGCCGCTGAATATGATAGACTCGAAAACAGTTGAGCCTAAACAGATGGTATTGGGCGGTGAGAATGGAGAATTTCCAAAAATAAATAGTAGATATTATCAATAGATCAAGAAATATTTCTTTCACTTATCTGTAGAAACGCTATAAAGTTTCGATTAAGTAGAAAGTTTCGTTACAAAGGAAACGCTACAAAATTTAGATTTAAATTTAACATGATTCGTACCAGTTTATGTTAGATATGATGGATAAAGATAGATGGATTGCCATTGAGAATAGAGTTTTCAAAAATAAAGAGTAGGCATTATCTATAGATCAAAAAATATGTTTTGTAATTGTCTGTGAAAGTGTTATAAAATTTGATAATTTTAAAATGTCTCGTAAAAAGTTAATATTTGACTCGATGGATTTAGTCCGGGACCAATTTATAACGGGCTCGAAAGCAGATAAAATTTAAGCAGTTATTTATTGTTGAGTATAAAGTTTTCAAAAATAAAGCGAAGGCGTTATCGATAAATAAAGAAATATGTTTTGTAATTCTTTGGAAATGTTATAAAATTTCAGTTACATAGTGTTAACATCTAAAATATCTCACGCTACTTGACATTAAACTTGATGGATTCTGTAACAAGAGTGATTAAGCAATTATACGATTGCATTTATTAATTATGGTGCTTTAAAATACAAATTCTACAAGTAAATAATACTTGTAGTTGATAAATGAAAAAATCTGTTGTGTAATTATGTGTGGAAATAACAGAGCATTTCAGTAAGGTAAACTAATATTGTTGTCTGCTTGACTGTCTTAAAGTGTTGAAGGTCTAGCTATCGCATCATCGAGGTATCGTATTATAGAGTTCTGATTATCAAGTGTAGTAAACGTAATCGAATGGATTCATGGGGATTTAATTATCCTCTGATATGCCGTATTAATTCAGTTTTCGAATTGAAAGTGTTTTCCGGGATTTATTTTAAATTAGCATGAATTCATTAAAGTAGTGGTAATGCATTAGAGTAAAGTCAAAGTTGTTGGTTTGTTAGGTGATATTTGCTTCATGGGATTTGCCTTCAAGGGTAGAAATAAGGAAGGGACAAATAACATTTTATTATTTATGTATCGCATTATAAAAATGTACAATTATTCAGTTTCCCATATAGTGAGATGTCAAATAAAGAAAAATATTATACAACCTATATATCCAACTCGTGTAATTCTTTTGATTTATTGAAAAAAATATTTAAATATTTTAATGACTAATAATTAATTTTTTACAAGGCATCAGCGTGCTAAAATTATTTGTAAAAATTTTAAATAAATGATATTTTACCTACAATTTTCAACAATCGGTTTGGTTTTCATATCCTTAACGTTCGTTCAATGACGGAACATCCAAATAAAAGAAAGTTGCCTTTTTTAATTATATGAATATTATCGTTATAAAAATAATCAAGTGCTGTAAAATTTCATAAATATAGTAAATATAAGGTATTTATTATGTTTCTTGTATATTTAACTTTTGTTTTAAGTATTAAATTCAAACATTTTAAGGAAATGAAGGACTCTATTAGGCCTTTACGATTCATTCAGTTATAGTTATGATTTTTTTTTATGCATATATAATAAAATATAAATACGAACATCTTAAAAAATTTTCAAAAGAAAATATATTATTTTTTTAAAAAAATTAAAAATACATATAATTTTTAAAGATTTTAAAATATTTCAGCTGACAGAATTTTTAATTTTTTATTACTTTTTTCTTTATTGCCCTATATGAATTTTATTTTTTATTTAGAACAAAAATGGGTGCAATTCTTTTAATTACAATTAAAAGTTTTTAGAAATAATCTCACGATCATGCTCTGAATTTTCAGAAGAATTTTGTATTTGCGGGAAGTGAATTTGACTATTAATATTTAAAAGAATTTGAAAGAAAAATGAATACCCAGTTATCTTTTATTATTGAATCAAAATTTTCAATATATATTTTATGTAATTTTCTCAAAAATTAAGACATCTGGAACATTTTAAAGGTATTAAAATCTAATTTTAGCATCGCTTAGAGACGGTGTCATAAAATATATTTTTACTTTTAAGCCCTTTAAATATTCATTTAAATGTGCAACGCATTTTATAATATTACTTTAGGTTAATATAAATGTATATTTTGATGATTAAATAGTAGACAGGAAATTTCATAATTTATTCGTTTTTAATCATTTCAATATTCCATCGTCGCCTGAAAAAAAAATATATAATTTTGAGCAATTTATAAAAAAATAAATTATAAAAAGGAATAATTTTGGTTTTGTAACAATTGTTAGACAAAAGAAATATATCCGCATTTATTTTAAAATGCATCGAGATATAAAGACCAGAAGATATTTTATATCAAACTCTGGATATTAAGTTAGTAAAATTCCTTCAAAGAATTCCAGAAATTCCTCTACATATGGCACAACAACACAGTCGAATCCTAAGTACTTTTCCATATAATCGTTCTTCTTATACGCAATTCCATAAAACGGTCCTCGATGTAATTCAAATCCCATTTCCTAAGTGAACACCAGGGGGCAGAAGAGGGTTGTTTCGCACCGTTGCCACTCCGTCATCCATAATTAAGTTTCAGTTCTGTTTGTCGGTCCATAATGCTTGGTTGTGCAGTTTCGGTGACAGCGCTTGGATGGGGTGTGGAACCCCTCAATCACATTTACCGATGCGAGTCGGTCCGTCTTGTGTTCAGTTATTTTTTGGACCGACCTTTCAGAAATGACGTAACTCTATTAGAGCGTTTCATTATAAAATATGGACTCCTAGGAAGACAGCAAAGATATTTATTTTGTTGTGTATAAAGTATCAATAAATGAGGAAAGATTGAAATTTTTTTCTCCCAAGTTCTTTAGCATTTTATTTCATTTGCTGTTTTATAAAATCACTGTCATGCTTCTTCAAACAAAAATATTTCTTCCTATTTTTTCTTAGTAAAAATAGCCTTTTCTTTTACGTATAGAGAGTGGGACGATTGGCAACACAAATAAAGACAATTTGTCAATACCTGAAAGAAAACAGCGAATGAAATAAATTTTAAAACTCATTTAGTATTTATAAGATTTTAAAACTTACAGGAAAATTGCCCAAGTATCAAGGCAATTTATCATTTTTTTTAATGTACCATAATAGAGTAATACTTTTATTTTGCAAAAAGTGGTTGATATTTTCTCATTTATTTTGCTGCAAAAAATTGCAATTAACTTTTTAAGAAATGATCTTAAACACTTTTGAGTGTTTCATTATTTTAATCTTATAGATTTCAAGTTAGAAAAATTGGTTTTTAAAGTAAATGAATTGAACTTTTATGTATTAAATTATGTCTCTGAGATCTCAAGAATCATATAGCTATGGATGATCCAGAAAATATAAATGTGAATTACTTTTTCGAATTACATATGGAAAACAGAAAAAAAAAAAAAAAAAGATTTGAAACTTGTAGGGTTAAATACAAAAAAATAATGGCAAAAAATGTATTATTCTCCACAAATCATATTTAGACGATTTTAGACTGTTATAATGACAGCCTTGGCTGATAGCATGATAATAGTTTTAAATAATTTTCGATAACCCTCCGTTTTTCGGGTTGGCCGTTAATTGACAAAATAATTGAAAGCCTTATTATTCTCTAAAGTGTTGAACTTCTTCTTTATTTAAAACATTAGTATGTTAAAAAATATTTTATGATATATGATTGTAAGAACTGAGAAGTTATATAAAAAATTTCCGCAGTTTTTAGCAAATTTATTGACTCAAAAAACATTAAATATAATATTTTACTACGTCAATTAGAGAAATTTTCCATCTGCAACTGTATATTTATATAATTATATACTAATGGTATATAAAATAGCTATTAAAATAGACTTTGTACCTTGTGTAATCAACCTTAAGATGACCGATGTATAATCAACGTCAATATAACTCTTTCTCCGCTTTCTCTTTTCAAAGAAAATATTGAAAGGGCGACAAACGAATTTTTTTTCAGGTTGACAATACCTTTCACTTGCACCTGAAAAGTTTTATAATACCACTTAAAGATTTGAAAGGAGCTTATAATGCCTGAATTCGACTGAAAAACCGATTAGATCTACCATAATTCTCCCTTTTTCGAAAACGTGTTTTTCCTTTCTTATTCTTCTCACTTTTCTACTATTTTGGACTTTAAATGAAATGTATTTAGCAATAGCGTATGGAATAATCCACCACTTTGATAATGGCATCTATGTAAAAAAAAGTGCACAAAAAATATAAGGATGACAATGCCAGTATTCGTCACTAGTATAAAAGGGTAAGTCAGTGGCAGTTTTACATCTTTACTGAGACGGGTGAAATTCTTTGCCAGTTTTATCTATAATGCTTCTAGATTGGGCATTTCTAGACAGCTTTTATTGTTACTTTCAATTTTCAAGCCTCTCTTAGTATTACTGTGAAATATAACTAAAAATTCTTCTTACAATAACTTAACAGTGAAATATCAAAATAACAATCTTTCTTCGTCAAGGAGATTATCTTTTACAAGCATAATGAAAGGATAACTCTGATAATGGAATTCATGCATAAAACAAGGCCTTGAAAGTTTTATCGACATATAACAGCAAATCGAAATATGCAAGGATTTTTCATCTTCTTTTTTAGAAATATCCGATGGACCGTAAGAAAAAGCAGAGTTGAGAATGAAATGAATTTTTTACCGAAAGTTATGCATAAAACATCGTTATTTTTCAGCATAATCACTTTGAAGATCCTGATATTTCTCATATCGGTGGACCAAGTTTCCATGTCTTTTATTGATGATCATTGCCGCCATAACTTAAACATTCTTCTTCTTTTTATTAAAAAAAATATCATTAGTCTGGAAATAATTTGAGTTTTTTCTAAGATGCAATATGAAATAGGAATATCTAAACATTTATACTTCAAATTGCAATTATGATATACTGATCAACCAGCTCATCGCCTGAGATTCTAGCATCAAAAGATCTTCAAAGAAACTTTAAAATTTTTTTTATATATATATCGGACTTAAACATTCTTCAGAAAAGCTGATTCCACTGATATGGTCAATGCTTAAATCGTTAGATCAATTACTTCAAAAATGTAACCATGTTTGGGCTTAACTTTTTGTAATAAATTCATTTTGTTCTTTATTCTTCTCATTTTTTTTATGGTCGAATGGAATTTGAAAAAAATAAAATGTTATTTTCATGAGAGGTAAAGTGATAGTATAAAGATCAGAAAACACATGTTGCTAAGTGGCAGCCATTTTCTTTGCAAGGAATGTAGTAAGTATTAATCAATAACACATCTTATTATTTAAAATATGTTTTTAATTAATAATACAGCAATATTTTATACACAGCAATGTCTAAGTATTGAGGTTTCAAATAAAAATGCATACATATAATTTGTTTCAGTTACTACTTAATTCATATGCACACAAAAAGACAGTCCATCAGACAGTCAAATCTATAGTAGATTTTGCTCAAAATTTAATCAAATTTCCGATTGTAAAATAAAATTATATGCCAGATTTCATCTATTTCGTGTGAAGCATGTTCATACACACGTGAAATACAAGTAAATGGACATCCATCTGACGGTTTTCATTTAAACTTTCATTGAGATCTAATATCTGATGTACAAATTACATGCAGAATTTCATCTTTCTAACTTTTTGTGATTTTGATTTAATGACATAATAATAAATATTTTAGAGAATAAATATTTTTATTGTCCTTAGAAATATCTAACTTTATTATTACAAATTTCATCACAGTATTGTTACAATGACTGCAATATATTGTCCAGCCTTCAGAATATCCAACGACATCATAGAGATAAATATCGTACAATATATTGCACTAATAGGGAATAACAAGTAGATTCATTAATATCTCAATATCGAAAATCTTAGTCTTTTTCTTGATGCAGATCGCATAAGAGAAGACAAAAATCCATAGCCAATCCTTATGAAACTAATACCATGGTTTCCTTATAGACCATGAATATAGAACCATAGACCATGCCAATCCTTACGAAATGAAAACATTTTTCTCTGACATTATAAAGAATGAGGTTTTACACAAATTTCACGGCAGTTGAACCGATGAGCGAAATTATATGGTGAAACCTTTATTACTGTAATGAAATGCTACTGACATTATAAAAATATTTTACACAAATTTCACATCTGATGAACTAGTGAACATGATTCTACTGTGAAATCTTTATTAACATAACTATTGCTAACATTTGGAACAAAAACGAAATCGGTTGGTCACAGAAAGGTATAAAATATAAACAAACACAATACTCAACAAAACATACAGGTCTGAAATCCAATGAGAAATGAAGGGAGGGTGGCTAAATCTATTTGCAGGCGCGTCGACTTGCTTTCCAGAGATATTCGAGGCACGTAAATTTCCGCAGCTTGGAAAACGATTGGAATAGAAACAGTCCCTCCCTTTTCCACCCCCGTCAAAACGAGTTGCGTTCAGCCGCCGAAACTTGGACAATAAACACAGTCAAATTCAATCGCAAATCTTGGTTGTGCCTCCATTTTTCGCGAGGGCAACTTTTCAATTCTGCGGAATGTCAGCTCCGGTTATTAGAACCAAGGCGGCCCGCTTAGATATGATTTACGGGCGTGGGTGGGCCTGTTTTTTCCCCTCTCCCCTAGAAATCTGTGCATAGGAAAGAGATAGAATTAATTTTACATGAGAGGCGTGTTCTATCATGCAAAATGCGTGTAAAATCTAAGCTCTGTTGAGTGCTTCTTGGGGAAAAGTCTTTGAATGTAATAAGGAAAGTTGGTGAAATAAATCTCGACCGCTGCTGATTTAAATACATATTATGATACATATTATTTTAATACATATTATGTCTAAAGACGTTTATAAAAACGTTATTTATTCAGCAAGAGTGCAGTCAAAAAATTTATTGTATAAGGTAAGTCATATCACTGACTCTCCGACCCGCCCGAAGGCACACGGATAAAGAAACTGAATAACCGGACCGCCGCAACAGCAACATTGGCGGGAACTATGGTGGAGCCTTAAGGGTCATCACCGGCCACGGTACAACCCTTCCCGAAGGAAGTATGTCCCGTTATCGATGGGAGGAGCCAGATCCCCCACCTATTTATGTACCCTTGGTGGATGGAGAGATCCAACCACCATACCGGAAGCATCTCATCCTCTTTTCGAGGTGCCCACCCAAGGGGGGGGGATATTGTATAAGGTAAAGAAAACTGACACTAAGATCTTTCTAATATCCAAATTTGATACTAAGAGAAAATAATGTCTTTATTAAATTCTTATGTAATATGGATATTAGAAAATATATGTTCTTTGTTATAAACCAGTCCTTAAAACAGGAAATTTTTTCATATACAACAATAAGTTTCTATATCCTATAATAAAGTTTTCTTTATTTCACTCTACCCGTGCTAAAACATGCAAATGAAAAAAAAAATCATTTTCTGAAAGTTACGTTTTTATTCTTTTCAAAAAATAAATTACTGGCATATAATTCTCTTGTGCTCAGTTGGTAATTATCTACTCTTGATAAATAATCATTAAAACTTTCTCTTTTACCCGATAATTATGAAAGTGATTATAAAAAAATGTTTTTAATGTCTCCACCTAAAAATATTAAATATGTAGAGTAGATATTCTCACCGTATAATGAAACTTTGGTCCATCTATTAATAGATGTAATTAAAAAAAGTATAAATAAATATCCTTTTCAGAAAGTTTAATTAAAAAAATTCTAGTTGATTTTAAAGAAATGATATGCATGGTTCGGTTAAGAATAGAAAAAAATAGCTATTTATATTTATCATGTGTTAAAAAAATGAAGAAAGCACTTCTCGTAGAATGTGTGTCTCTCAAAATTTTTATCGCTCTTCTTTAAAAAAAAAAAAAATCGGAACTCATAGGTAATTACACAAAATTATGCTTAGTATTTATTAAATACAAAAAACGCTACGAGATAGTTTATCTTTCTTGAAATTTGTTGAATTGTGGAAGAAATTTGACTTAAATGAGACTGAAACATTATCAGCATCTATTCATCATATATTTATAGTTTTTTTTTTTCTCTTTTTCTTTCAAATAATACATCTCCAGATTTTTATGTCAACTAGCAAGCACATCAAACTGCCTATATCTCTGCAACCCTTTCTTACCCTTATATCTTTTGTCAGTTTAAAAACAAATAACCGCACCCAATATAGGAACAACATAAATTATTGCCACTTCCATCAAGTAATATCCAGAAGAAAACCAAAATCTCCCTCTCCAAAAGTCTGATAACTTCCCCTCTTCACATTCCCTGCGGATTCCTAACATGATTTTACTTCTCGGACCCGAATTCGATCTTTCTGCAATTCACGAGCCCCTTCTTGTACCAGAGGAGATGCAATCGCAGAATCATTCCAGCCGCTGTCTTCGGAACATAACTGTCACAGCGATGTTTTGGGGGTACACGTTTTACGACCCTTGAATACGGATCGTAAGCGAGTCGATAGCTGGTGCAGGGGCGCAGGGGTAGGGGCTGTTTAAGACAAAAGCTGGGGGAGGTGGTCACTCGACGCAGCTGTGGCGATTGTTTGGGAGAAGAAATCTCCGAGGAAGTAAAAGCCCACCATTTAAGGGGAAAAGGGAGATCCAATCTTGGCAGTGGCAGAGGCACTTCGTTTTCCCTGGGTCCGTGAACCCCCTTCGTGACAGCTTGCAATCGAAGGGGTGGATCAGAAAGTTATCCCACGCGGAAAAGTACTTTTGGGAAATGTAGACCCCAGATACTCAAGTTTTTCAGTTCTAAGTAGAAAGAAAACAGGATGTCAGGTTTCCCACTTTGCATAGTGAATGAAAAAAAAATCAGTGATAAGAAAACAAAAACGTTTGATATGATAAAATCAAATTCAGCCTTCATTACTAGATGTATTTTTTTTAAATTAAGAAAATATGTGAAATATTTGAGTTCCTTCATGCTGATAGATATTGTACAAATCAGAATGTACTTAAAGACGATAACTTTCAAAGATGTATGTTTTTTAAACACATACAAAGTTTCATAAATAACACTCAAAATTGTATCCAAGAAATTTAATGCCAACATCATTCTCAAAAAGTGATCAAATTATGCTTGTATCCTCAATATATATAACTTTCCTAAAATAAGAATATAAGGGATTGCAAACACACAGAAGTTAATATTTTTGGTATTTGCTATTAACTAACAAAACATTGGTTTCGATTTAACTATAGACAGCAGACATACTGGCATAAATATTAAATCTCATAACGGATCCAATCTTGAAGGTAAAATATAATGAGTTGTATAAGATATGAAATTGCTGCTGGACGATTAAAGCAGCTCAAAACGTAATTAGATAAACTGTTTTACTTTGCAACACATCAATAAGTAATAACAAAATTACATTATATACAATTCCGTATAAACTTCTTATTAACATTTCAGTTATGATTGTATGCCTTTGGAGCTTTCTAGGTGCTAAATTATTTGCATACAACACAGTTTCTCAGTCCTCAAAGTAAATATAATTATAAATGCGAAGAGATGAATAAGTTAAGTAAAATTATTATATATTAATCAGAAATTCATTTCAAAGCAGGTGAAATTCTATTTAGGGAGTGGACTGAGTTCTATTAAATGTATGAAACATTTAGAAAATAAATCGTAACATTCCAATTTTTCTTTCAAGCATTATTTTAAAAAAATCATAAAAAAGTGCTTTTCTTTTTATGAGATAAAAACTGATAAGATATGTTTGTTATTACTGAAACATCTTCAAGCATAATATTAATCAGTTTGACACATTTTCTTTTATATTTTCAAATGATTTGTAGATTTTGTAAGTTTCAGCTACAGATTATATTCATCATTCATAACTATTCATTAGGCTACCATATGAAAAGACCATACTTAACATAAAAGGTAAGTATTGTCTTGCAAAATTAATAGAACGATTTGAAGAGATACTAAGATTAATGGAAATGGACATGGAAATTCTGACTCTTTTGTAATCCGATGAAATATTCCCATTTTAATTAAAATTATGTTTTAATTGTATGTAAATGATATAATGGAATGAATGCTCTATATAAATATGCATTCAATTATCTCCAACAAATTCGTACTTTAGTTACCATAATCATTTTTAATAACAAAACATCAGGGAACATATGACGTCATTGGCACAACTCAAATAATGAAAAGGATGCTACATTAAACATTATGCTTTAAAAGGATGCTTTATTAAACATTAAAAAAGTAATCATTAAATTACCTGTTCATCATCATATTTTTGTCTTTTAAAGAAATAATTATGCTTGTACTTTCTGCATTTATTGATATGAAATATTAAATATATTTAAAATTGAATCAAAGATAATGTTTACCCTGTTAAAAAATTATATAGAGACAAATTATATTTTCAACACTGCAGCATAAAATGTAGGCTGATTCCACAACGCCCAGCAGATTAGTTATTGAACATCTAATGGAGCACAAACTTTTAAAATTCTCTGGGACCGACTACCTACAACAGCATGTACATCATTCTCGTTTGGGATTCAAACCTGTCCCTACCATGTGGCAAGCATCCAGCATTCCTGCCACTCCATCATCGGGAATTTGGTCTTGGGAAGAATCTTCTTGGGCTTAACGCTTTATCCCGATATTTAATTCCTGAGCTAATACGATGCTTTGATTTATTGGCTACTATGGAACTTATGACCTCAGCGAATTCGATACACCTAACTAAATACAACTTTTCAGGTTGATCTGTCAACTCTATGTGAATCGATTTAATTCTATTTTTAAAATTCAAATATCGGAATGAAATTGTTATATCATTTATTCTTGGGATCAATATTTGAACACATTCATTTAATTACTTTACTGTTTTATTACATTTTACTCAAACTTCAATGTATATTTGTATTGTTCTTTGGCTCATCGTCTACGAAGAAATTTATGGTTCCAGCTAATCGATATCTGAAGTGAACTGAACTGAACTCCCAGGTTGAACTAAACTGTCAACTGTATGGAAATCTATTTGGTTCTATTTTTGAAATTCAAAATGGCGCATGAAACTGCTATGCATTTTATTCTTGGGATGAATACCTGAATTCATTCCTTTAATTGCTTTACTGTTTTGTGATTTGGCGTATTTTGCTCAAATCTCGGCATATATTTTCTGATACTTGACTACGATAAAACTGATGGCCCCTATCAAATCGATCTAACTCGCTCAATCTCCCAAGTTGAACTGCAAACTGTAAGTAAATAGATTTAATTATATTTTTAAAATTCAAATATGGGCATAATCTTATTTTGCATTTTTCTTTGGATCAATATTTGAATTTATTCATTTAATTGCATTATTGTTTTCGCTCCATTTTGCTGAGATCTCAATATATATTTGCATGACGTAACTTGTTCGATCGTAACATTAATCAGCTATCTTATAGAAACATGGATTAATCTGTTCTAAGCGTGTTGGCTTAAAAGCTACCTAAATTTGAATTGAAACTGACCTTTCCAGAAACTAAGTTAATGAAAGTATTAATTTTTTTATGTAACAGGATTCGAGAGAAATTTTACAATCACGCAACAATGGCGGCATTTTTTTTTCTGTATACAAGCTTATAGAAAGTCATAGATCATGTATTTATATGCATTAATAACTATGGTGGGGGTTTTATATGTCCATTAAATCTATAGATTTCTAATAATATATGAGAGTTTGTCTTTTAATCTGTTCATATATATATATAATTATTTTAAGGAAAAAATCTAAAATGCATATATTACTCTTGTATTTACTTACACTTTCGTATTGTGTAAATACAAGAGCAAATCAACTGTAAAATATTCTTATTGGCTTTGTTTAAAATCAATAAAAATAAAGTCTTTTTTTTTTCTTGTATGAAAGGTGATTAAAATGTTAAATGCTTCAAACCAGGGTTTTAAATTTTTAACTTAAGCAAGGACGTTTGGGAAAAAATATAATAATAAAATTTATACAAAATATGTATGATACAATAATGTCTTTATAGTGATAAGAAATTTACCTCAAGCTAATGTGCATTCATTTTTGGTACGGCCCCTATCAGTTCGTCTAGGAGAGCGCGGTGCGAAGTCGTATCTCTTAGCTAAGTACATCGTAAACCTGCAGCTTTTCGCTACAGCTGTGCTAAGTTTGTCTGTTCTGGAGTATGCGGACTTTTGGGGCAGTGCCAATAATCACACCAGGACCATAACTCGGACTTACTCCATTTGCCGTTTCGAACTAAATCCACCCACTTGAACACCAATGGCGCAAAATTGTCACTTACCACTCGACTTTGTTTTTGTCAGGGAAAAACCGATAAGGCACTTTTACTGCTCTCTGAAAGTTATTAGTTTACGTTTCCTTGGATTATGAAGCTACGAGAATGACTTACAGCTGTTGAAAGTTGATGCTCGCCTCGGCAAATGTTAATGCAACGATCGCACGTCAAAGCATATTATGGACCTTTTAATACTTAACTAATAATTCTGAATTTTATAACCATAGTTTTAAAAACAGTAATATTTATTTTCTTTGGAAACATCTCCTCTCAATTTATTTTAAACTGTCTGCGTAAAAAACATTTTTATCTTTACTTCACATAATCATTTGTTCTGCAAACCTGTAACTGTTGCAAAGAATTCCAGTTGGATTTTTGTTTTGAAAATAACTACTTGGATCTTTTCAGTATGCTGTTTTTATTTCTTTATTTGAAGTATTCTTGCTTGCTGTATTTACTTGCTTCAAATTATTATTCTTATTAAATTTTAAAATATACTGCTTCTATCATGAAAACAAAAATTAAATTCTTGGAACTGAATAAAGTCTTTCCAGAAATTTTAAAGAATCTGGGTTTAAAAACAAAATAATTTTACTCTTTATTTCAGATTAGGTCATTTTTATAAAAAAAAAAATCTGCTGGCAAATAAATATTCTGGAAATTTCAAAATGTTAGCTCAAAATCAAAAAAATTATCAGACATGTCCTGTCTTAGAGTTTTCTATTATTCAGCACAAAGATGAGAAGGTGATTAGGGAAACTTCTGCATTCTATTTAATCTGGATTAGTAGTGATTATCTGCAATTGTTTTTTCACTCCATGAATGATAGCAATTTGAATGCTGTCCATACTATAAATTAATAATTTTGTTTAAAAATAGATAACCATACAATTAATTATAATGAACATTTTTAATCGAATGTGAGAATTACCTTAACGTTTCCTGTAGTTGTTATTTTGGAAAGGTTCGCTGAATTCTGTTTGTGATTATTCTGTGTTTACTCAAATTATTTTTTCAAGCCAATGATAAAATTTTTTACTTAATTCGGATATGGCTCAATTTGATATTAATATTATTAGATTAACTTACTTCAATATAACCTCTAGCTATGAAGAAAAATGATAGCCATCAGGAATCATCATGAGTAAAGATAGTCATTACGAATAAAAATAGTCATCAGGAATCATCATGAGTAAAGATAGTCATTATGAATAAAAATAAAGAGTCATCAGTAATCATCATGAGTAAAGATAGTCATTATTAATAAAAATAAAGAGTCATCAGTAATCATCATGAGTAAAGATAGTCATTATGTATTAATCTTATCCGAAAAAAAAAATAGTTTTAGCATTATACTTCATTATATGGAAATTTGAATACATATTTTTTTATTTAAATAGCTACAAGTTAAATATAAAATGGGACTAAAATTTTAAAATGTAATAAATTTTAGTGAGAACCTTTTCTGTCCTCTTCCAGAAGAACAAAACTTCTTCAATTGGAACTCTACAATCATGCACTCAATATACACATTTCCTGTGGGTCTATTTAGGATTTCAATTAGAGCACTTAAGAGAAAAGTTTAGCACTTAATGCACCTCGTTTTTACATCCCTTCTCCTTCATTTGCTTTACGATCTCTGGGAAAAGGCATAAAAACCTCACAGAACAGGGTTCATGAGTCATTTACCCTACGTCTCCCGCGATCTAACGATCTGCTCAATTAATAGTGCTAGGTGACGCCGAGACAAACCTCTGTACTGCTGACACCACAATCAACACAGCCTCTCTTTTCCCCCGCCTTTTAAACAAATACAAATCTCCCATCCACCCCCCTAAGAAGTATCCCTTAATTGAATTAATTCTCCATGATATCGTTAGGATGTGGAAAGGGATCCCAACCCCCCAAGGCCACTAAATTCTCGGCCAACCCCACGTAAACGAAGACATGGCAGGGCAAAAGCATGAGTTATTTGGGGTGTTATTCAATTGCGTCTCCCCTCTTCTCCCTTGAAGAACTTGGAGAAGCATTTTTAGGGGGTTGGAGAAAAGGGAGTTAAAGTGTTCCACCCCATCCGATGTCGAATTCATCCGGGTTCTTGGGTGTTTACTGAATTGGTGTCACGCTCTCAGGATCTTGATGCAGGAGGTATAATTGAATTTGGTCAGGGATATTTCCAATTGGACCTGACCCTGTTTGGCTGATGTCCACTCAGTAAGGCATTCGGGTAACTTTGGAAGTAATTTGCCCATTCATCAGCGAGCGGAAAATTAAATGATTCATTGTAACTGAATGGCCTTCATTAGGTTAAATGCTCTTACTCGTAATGTTTATAGAAAGATGCAACTTCTTGTAGCTTTTATTGAATGGCTTAGTCATTTGTACATAGGAAAATACTTGGTTGTACCGGCTTGATGAATGATGGTGTCAGTTGTACCGGCTTGATGAATGATTTTGAAATACCTGATTAATAACATTGTCATTCATCAAGCCGATACAACTAATTACTATACTTTGTGCAATTGGCTCTTAGCTATTCAATTTTGCAGTTCTTATTGAATAGCTAAGAGCCAATTGCACAAAGTATAGTAATTAGCTGTATCGGCTTGATGAATGTGGTATCATTAATCAGATATTTCAAAATAAACTATCTATTTACTCCCTCTTGCTCTTAAAATTTATAGAAAATTGTAACGTCTGGCCGTTCTTATTGAATAGCTAAGAGCCATTTACACAAAGTATAGTAGTATTGGCTTGATGAATGATGGTGTCATTAATCAAATATTTCAAAATAAACTATCTATTTACTTTTAAAATTTGTAGAAAAATGTAACTTCTTGTATTCTTATCGAATAGCTTGGAGCCATTTGCAGAAAGGATAAATCTTCGCTGTATTGGCTTAACGCATGATGGTGTCGTTAACCACATATTTCAAATTGAACTATCTGTTTTAAGATATTAGATATAGAACCCTTAGTTCGCTTCCTTTCCTGGTAATAAAAGCAATGTCTGCTTGGTTCTGCTATCTTTAGACATTTGGTCAAATAATCTGAAGAATAAGCATATCAAGCCATTGATAATTGGCTGTAATTTATAGCATTCTTCTTCCATACATTTGAAATCTCTTTTTTATATATAATAGGAAATTGCACATTGTTAATACTAAGATATTTTTGAGTGCATCTTTACTTACATTTAAAATAATAGAAATATTATTCTGAATGCCATTTTGTTAATATTCTTTTTCAGATTTCTGTTTGCTTTTGCATAGCTTCGTATATATAAACTTATTATTTGTGTTTATTGCTGAAGAATAATTATTGATGCTGAAGATATTTGAGAAATTTCGATATATATGTAAATATATTCAAAAAATTAATTGAACCTCTATGTACAATTTTTCATATTTTTCAGGCTAAAATTGTCGAAACAAAAGTTAAAATATATTTTTAATCTATAAAAATATTTTGGCATTTGGATGATTCGTCGTAAAGGTAATGAAAATAATCAAATTTTATAAAAGAATGTGACCATGTATGCAGTCATAGTGCTTATTAAAGTTTGAAATGTACTTTTTAACATAAAAATGTAAAACAATTTACTGCTGCTAAAATAAATACTTAGTGTTACAATTAGAAATACTTTCAAATCGACACATTATGAAAGATGGATTCAAACACAATTTAATGTATTTCGTTTTCTTAATATCAAACAATACATGGTGTCTAGTTTGCTCTGCAGAATTTAACTAAAGTCAATCCGTAACCTAACACATTAGTTATAATACATTAGTTAATCTTAGAAGAATGCAGCTTTATAATCTTTGTAATGTTTTGTAAGAAAAGTATCAATTAAATTATGCTAAAGCTGTTTTCTTATTGTATTCAAATATATTGAAATCTAATTTTCGGCAATTTTAAATCTAAATTTAATTTAGTAAAATGATTCTTTTAAAATTATATATACTGTTATAATATTGCTTATCTTATCTCCACTATTATCTTTATGTTTGGTATCAGATATGTTTGGTATATCGGATCTTTATGTTTGGCAATAGTTTTAGTTTACCTTATTCCCATTCGGAAAACAAAGCAACAGCATTACTTAAATAAATTTTAGAAGTTTGAACTACATTTATTTGCATCATTTAAATTCATTGAGACTTTCGTTCCTCCTGTGTGCTAATATATATATATTTCTGTTTGATCAAACGGTAGATGCATCTTATGTAAGAATGCATTTCCTCGATTTTTAAAGCTATCATTCTTTATTGTCATTCAGGAGCAATCAATGTCCATATTTTTATATTTAGTGGTCAGTTTTTTTAATAATTTCCTTATAATAGAACATACATTATTTTTTACCTGCAAAATAAGAAATTCATATTGAAGTTATTTACAGAAACATTATAGCATTGCTTAAATAACGATATCATCACCCTTTGACCTTTTGCATTACTATTTTTTTTTATATTTAATTTTAAACAACCTTCTACCATACCAATTTTAAGTCTATTACCTTCTCCACGCTTGGCTGACTTTTCTACTCCACAAAATGAAAGATTGCTCTCACTTCTCGCAACAGCCAGCTGCACATCTGGCTAATGTTTAATTTGATTGGAGGCAAGCAACTAACCCCCCCCTCTTCCTACCCTTGTATCTCACCTTCTTGTGGATGAGGTAAAATGTTGAGGCAGATGAGCATCTTCTGGAGCAACCCCTCCTGACACCCAAGGGATTCTGCCTCCCCCGCCTGCATCCTTGACTAAACAATGGACTCATTCTTCCCACACGATCGGGCCAAAAGGTTCATCAAGGAGGGTGCTTTGGAGCAATCTTAATTCTGGCCAAGGCAATCAGAGCCGAGGAGGGGGAAGTCCCCGTGATACGGATCTTTACTTTAACCTCTGTGGTAACATTTATCCTGCCTTTTCGATGTAGTCTGCAATTTCTTGCGACAGATGGAACGAGATTGTGGTATTGCTGAGGAATGGTGCCTGGCGTCTTATTATGTCTTGTCAGTGCAAATGGAATGAGCAGCTTTTTATTCATTGGACGGAGTTACCCGCAGCACGTATTGAGGATATATCTGTATATAAGGAATAGCAAATGGAAATCATGTTTATTATCATGAGTCAAATAATAAAAAAAAAACATTTTCCTAAAAGATACTGAAGATATTAACATGTTAACTGGGTATGACGAAATATTTCAATGCGGAACAAATTGATGTAAGTTAACTACCCGGTTAACAGGTTAATGGTGAACTACATAGCTTCTTTTACTGAATTTGTGGCTTCAGTGTAAATGACTTACTGCAATAATTGCGTCTATGATTAAGAATGAGTCATCTTTGACTGAATTGATGGTATCAGTGTAAATGACTTACTGCAATAATTGCGTCTATGATTAAGAATGAGTCATCTTTGACTGAATTGATGGTATCAGTGTAAATGACTTACTACAATGACTGTGTATGTAATTAACAATGGTGCAGAATTCCAAGATCGCCAGGCAATATTTTATAGAATTCTTTGCATTCACTTAAAAGTAATGAGTTGTCCATTTTTGTATTATTTAAAAATATTTTTTTTTCTTGATTGTATGAAGTTTTTTGAATATTCTAAATGCTAAAAGTTGTTAACAGAATTAGCATTTTGGAATTAAAATATAAGAATGTCGAGAATATAATCATTACTATACGCATCATTTTGTTGATGATTTTTTTTTGTGAAGATCCCAATTATAATTTCAAAATATCTCAAATTTTTAGATAATCTTCCATAATTTTTGTTTCCAGTTTTTCTAATATTTCACACCATTTATTTGATTTCATGCAGTCAGACAGCAATTTGCATTTTGCGATATTCTTTTATCCTTATTAATGTATATATATAAGACTCAATGTAATAAATCATTCATTTTTAATAACAGCTGATAAAAGTCATTAATCACAATGGTTTCCTTTATACTGTTGAGCAGTTATTGTTAATATTAACCGATTAATTTCATGGACCGTAACAAATACAAGGTTGAAAAATAAATCAGTGTCTATATTCCGCCATGGATTTTTAATTGTATAAAATATTTTTCGTCCTATGTAATTAGTTATAAAAATACCAAAAATCGCATTATCGTGTACTTAATATTTTTCCATTAATAAACTATGGGATAGATTACACTTGGCGAGTCAAAACCGACGATACTCCTTCCGTCAAATTAGGATCATGGCATTTTAATTTATGAGATTAATGGACAACCCGCTGTCTCTGCTTACTTTTTTTCTCTCTCTTCTCGCATTTACCAGATAGGCATGGTGTTGTGCGAGCTCCATAAAAACAAATTGAGAAATATTTATGGAATGTTCATCGAGTAACATCGTTTGCATTGGCGCTGGGCAGAGAAAAATAATTCCCCAATCTCCTTTGGCATCAGGAACAGGATCAGTTTTTATGGCGATCGCTCAAACGGCGGTTTTGGGAGAACAAGATGCAAAAATAATTTATGATCACTATTCTCTTCCCCGAAGTGAATTGCTTTTCTGCTCTACATCTTATTTTTCATGGCATATTGATTCATTTCAAAATCATGTTTCGCTTCCATGAAGATCCGGGGACGTTCTTCAAATGTACGGAGTTCGAGTAGAAGATGGATACTTGACGCCCTCGTGGCAATTTTTCTCGCTGGAGAAATATGACGTGCAAGATCTCTATTCTGGGAATCACTTATTTATAATAACAGAATTTATAATTTTATTCCAGTCGATCATACTACTGGTTATGATGGTTGAGGAAGTATGTTTCTTTTCTATTTTTTTAATGAATGTGGAAATATATAAAATTTATTTAGTAATCTATTTAAATCTATTGGTAAATTTCATATTGCGCTTTCGAAACTTCAAATTTGTTTTTAAAAAACTCAGTAACGCTTTCATCTATGACATATATATATATATATAAACAAAATATTTGATTTGATTTCGTAGATCCTTGGTTAACGGTAAATGTTTTTTGTCCTTCATTAATATAATATTAATACATTAAACGAATGTGAATAATTAATTGTACATAAGTATATACCCAATTTCACATATGCCATTTATGTACATTAACAGAAACTTTATGGTTTTATATCATAGATAATTGTTAAACTATAAATATGTTTAATTTACCCTTCATTAATATAATATGAATATATAAAGTGAATGTGAACAAATTATTGTATAGAAGTATATATCCAATTTCTGAAAAATTTTCATATGATCAATGTTAATATTAATTATTTGAAATTAAAATTCAGCTTTTTTTCATGCTTCCAAACCATTTTAACGAATTTCACCATTATAACATAAAAATTCTTGCTGCAAATGATTCAAACACATTTTATATTATTTGAAATGATAAATGTTTGTGATAAAGTGTAATTTAATAATAATTAATACATTTTAAATTTGGGATTCAGCACTAAAAATTGTTTGATTAAGCAGCTCATTTTTTGCCAAATTGTAAAATGACAATTAACCAAAACACGCTTTATCAAAGATTATAAAGTATAGATAATATTCAGAAATTTGGACACGTAGAAAATTTTATTGTATTTTATATTCCGGATTTTTATTCTAAACATATCGCGATAATTTATTTCTAAATCATTGAAGAAAACCGTATATTTTCAGCTGAAAAAATTATCTGAATGATATAAATATTCAAATTTTATTTTCTTCGATTAATGATTCTAACTGCTGGAAAAATTATGAATGGTGAATATTTATACAGTCCCCCTATCCTATCAGTCATATTAGATAAAATATCTTTTGCCACATTAATATTTTCCTCCTTTCATTTTTCTCCTTTGTGATTACAGCAGACCTATCTCTGAAGTTTTTATTACAATAATTAGACGATCATTGATAATTTCAGAGGTAAAAACTAAACTTTGCGAATCAAACGTTTGTTCTTGGTGACTGTTAACTAGTTTAATATAATGAGATTATAAGCATCATAACTTGGCTATATTTGGTGGCAGAAATGTAGTGTATTATTTAAAATATTATTATTGTTATAAAAATGCATAATTGTTTTTCTACACTTGATCAAAAGAAGAATTTAGATTCTTAATTTTCAGTATTATATTAATATTAAACGATATAAAGTATAAATATTTACATTATTTAAAGCATTTCACAAGATGCACAATGTTTTATTTGTTTCATTGTTTTATATTTAATTTTTAGAATTTTCGAAATATAAGAAATATATCTATGTTTTATTTTTGTTGCTGTTGAAATCAATCACAATTTCTTCTATTTTATCATTTAAAAAATTTTAACTAAAAAGAGTTAAAATGACTGGTTTTGAACAGTTTTTTAAAAAGTTAATGAAAAATATTTTATGGAAATATTTTAACTAAAATTTTTTAGAAAGTAATGCGACTTTGAGAAAGATCCGTATTAAGCTTTGGTATAAGTACAACAAATAAAAAGTTTAAAGTACAACAAGAAAAAAAATTAGAATTTATTAATCTAGGGACAAAATTATTTTCTTATTAAAATAATGAAAAAGTTATATAAATATTCGGAGAAAAGCTATCGTAAAATTAAAATCTCTTAACATTATTTAGAAAAAAGGAATTACAGGATGAAACATTCGAAAATTATACAATTTCATACTAAATTATCCTCCAGATTTTCAAAAACAATTTGTTTCTCTACAGCAGCAAACACCTTTTGCATATTTTAAACATCTTCATAAAGAAATTTCTGCCTTATAATTTAAATAGAATCCTAACAGCAGATCTCCAATGTGTAATCAACTCACAAGTTTTTATTCAATTTTTTTTTAAATATTTGCTGACTTCAAGTATGTGTATTGTTATTTTGAATTTTTCCCGAATTTTTCAATGAAAGTTATTCAATTATAAAGTCTGTTTATTTGTATGCTAGTGTATTCGAGAATTTTTAAAACATATATTTTTTTTTGAGATAAATAGAGAGACAGAGTAAGAGAAATTGCTTTTTATAATTTATTTTCTCGACTCGAGACATAATAAATTTAAATGGAAAATTTAATTCCTTTGTTTGTCTAGTGAAATTAACTTCTGACATGTTTTAACCATTTATTCTTGGTAATAGCTCTCTTAGATCTTCGAATCATGAAATGCAAACAGCAGTCTTGAATCTTAAATTCACTTTCTTTATTTTTAAAATTCTTTTCTTTTTAAATGTTTGCGCTTAATTATATAAACTTGTTGATTCAAGTAACATTCTTACTTTGAATTCCCACGGCCTTTTGATTCTATTCTTTGTATCGTAATAAAATATCATACTGTTTTCATAGTAATTTTTATAATCAATATATGTTATTTCTTAAATGAATCATCTCCATTTTATCATGTCTTTTCCTTATTAGTAAAACTAAAGCTGGTAATAAGAGAGAACAAATAAGAAATCTTTGTTCTAGATGGAATTCGTAAAAAAAAAGGATGTCTGAATGCGAATTCTTTTTTCAATGATAATAAAATAAAATTTTTACAAAACTAATGCGAAATCGAGAATTAAAAAAATAATTAAAAAATCTTCTTATTTTAAATTTAATGCTACCTTGATAACTCTTAAATAATTTATAACGTCAATTTACTCAAAAATTATTTCTCTGCTAATATTAAGAACGAATGTTTGTGTGCGCTCTATAGATGCGCCATATGACTATCAAATATATATTTTGGTTAATTGGAATGTACACCTCTGAGCGAATTTTTAAAAACTTTTCATTAGAATGTTAATTAATTAGAACGTAAGCGAAATTTTTCCGTTTTTCCACGATAACTCTAACGAATATTAAAATACAAAAATGAATACAAAACCATTTTAAAACTGAAAATTGTACTTTTTAATGATATCAATTTAATATTCGTGCAAAATTTCTCTGAATTTTGATGACTTTTTTTTATAAAAATATTTTTGTCTAATTTTTTAACAATGGATTGCATTGTTTAACAGAAGTTCTAAATGTTTTCATTGTTTCCTGAAATATATAATAGTGTGAATTTCTTCCACTGTTGAAAGTTAAGGTTGTGGATTCTGTTTAATATCTGTCTAGTTAACATGATGAATAAGTAAGTGAAGTTACAGTGATGCTAAAGGTTGAATGTAAATGATGTTAAAGTGTATCAACATCATGGGACTTGAATCCATTAGAATTATTCATATATACAATGAATGGAACATGTTTAAGTACATCAAACAAACATGGCTTTAATTTCTATCACTATTTGATGCTTCAAAATATTTTCATGAGTAAATCATGAATATTAAATTTTGCATAAAAGACTTGATTGAAGGTAAGTGCAACTAATATTCGTATCTAACAAGTTACCAGATAGTAATTACCATATTTAGTATTTAAATTTTCATATTATTTAAAATCCTAGTCAGTAATTTACATAAAAAGTTGAAATTTCAAGTAAATTATTACCATTAATTGTCTGCTAAGTAATTGTTAATATTGAATGCCTTAATGTGTTAAAGCAATGCTTGATTGAGGGATTTGGATTGCAGGAAGAAGATTTTGGGGGCTATGCATTGGCTTTCCACATAACCAGTATTTATTCAAAAAATTATAGGCCAATATATATATTTTAATGAGTTTCTTATTACGGTCACACTGACTATTAATGGTTTTTTTTTACACCAAGCAAAGCATAGTATGAAATAGTTTCCACTAAATGTCTAGTGGTAAATTGATAAAGTGAATTATTAATTTCACTAAGAAATCTTGCAATAAGTTGAGTCAGGGACTGTTATTTAGGGAAAAAAGCTGTGAAAATATGAATAGGCGTATTAAGATTTCAAAATTACCCAAATATCGATTATTTTTTGTATTTACCTTGTTTTTAAAAATTTATATCAAGCGAAATTCAAATATTTTTTTGCGGATATTTAACAGAAGACCGAATTCTGATATTTTCTATGATTTTTTATTAGCAAAGCAAAATTTTAATTCTTTTAATATAATTGAAAATTTAGTTTCTGTCACTGGTAAACTTTTCTAAATTAAATGTTTGCAGGGTTTTTTGAAATTAAAATTACTTTTTTTGAAAACAAATAAAACTCCTTGCTTCTATTTAAAATGGAAATAAACAATTTCACTTATTCATGTCTAAAAAAGTTTCATTATAATGATTGGACTATTCCAAATAAAATATTTACATATTTCCACTTCCATCAATATCTTAACAATAAAATAGCTATTTATTTTTTGCAATAGAGCTCTCCATTTTAAAGCGACTGAAAGAAGTTATTCATTTTTTGTCGAATATTTAAATATGAAATATGACCTCGAGTTATAACCTTGACAACTGCAAATCCATCTTCGAGCTGCAAGTCAAACAAAAGCATGAGGAGCAGAAAAATATGGCTACGTAGCTAGAGCTGCTCTTTAGCGAAAGATAGGGTCTATCTTATATGACACGCAGCTATTAATTTCCCCTGAGTCTTCTTCTGTCTTTTTTTTATCTCCTCTTAATGTATCTGTTCTTTTCGCTGATCATTTTTGTGGTTAGCCTCGTGTTTGCCTTTGTGGTTCCGTTCTTTTCGCTGCGGCACAGAATCGAATCTTAGAATCACAAGCAGATGGCTTATGAATTGTCGAATGAGCGTTTCTTTTATGCGGGGAAGAATAATTGATCAAATTTGTAATGGTTGTCAAATGAGTTTCACAAGAATAATTTTTTATTCTCCTATTCTTGAGTTTTGTGAATTGAAAGTGGTTGGTTTTACTTCTGTATATATAATTTTTTTCTCATTGTTCAGTAACCATTTATCAAAACACCCTGAGAATGAAACTGTTTTTGCTGAAGCATTTATCGAAGTAATATTTATATTTGTTTTCTGTTACAATAGTAATTTATTATAAACTTTTAGAAATAAACTTCAGAAGTATATTGTTTATAGATTTCTTAAATGGGTAGGAAAAATGGCGTTTGGGTTTGATAGAATTTTAATTATATTCGTAAATAATATATAGGTTTCCTATTTTAATCGTGGTCCAATAAGAATAATTTTTTATACTTCTATTTTTGATTTATTTTTAAATTAGAAATTTCAAATATATATAATTATTTCCCATAATTCGCCCATTAATCAATATACACTGAGAATGAAGCTGTTTTTGATTAAATGTTTATTTTTATTATTTTTTTTTTAATTCGTCTCTTGTTATAGCAGTAGTTTGCAATAGATTTCGGAGGTTTAAGATATTCTTTCTAGATTACACATTTTTCATTTCATCAAATTATATTTCATCCAACTACCCATCTGGATTTTCATTTTTCTATAAGATGATTCTAATAAAATTGCCAAGCAATATATGGAGTACCCATTCTATTCATGAAAACTAAATTGTTCACTGATGAATTTTGCTAGAATTAACGATCGGAAGGGTCTAAAATCATCTAAAAATGATGATGTCCAAAGTTTTATGTCTTGGTCAGCTTTACGCGCAGAAGTGCGAAAAATGTTTGTTACTGTGTGTGTGTACTTTTTAAATTCAAAAAATGTCAGTATGGCAAGAATATTTTCCTAAATATATTTGTTATGATTAGAGATCGTATAAAAGTTTAAACTCAGAAATTTTTTTCCGTTGTATTGTATTTCTCATAAATAGCAAAAAATGTTATCCTTTATGATATATAGTTAATTTTTTTGTACAAAAACTATGTGTCTAATTCTAACGATTAAAAATAAGATATTCGGCTATAATTAGAGAGTGTGCATTCTTTATTAATAAAAATATTTAATCTATGTGGAGGTGTATTAATGAGCATAAACTCCATAAATATGAAATTTGATATCAATTATTATGATGAAATAATAATAACTAAATATGATTTCTAGGTAATAAACATTTTTTAGAATATAATGATTAGATGTCATTTAGCATGCCTTTCTTCATTGTACAATACTTATCCCTTTTATCCTAATTTTTTTTCCTACAATAATTCAAGGAGTTGAAGGTTAGGTAGTTTTTCTTCGCATAATTTTTCAGTGTATATCAATTTATATAACTCTTCCAGTCATAAATTTATACCATAAAATATAACCTCTCTTTTCTGTAACTTTTATGATTATAAATAGTTTTAATTTTCTTTATTGTGTTTTTCACTACTCTCTAAATTAAATATAAACGATTACTTCTTTCCCTAAACAATCATCAAAAACAATCCACCACAACAAAAACTGACAGAAACTCCAAAAAAAAATGAAACCGAATTCCTAGTGTACTCGGCAGAACGGATCGAAACCCTCATTAAATCTCTTCCGATACGATCTTATTATAAATTCAGCGTGGCACACTGCTCCATAAAAACGAAAGAAATAACTCGAACCAGCTTACATCCCCCGTCCACACTTTCACATTGAAAGTCTTTGTCAATTTCTCGCGCAAAAACAAAGGGAAGAAGAAGCTGAGGAAGCTTGTGGGGGGAGGGGTGGAGCTCCCAGTAGAAGATGGGGGTCAGGATGCTGCTAGTTTCTGGGGAAAGTACATTCGAATCAAAATTCCGTAAGCGTCGCTGGGGATTTGGTCACACTGGGGAACTAGGGGATTGAAAAGAAACACGGCGGACACATTTAGAAGAGAACCAGGATTAGGACGTCTTCAGCCTTGTATTTATTCCTCCTGCACCCCACCCTCTTTCCCTTTTCAGATTTCTTGCTCTTTCGTTCCTTTTACTAGCTACACTTCTAATGAGGAAGAGAAGAAATGAAAGAATGAAGAGATGTGAAATCCGTGCGCTAAAAATGCGTATCGTAGCAGCCGTGCAATTAGCTTTTAAGGCGCGAGTCTTTTGTTGTAGGAAAGTACTCAGATTTTCACGGGGCTTGTAGGTTTTGGTAGATGCTCTCCCTTTATTTAAAGCATGAAAAATAGCAGCGAAACACTACGTCGTCATAAAGATTAAGCGTTTCGTATGATTTTGTTATTGTACTACAAGAACACTAATATACATACGATGTAGTTTTAGAATTCAATTTAAATGAAACATTAGATTTGTCTGCAAACGCACAAAAATCTTCTTATATTTAATAACCACAGCTATAATTTCAAATAACATCAAATCATTAAAAATGTGATTTGGTGTCAGATGTGGTTACTTTCATATAATAATTTCTGTATGGTGGTATTGCTTCTTTGATTTTTTTTTAAATCATGGATACATTTTCATTCATTTTTAGGTTTTTCTTTGTAATTTTTCTTTAATGTGTTTTATTTCTATAATTCTTTATAATTTTATCTACCACTTTCCGTCAGAGAATCCAGGAACAAATAAAAATATTTAAAAATTTTTTATCCATATTATTTTTTTAAAAAAATTAATGGAGTTGTTATTGTTTATTTTGATGATAAAAATTGTTCAAAGATTTTACGACTGAAAAATGTACAATGAATTTACCAGAAGAAAATGGAATTTCTTGCTACACTTGCTTTCATATGCTGTATAAGTTTTGAAACAGAATACATTTAGAATAGAGTTGTGATTTAAACGTTATCCGTCATCTATTTACTCCTCTACTACTTCTTAAAACATATGCTTTGATTGTAAAAATTGCACAGATGATTATGGGGGCCTGTTAAATACGGTAAGATAGATTGTATGTCTATCTGAATTCACAATAAATAACATTGAAACTACTCATTGTCATAAATGTTATAGTTTTCGTGTAAACTTCTTTAATTTAGATAGTCAAACATTTTTTTATATAAAATTATCTAAACACCGGATTTCAACTTTTTATGATTATATTGTTTAAATCATTGTTACCTTTGTTTTGTCAAGTCTTATTCTCATCGCTCCATTTGTAAATACTTTATTGAAGAACTTAAAAAGTAAATTTTGAAAGAATTTTTAAACCAAATTTTTAAGAAGATAATTTTTTTTTTCTTTTGAAAGTGCAATTGATGATGTAAGTTACACAGCAATCACAAGACTTCCAAAACAATTGATGTACTTTAAGATAAATCTAATAAAATTATTTTTAAAACTCCAGTTTAATTAGAATACTAAAAAGTAATTAATTCTATTTTAATTATTTTTCATTTTTAATCATTAATATTAATTTTATCTCTAGAAATATTATGAAACATTTTTAAAATCTTTTACAAGCACTAAGTGTAATTTTATGAAATCAAAATTTAATTAAATTAATGCATTAACTGATATTTATAACTAAAAGTACCAAAGTTGTATATTGTCAAAATTCTATCATCACTAATATAAAGCAAAATCAAAATGATTAAAGAAATGAGTGAAAACATTTGAAAATGGAATATACTAATCACATTTTAAAGCTGGGTGCTCAACAGATATTAAATTGAAACTTTCTTCTTCCTTCAACAACAAAAGAAAATAATGCGATTAAATATTTGATGAAACATTGAAAACTGTTTAGATAACATTTCTGCTTTGAAATTTAATGTTGAAAATTAGACAAAAAATTATATTTAAAAAATTAGCAAAATTAATGGCATTTTTTTCATCGCTTATTAAAGTGTATTTATTAAAAAGACACTTTTTTAGATTTTGAAATGATTCAAAATCAATTTTGTATAATAATATTTTCGAAAGTTATCGTGGAAAATGGCAAAATTCAGCTTAATTAAAATTTTAAAAACAAATTCACTCTGAGGTGCACATTTATATCTTCAAAGGTATATTTGTACTGAACTATATGGTAACTGTAGGTGAAAGAGTCTATCTTGCAGAACTCCAAAACATGCACACACACATGCATTCATCTTTATTATAAGTAAAGATTATTACTGGTTAAATTGATGCTATAAATTATCAAACAATTAACAAAGTGATTATAACATTAATTTTATTATAAAAATATTATTTATTTATTTACACCTGATTTTACATTAGTTTTTTTTTCTTAAGTATTCTTTTTGCTTGCGTTGAAGAAAGAATTAGCATGAAGGCATCTCAGGTTTCTGTAAAAGTAATTTCTTATACGTTCTCTCATTTCAACAACTGCAGTTCTACTAATAAAGAGAATAAATGATAGAACGTCCGAGAGAAAATCCTAATGCTCGGAAAATCCGACTCCTTGCAGCAGCGCAATTAGCTTTTAAGGCGAATACTTTTCTCTACAGAAAGTGTTAAGAATTTTATGAGGCTTGTAAAATGGATATTACAAAAGAGTTTTATTGTTTTACAGGGTTCTATGCTTCCGGAAGCGTTGGAAATATTACTAAAACTGTAAAACGTCTTAAGAAAGATTTTCTCTGTAATTTCTTTCATCGCAAAGCATATTAATGTTTTAAATAACATCAATAAATATAAATCAAAATTATATTTTATTATGTATTATTACGAAAAGCAACGTACAGGCTTTTTAAGATAACGCTATTTAGATCTTGATGTTCAGGTAGTGTAGGATAATCTTCCTTTCGTCATTTGTGAAATTGGAAAATATTTTGCGGCATTTGTTAGGATTATAAAAGTCATTGAATAATGTTTAGGATCAACACTGTTTATTTCTAAAAGAAAGAAAAGAGTATTTGGTATCATATGTTTTGATATAAAAATGCATAGCAATACTGAGATTGATAAAAACGCAATGAATATAATAAAAGATCAAATTTACTTTTTAATATTTTGTTTCTTCTTCTAGCCGTAAAATTAAATAATGTCAATTGTAGAAAGGATTTCACTTTTCCTTGGTTTTATCTGACAAAACGTTTAACATTTAATAAGATATTTAGAAAATTATTTTCACCCATTTTCGATAAATAACACAAAAAGGGAGGTAAAATAGCTTTTTCTGGTATAATCCTTTGCGTGTTGCATTGTGAATTGCATGTTTCTCATATTATTCATTCTTATTCATTTCTTTGATTTATATCGATAACTCAAAATAGACAATTCGAAATTATTAATATAATGTTTTGGCTAATAAAAGAAAATTCCATCCATTTTCAGAAATTTTTTCGTATAACTTAAAAACTATTAAAATAAATCTATAAATTCCTTATACTTCCGTAACTATCTTCCTTTGCCCACCATATTAATATCAGTTTAGTAGTGTCAAAGTAATTTAATAAAATGCATCTTGTCCTATTATATGAAAATATTATTTTGAATTATATTTTCCTGGTATATATAAATTCCGATTGGTTAACTATCAAACACTTGGTCAGTTGTTGAGCCTCGAGTTGCATCAGGGTTTTACATTCCAATATCTTTTCCAAAGGGTGATTGGGAACTAATGACCCTTGATAACATACGTCTATTACATGAGCTTTCATGCAAAATAAAATTTAACGAAATAGATGCAGAGGTTGGGAGACTCTGTCGTGATTATTTTATCTGTTAGAGAATGAAGCAGTTTTTTGAAATTTTATTCGAAAATAGGGATTGGGGTACAAGTGACCATTAATAATATATTCACGTGTCATGAATTTCCATATAAAATTTTTTTTGGCGAGATCGGGGTACTAGCTCTTTGGTTTTGACGAAATATTTTTAATATATTCATAATGAAAGATTGCTAATTTGGTATTTATAATTTATATTTATCTGATTTGAAATTTTAATTATTTCTTTATTCTTCTTTCATTACTTTAATTCAAAAATACTTTTGCAAATTCTATTATATTAAATGCTTAATTCTATTCTATTAAATTATATTAATTCTATTATTTCAAATAATTCTATTATTTCAAATAACTCTATTATTTCAAATAATTCTATTATTTCAAATAACTCTATTATTTCAAATAACTCTATTATTTCAAATAATTCTATTATATTTTTATATATTCTATCTAAATTAGATCAATTCTATTACATTAAATATTTATTTCAAAATACATCTATTGTTTAAGATTCAAAAATATGTTTACATTTCTCTGACATGTGTGCTATTAGAAATACAAATTTATTAATAAAAGATTAAATTTTTGGTTTTATCTTTATATCCACGATGTTTATTAAAATTTTAATATTTTTAGTAAAATGATATGATATTACTCTATTTTAAAAATAATTTTGTAAAATTAATTGTACTCATCCTAAAATAATTTTTTATAAATTTATCTGTATGTACTATGAATTTTACCCATTAATTTTTATAAAATTTATCTGTATGTATTATGAATTTTATGCTTTAATTTTATAAAATTTATCTGTATGTATTATGAATTATATGTATTAATTTTTATAAAATTATCTATATAAATTAATTTTTATAAAATTATCTATATAAATTAATTTTTATAAAATTAACTGAATAAAAATATCGAATCTGTATGATTAAAATTGTAGTAAATAGAAATGATAAAAAAAAATGTAGTAAATAGAAATGCATCATATTAACCAGAAAGCACCAATAAGCTCAATTTCACAAATTCTAAATACATGAATTCTATCTCACTCCTACTTGTTACAGCTCTTCGAATTTCATAATCTACACCTGAATAAATGAACTGCGTCTGTGATCGATTCGACTTTTCGAGTACCGTCAAAACACTTTTAACGAGTATTCCACCGACTCCTGAATTGAATTTCCAATGGAGATCTATCACCATCGGATAATTCTCCCTCTCCAGCCATGGAGATTCATCTTCACAATATTACGAGGATGTATCAGATCTCAAAAACACTCGTTCTGAAGTGAAATAGCCGTCTAATGCTACCCATTGAGGGCTTAAGCCAGGAAATTGCAACCACCGGTCAATGCTGGCGACTGCCACGATCTAATCTCGTTACTTCGACTAGTTTCGACCTCTAGTCACGTGACAGGGTTGGTAAAAATAAGTGTGCAAAGAACGGAAGAAATCCAGGATGAAAATACGCAGGAGTTTGAACTTTCTTTTTGGGAGTAGGGGGGGGGCTGAGCAATCAACTTGAGTATACCTATAATAATATGCCCCCCTTTCACCCAACCCTGGTAAGGCTGGATGTTGGGGTGGGAAAATTTTCGTGTTGGACTGTTTGTGTATTTGGTTCCGATGGTCCGGTGGGAATGTGTAAAGGAAATGAGGTGCAGAGGAGCAGAAAAATTGGCGATAAGCTGGGAAATATTTTATGTCTTCTCTTTTTCATGGCTTGAAACAAAAAGAGGAATCTGTGGTATTGTATAGAAAGAGAATATACTGTATCGGAAAGGCAGTTGATAGTGCGTTGAGTAAACTCAGGAAAAGCAGACTGTGATGGAAGACATTTTCTTTAGCTTCAGGAGGTAAAGTTCTAATATTCGCTCGATTTTATATTTCATATATATACCTGCTGTAACACAAATATATTGTTAAGAATCTAAAATATTTCTTCACTGCCAGTTAATCTCATAGTATGAAAGAAATATTTACAACCATTTTAATAGATACAAGACGAATTCCCTATGACCTTGCAACATATTTGTCGATTACATGGTGACCAAAAAAGGAGATTCTAGAAAATACAAGAATTATGAAGATATCTCTTGGGACTCCAGATTCATAAATTCTTCTAGAAAATCTTATGCCCTGTTCAGAAAACTTATTTTAACGTGTGAAAGTTAAAGCGATGCAGTTTAGTGAGTTCTCTCTTGAGAGTATTGATTGCACATAAACATCTCTAGATGCACTCTGAGCTCTATAGTTGTGTTCTATCTGCTTGTAAGTTTCTGTAAATGCTATATTCATGTGCACTTTAGCTGTGTGTTTCTTTGTGGTATAAAACTTCGTTATCCATTATTGAATCTGTTAGCCTTCTTATTGTATACTCATCGGTTGATTTTCCTCAACAATATTATAATTCTAATAATGTAACAGTGATAATAATAATAATATGCTTCTCCAATTTGTAGCCATTGCGGTTACACATTAACTGTTCAACATATTTTAATAGACTGTACAGCTTTCAAGAGATACAAGTTGAGGACTCGGAAATGCTTTTACTTAAGCAATTTTAATTTGCTTTTTATCTTGGAGAAAGGACACATTGTGACTTTTTTTCATGCATTTGAAGATATCTATCATATCTGCTGATATCTGTCATAATGCTTGATTTTATTTATTCTTATCTTTCTTAAATTCGAGTCTTGTGACATTGCTGTAGATTTATTTCCATATACTTTTGCTGGAATTTTTTAACTTTTAATACATTTAAGTGTTTGGTTCGGAAAACCTTTTTTTAGTTTCCAATGCAGCTTACAACATTCGAGGATCCCGCTCATTCAAAACCAATAAAATAAAATGAAATATTTAAGAAAATGTAAAATTCAATTAAATGTGTTATATGGTTATTTGAAATTAATGTACTGTTTCTGAGTAGAAAATACTGTATAGAAATGAACATCTCCAATTAGATTGCGATTTCTACTAAAATATTTTATCTAATAATTAATGTCAAGATCGTGGATCTCAAAATATTATAGTGGTAGTGTCTGAGCTGAAGCAAAAGTATCAGGACTCGGAAGATGTGATGCCACCAAAGACCTTCTAAGTTAGATTTTTCATATTAAATCTCACGACACTAATTCAAAGTTTTTATTATTATTATTATGTAAGATTTTGGGGAACGTCTAAATATCAGTAGTAAAGAAAATATACTTTTCAGTAAAGAAACTTTGATGTTTTAATTTCTTAATTGCAATTAAAAAATTTTATTATTATTTTTAAGAAACTGTTAACTCAAAAGCCATCAATATTATTCTTCACACCATTTAAACTATTCTATATTTGCCAAGTTTTTTTTCCTTTAGATAGAATCTTTTTGATATATTTTTAATATATTGAAATAGAATATTTTTAGTATAACAATCTATTTCACGTAGATGTTTACAGATGCATATACAACATATTAATTGTCTTAATGGATAAAAACACTATTGGTTTTTGAAACATTGTTTTCAAATGTTCTAAGGTAAATAAAATAAAATAAAATTATATATATAATTTAAAAATAAAATTGTTGAGAGATTATTGTAATTTATTTATTCATATTCAGCATTAAAAAATTGTATTTACCTTGTGCACCTGAATTTGTATTCAGGAGAATTCAGAAAAATATCAATTTTTTTCACTTCATAACATCGCTATTTAAATGTATATTATTAATGTATTACTATCCTAAAAATAGCCCTAAAATACGCTGCAAAAACGTTTTTAAAACGTAGCATTTTAGAAGAAAGTCCTTTTCAATATTCTTATTGAAAAAATATGTTTATTTAATGAAGTTAATAAAGAAATATTAAAATGTAAATATGTACGACACAATGTAAGAATTATATTATATGAAAATTCTAAGTGTTTTTATTTCATAACTAGAAATTTAAAATAAATCTTATCAAATCATATTTTATCGTATTAAATTGCATAGTAACTTACAAAAATCAGAGTTATGAAAATAATAACAATTTTAATAAAATGGTAATAAATATTACCATAAAATTTATAGAAAAATGTATGCTTTTCAAAAATGGGCTAAATTAAATGTTCTAAAGATCCATAGGCATTGCGCGTGTTGGAGCCGTTTTCCCTCTTCATCTTTTAAAACCAAATAATTTTATTGAATTCAATTGAACTACATATTACTAAATTGAAATACAAATTTCGACAAACTTAAAATCCAAAAAAATCAATTGTGGAGGGATCACTTTTAAAAGAGTGGGTTCAGTATATCGTGTATAAAAAACATAATTAAAATATCAAAGTAACTTCAAATAAAGTAGTTGAAAAAGAGAACAGAATGTTTTTAAACACAATCTAAATAATATTTATTTAAGGGATCGAATTTTTTTTTAATTATAAAGCAACATATTTTTTGAAAATTATAAGATAGTATAATATAAAACTTGCAAATGGCAATTAATTGAGAATGGTATTAGAACAATGCTCCAAAATTTAATCAATACTTGATTTTAATATAAATTCTATTCTACGACTTTCATAGTTAAATGAAATGCAGAATTAAATAATTGTAAAAAAATTCTGCAAAAGAAATGTCCAGAATTTTATTTTTGAGAATTTAATATTTCAACCTTACGATATATTAAATCACTCGGAAAAGTAATTCGATGTAAAACTATTCACTTAATATAAGGCCTTATTTATTTTTCCGATAAATAAATATACATATTGTTTCAAATTGAATTTCCACGTAAAGTTGATTTACATCTTTTTACAATTCTGTAGGTATTTTTAACCATGGAAATTGAAAAATAAATAAAATGTCAATGATTCACCATCTTGAATGGTGACCATGAGTCACATCTCGAATGGAAAGGATTAATATTTCACTATTCTTAAAAGATCGAATTCGCATCTTTTAAGAATATTCAGTCTTTACACATGTGCACACATAAAATAGATGCAACAATTGTAGTATCGAATTTCTTAATGAATTCGGCATTAAGACTTAACGGAATTATATTAATAGATATAAAACTGGATTCATATGATTAAGAAATTTTACTTATATGGTTTATGGTAATTTTAGATTGCCAAATTTGGTGAGGAGAAATTCGATTACCTCGTTATTGACCAATTACCTTTTCTGCTGGATATGACTTCTTCTCAGAAATCTTTCTTCCACGAATCAATGCTCAGAATTCTCGTGGAGAAGCACATCACGTAGAATGAGGGAATGTTCTTATGAAGCAGTTGCACTCCCCGTCCATTTCCTGTTTCGGGCCCCAAATCCCCCTGCGCCATCCCTGCCACCATTTAATCACCCGGCCACTAATCCCTATTTGTTTGCTCTTCTGCTTCGCCCTCTTCTTTTTCTCTTCACACGTATTATCTTGCGGCCATTCCGACCAGCACTTTTGGCCAAACCTCTAATACTATATCAATAACAGAAAAAGAACGGAACTCTTCAACTCGCAGGCTTAAGGTACCGTGGAATTATTTCACACGATAGATCACATACGAACTAAAACTCTTTTCTTTTTCTTCTTCGTCTTCTTCTTCGTGCGCGTCTTTATTTTATTTTATTTTTTTATTATTAGTAGAAGCATATGAAGTTATTTACTTTTCCATTTAAGGCTTTTTGTTTCGTTCGTTTAGCGTAACTTTGTGAAGGTAGGATTTTCCCTTAATGGGGTTTTCATAAGAGGGGTATAAGGATTTATTGTCCTCGTTCAAACACGGAAGTTTTCGATTCGAGTGAGTTTGATTTGGAAAAAAAGGTTTTTATCGAACCGGTTTAGGAATGGTTTTGTCTTTATTTTATTCCAATTATTAGTCGCTAAATAAGAGAGAAAAATGTGCCAAGAAATTTTGATTTCTGAGTAATTAAAACACATGTAAAATAAGATTATGAACAAATATTTAATCATGCAAAAATTGTTGATTAACGTATTAGGATTTATCATCTTTGTCCAAGCTTGGAATTTGGTGAATTATTTGGGTAAAATTATTTGGGTGAATTATTTGGGTAAATTGGCTTGGAGTTAGGATTTCTGAGTAATTAAAACATATATAAAATAAGATTATGAGCAAAAATTGTTAATTAATATATTAGGATTTATTATCTATGCCCCAGCTTGGAATTTAGTGAATTATTTGGGTGATTTCTTTTTTATTTTATCCCAATTATTAATCTCTAAATCAGAACAAAAAAAATGTGTCATGGAATTGTAATTTTTGAATAACTAAGACACATATAAAATAAGATCATGAGCAAATATTAAATAACGCAAAAATTGTTGATTAACGTATGAGGTTTTATTACCTTTGTCCAAGCTTGGAATTTAGTGAATTATTTGGGTAAATTGGCTTGGAGTTAGGATTTCTGAGTAATTAAAACATATATAAAATAAGATTATGAGCAAAAATTGTTAATTAATATATTAGGATTTATTATCTATGCCCCAGCTTGGAATTTAGTGAATTATTTGGGTGATTTCTTTTTTATTTTATCCCAATTATTAATCTCTAAATAAGAACAAAAAAAATGTGTCATGGAATTGTAATTTTTGAATAACTAAGACACATATAAAATAAGATCATGAGCAAATATTAAATAACGCAAAAATTGTTGATTAACGTATGAGGTTTTATTACCTTTGTCCAAGCTTGGACTTTAGTGAATTATTTGGGTAAATTGGCTTGGAGTTAGGATTTCTGAGTAATTAAAACATATATAAAATAAGATTATGAGCAAAATTTGTTAATTAATATATTAGGATTTATTATCTATGCCCCAGCTTGGAATTTAGTGAATTATTTGGGTGATTTCTTTTTTATTTTATCCCAATTATTAATCTCTAAATAAGAACAAAAAAAAATGTCATGGAATTGTGATTTTTGAATAACTAAGACACATATAAAATAAGATCATGAGCAAATATTTAATAATGCAAAAATTGGTGATTAACGTATTAGGATTTATTATCTTAATAAATCCTAATATGTTAGACAAAATTATATTTAGTTTTAATTAAATTTCTAATCATTTAATGAGGTAAGATTAGTCCATATATTGTGGTTTCTGATTAATTTGAGGAGCATGATTAAGAGTTAATACCAAACAATACAAAAGTTTTCATAATTAAACAAATTCATTATTTTTTTTTCGAACTTGGAAGTCTGATCTCGGCGAATTTATTTATATGAGGAATTTTCTTCAGTCGGCTTAGGTATAAATGAGATTTAATAAATTGAATTTCTTTTTTTGTCACTGAAGGATGAAAATTGATTCAATAAATACTTATATCTGACAATCAGAATGCGTTAAGTATATGATTATAACAAATATCAAATTTAGTAATTTTTAATTTGCTAAATCTATAATTAAGTTTGCGATTCAGTTTCAGATAATCTAAAATATAGCACAAAAAAGGAAATTAATCAAATTTATGTCATGTATTAATACGTATTTTTAATTAAAAATGTTGTTTTCAGCAATTTTATTAAAATTAAATTATGAATAATATGTATTCCCAATTAATTTCAGAGTTTTATACTTTTGATAACTGATCAAAATCAGCGGGAATGAATTACGTAATTGTATTTTGTAATATGTTCATTATAATTTTATAATATATGTTTCTTGTAATTTTATTTAATTAAAAATATTTACTGTTTTTAATTTATTCAATGTTTTTCTCTAATGTTCAATGTCTTTTAATTCTATGTACGTATGTTTTTTAGCATTTTCCTCATTTCGCCTATAATAAAACAATCATAGATACCATAAAAAAATCAACATTTTAATTAAATTAAAACACGGTTAAAAATCATCAATCAACATTTTAATTAATACTGAAATGGAATTTCATTTTAGTAAATGTAAATTCAATTACTGCCATTAGTTTAAAATTTCTTAACAAAAATATATCACGAGCTTGTAAAAATGCTTAACTATCATCAATAAAAAAATTTTATTTGTCAATCATAACTAACTCATAAAAGAAATATATTTTTTTCTCATTTTTATTATTTTTTCTAATTAGATATTATATCTAATAGTTTTAAAAAACATATACTTTAGATTTACTTTATTTTTTAATCGTTGTTATGCATATAGTATTTAAATTATTTTGCTTTCGAAATTCGTGATACAATTTATAGTGCTCTTCGAATTCATGTGGCTAATTTTGTTTGTAATACATTGTCATTCCGTATAAAAGTACAAAAACAATTCTGCATCTTTGTAATAAAATGATCAAAATCCAATAAAAATGTTAAGTTTTAAATAAAAGTGCAATTATTAGAATCAAATCTTTATAAATATTTTTTTTATTCAGCTCACTTTAGCAACAAGGTCGTTGTCCTTAATTTTCTCCATTTTTTTTAGGTCGATAACAGGTGAAATATTATTTTCTGTAAGGTAGTGAGAGGCAAAATTTTCAAAATCAGCAAGTGTCGACTTTGCCCATTTCTATCGATTCAACATAACGCATTTCACTTTTCTAGCTTCTGTAAGCTAAATCTTCTATTAGTTAAACTTCCATTGGGCGCAACTAATCTGTGAGATGAAGTCAAATTAATTGAGTACTCATATATACTCAAATACTCATACTAAATATACTCAAATGTAAGTGAAAAATTCTGTTTAATATGTTTTTTTAACATATATTCAAAAATTGCATTAATTGAGTACATTAATCTCTTAGATGAATTGCGCCCGATCGTGTTAGGATTTATATTGCACCCGACGGAAGGTTAAAAAAAAAAAAGAGATCCTGAAAAAAACATAGTGTTATTATAGATGTGTCGTTGTTGTAAAAATATTATGGTGTTTCTTATACTACTTGAGCTAACATGTCTAAAGAAGACAATAACTATAGTAAAACTGTTCTAGTTTTTGTTCGTCGAAGAGACCCTGTTATCAATCCGTAAGCTCGAAGGTTAGCTTTTCTTTATAACATGAGAACAGTTTGTCAGCTTGGTAATCTACCAATTGTTCTGTGCCATATTTGTAAATCCTTCAGTTGATATCCAGCCTGTAAGAAGGATTTTTTTTTTTCATTAAGTAACATCAATCAACATTTATTGAGTAATTGAATTTATTGAGTATACACAGCGCAGCCAGCGGCTACAACATATAAATTTCATGGGATTCATACATATTATGGAATAAATAAAATTATTATAGGAGATATCAGATTAAAAATTAAACGATTTGCGAATAAGATTTTTTAATCTTATTGAAAAAACAGTTAATTTCCAAACATAATCCTTCTAAGAATAAATTTTAAGCAAAATCAATATTATATATACATTTTTTTTTCAATATATATAATTCGAAATATATATTATGCAAAATCAATAACATATTATTTTCTTTTCGAATAATATGAAAGAAGGATGTATGAAACTATCAATCCATAAATAAACAATGTGCAAAAACACCTATATAATTTATATAATAAAATATAAAATATACATTGTATTTAGAGAGCGCTAATGCTGCTACAACTAAAACACAAATGAACTTAACCAAAATTAGAAATAAATATTAAGTTAACAGCCAAAGAATCAAAAAGAAAGATTAAATGAATCCGGCCCGAAGACTTTCTCAAGGGCCACCCTCAGGCAAGGATTCAAACCAGGGATTTTTTCTGTGAGGGGTCTGACTTTCGTCCAACAAACTGACCCCTGCCTGAGGGTGACCCTTGAGAAAGTCTTCGGGCCGGATTCATTTAATCTTTCTTTTTGATTCTTTGGCTGCTAATTTTGGTTAAAGAAGGATGTATGATATTCGTATTCGCAAAATGAATTAGGAGTTGTGATTAGTTTCGAAGATCAAGGAATTGTGAAAGAAATCCTTCATTCATTTTTTTCAATTTCGCTTTTTTTTCAATGCATGAGCCTTAATTGTATTTCAGATAATTTCCCTTTTGAAATTACATGATGGTATCAACATCCATCTTATTCCTTTAACATCACATAACTTCATGAAGGGGGGGGGGATCTTATATAAACACAAATACTTCGAAAACGTCTTTTAATTCAACTGTTAACCAATGCCTTATAGTACTTTGTACTAGTAACCCGGAACATTATCCAACCGCTGGTGTGGAAAATTTTAAATTAATCCCTGCCGATGATAAACACACCACGTTCTACTTTCACCCAATAAGAGAACACAAATCATATTTAAAGAATTGTGATTTATGAAATTCCGGTGATAAATTTTTAAATCGCCGTGCGTGCTTACACACTTTGACGGCTTTTAAAGAGTACTTTTAATGACCTGTTACTCAAACAAATGCCCGGTAGGGGTCTGTTGAGTTGAACGAAAAATGATCTCGTGTTAGCACTTAATTAACACTGAAAACCAGCGCAGGTGGTCCTTAAGAAGCTGTTACTAGATCCCATGCATGTTTCATTCTTTTCATTACGCTTTAACGCAGTATGCAAAGTCGTGCTGCTTATTTATAGCCATTTTGTTCCAGAACACCCCGGTGCAAGTAGCACAGCCAACAAAAAAGCAAAAACGGTTGGCTCCGGCAGCTAGAACGGGCGAGTCCAGGGGTCGGTGGGGGTGGGCGTGAAGTATTACTCCTGTCCGGATGGGCGCGCTTCCTGCTTTTCAGGTGATACATAGGACCAGGGGCTTCCTTCCACTGTTTAGGCTCCCAGATAGGAAGCAGTTTCTCTTGACGGCAATTTGCCTACAAAGTGCCAGGACAAATGGGCAATCTAAAATGGTTGTTTGGGTTGGGTGTTATCTCCGGAGTGTCCCTCACTGGATCTGGGGAGATTGCATTCGTATCCGTATGGATGGATACCGCATTTTCGTTATTTTTACGATAAGAAAATATCTGCTTTGCTTTTGCCCGAAGGCGGCGATGGAAGCCGGTTAAACGAGGGTCGTAAATATGCGATGATACATAAAATAATTCGCGAACGCGCAATCACGGAGGGAAATAAAATGAGGCCTGCTTTGCTTGTTCCATGAACTGAATTTGCTGAGCACTCAGTGGGAAAACTTTTGTGCATTTTACGATAGGAAATTATTTATTCAGCCCATATTGATGTTATCGGGAGGTGAGCATGTTTTTGCTCTTTGTTTCTGTTTAATGTATAGGGGAAAAGAGGCGAAAACTTTTTAGCGTCGATTTTTATAATGTCCATTTTATTGTCTCACAGTGTAATGCGTATAAAGTAATAAGAATTAATATTAATAAGGGTAATAATAAAAAGTAGTAATAATAATAAGGGGTAGGTGTTAAAATATAAAAATTCCTATTTCATGTATCTATTTTATGTATCTAGTTTAACTACTATATTAAAACTGAAACAGAATGCAAACCTCAAAACTAAGACCTTAAATAATTTCTTATTATTATTCATTCAGATTTAAGAGAGAACGAATCGGTTTATTAAATGAAATTTATGAATACATAAAATCAATTTATTTAAAAAGAAAAAAGAAAAATTATTTATGAGTTGTTAATTATTTATTATATGATGCTCAAACATCCGAAGTAGTGCACTAATATTCTTCAATATTGTATGATAACTGAATGTACATTGTATGAATATTCTTTATTCCGATAAAGCTGAAGATGTCGTCAGGTCGACCCAATCTAACTATGTTCCCCTCTCTCCATTTTTTTCTTCTTATTTTTTATTGCACTTGTCACACGACGACAACAACAACAACATTGTGTGATATAATCAAAAATTCACAATATTATATAATACTGTATAGTACTACATACTATCGTTTGTCAAAATATTGACCATCTTTGGTAACTATTTGCCAGGAACATTGAGTATTTCAATATTTCAAATTTCAATAAAATTTCCTTTTAATGGTATTTTTATTCCTTCAACAAAACGATCGTGAGTATCAAATCATGATAAAGTCTTGTGTTTAGTAGCCTTGTGCAAGAATCGGACAGTTTGCGCAAAAATCTCCTTATGGCTCCCGAGATATCATAATGCTATTGAAAGCGTTTCCATATACTGTAATTTTATTTTCTTATTCCTCAAATAAACTGTAAATATATTAAAAAGAATAATTCTTTCTTAGCTTTTAATATTTAAAAAAAATTGGCGATTAAATAGTTGGTGAAACAATGATATTGGTATGAATTTAGATCAACAATGAAAATTATTGTTAAAAATTATGCAAAGATAATTTTAATAATTTTTGAAAATTTAGAAAAAATTGCATTGAATTAAACTAAAATGAACAAAAAGACATTTTTTTTAACTTTTAAAACGGCATAAAAATCTGTTAGCATATTAATAATAAAATAATAATTATTATATTAATATTGTTACGAAATTTCCGGGGTTCGTTTGGATAGTGGGAGTTATATGGTGTGGAGAACGCTCAATCAGCAGTAGAAAAAAAACAACGACGTTTATTTACACGATGGCACACAGGACAGCAAAAGACGACAACTATATACAGCATAGAAGACGATTATCTTCAGCTGAGACTTGCAGCATACACAGCAGCATAGAACAAGACTCTACTGCAGACAGTAGCGCAAAGCTTAGTTCAGCACTAGCTTGACTCCGTCGCTGCTCTGCTAATCTCTGGAAGACTCCTTCTTCACCGTCGATTCCGACTACTCTACTCAACAATTCACCGTCGATCCCGACTACTCTTCTCTGTCGCTTTCGACTACGACTACTCTGGCAGCTGCGGTAGCCTCCTTTTATAGGTCTCAGGAGACGGAGCTAGAAGCCTCTCAACCAGTCAGTAACGTTCGAGGCGTATATCGGTTCCTACTGGACGGATCGGGAAAATTCTCGATGTTTCGGGTATAATCTATTTTGGCGCCAAAGTCGCCAAATTCGTCGCCAAATGGTCGCCAAGCTTTGGGACCTCCTATGGAACCAACTATGCTGGGAAGACGCATCACAGATTCGTAACAATATAGTTATAATTCTAAGCAATTATAATAACATTATGATTAATAACAGTAATAATTTCATAAGTTATTTCGGGTGAAACACCAAATTTTAGCTTAATTTGAAATTAAGTTTGTTAAAAGTTTTTAAAAATCTTCCCAAGTTACACAGTTTTTCTTTCTAAGTTATGTATGTGCACAATATAATAGTTATATTTCAAATGGTCTACACTCATAAACACCCAAACATACACACAGGTGCGCACAGTCTCTTTATTTTTAATAGAGAATATTGTTGAATATTATACAGTATTCTGTAATAAAGAGCAATATTGAACAATACCTTATAGTATTTTACCTTATCTGGAAATAACAATTTTAATATCAGGGGCTAATTTAGAATTCATGCCCATTTGATTTCTAGAAAATACATTATATACAATTTTTACATTTCCTATAAACAATTTTTAAAAATTCATATGAGAATGCTGAAAAAAAAAAACTTTATATATCTAGACAGTTGATAATCACTACTCCGGAATAACTTTATTTTTCATTTGCATTCGCCATGCAAATCCGAAGTACAAATACATTTTATCTAGCTGTCTATGTCTGAAATTTTCTGAGCGCAATCTCGTTATTTTTGACATTATTCGTTGTATAGCATCAACAAAACTTGATAATATGTAAAATATAATCGAAATAATATCGAATAGAATTTATATGTAACAGTGTTATCGAATCATGCCGTGAAATGAAACAAAGTAATGAATGCAGTGTCATGTAACAAGACATTCTGATTTTCGAAAAACATTCTGATTTAAAATATTGGCAAGAATACATAGAATTTAAATTCAATTTGACTCCATATAAATATATTTGATTACATTAGTTTATTTATGCTTTCATATATTATGCAATTTGGTTATAAGAGTTATGTTTCTATTATTACATTTTCCATTAATGATGTATGAAATGTGTGGGGGATATTAAAAACGAAAAGTTTCTGATACCATATAATTTGATTCACCACATAAATTAACAAGACTTGAGCATCGATGGAAAGGAAACATTATGCAAAAGGAAAAACAAGATAGCTTAGTTTAATTTGGAATTTTATATATGCACAACTTTTGCAAGATTCGACAGAACAAGGACAGCTTTTATATCCTTGAATGTTTTTTAATTTGTGTAAAATGCGTCATGAATGATCTAATTGATGAATAATCTAATAAAATAGAAAAATACATTTTATATGAAATAATTAAGGTTGAATCCAATTTACAATATCACTTAATGGACACAATTCATATGATCCTCATAAAAGCATCATGCGAATTTAACTTTGAAATTTTTAGCACTTATTTCACAAAATAGTCTGCGACATCTTTTAAAAGGATGCAAAATATCGATGCATTTGCAACTATCATGTGATTTTGATGTTATGTGTAGCTAATTAATGTATTGTTCTTTTAAAATTCTGATTGTGAGCTTGGGAGATCTTAATTAATTTCATTCATAAGCAGTGAAAGTATATTGATCACTTTACTTTTATTAATAACTAGCCGCCTTTAGCGACCAGCCGATTCAATTAAATATTTTAAGTAACTGGTCTCTTAATAGATTCTCAAACAAAACATTTTTAATCTTCAAATTTTGATAGTCATACCAAACTTATACTGTTATTTAGATCGTTTCGTTCAATTTACTATATATATTTTGCTAATTTGTTGTCATTTCCGGTAAAACTTCAACTTTAATTTAAAGTGGAAATGCTGAAATCGCAATTAATGTAAAGATGTTTTTTAATGAAACCAAGCGTTTTATTTTATTTATCATTTTTGTTATTTATTATTATTATTATTATTGAATATGAGTACTGCAAACAGAATCGTTCGGTATTTAAGTCTTATGTGAACTACAAAATATTTTTCATAATTTATGTAATATCTCAAAGAATAATTTAACAAAAATTTCTCAGATTCAGCATAAAATTCAGTTTTTAGTTTTGCTTTCAAAAGGATTGAAATGAAATCAATAATAATATTTTGTTCCGGCCTATAAATATATTTGAAAAATTATGAAGTCTAAATTTTATGCAGTAAGGTATCATATTCTGAGAAATATTCTGAACACACCGAATTTTAAATAAAGGAATGAATTTTTCTATTTTCCACGATTAACTAAGACTGATTTATGAAGTTTTGAATGTTAAAAATTTAGAAACACTCAACATTTTCATAATCTTAGGCCAATGAATCTTGAGAAACCTTCGCGCTGATTGGCGTATTTTCTTTGAAACGATCGATGGAAAATCTAAAATTATCCTTTTTTTATTGAATAGTGATATTCAAATTTTCATAAATCAGTCAGTTTAAGTGATTGATTTTAGTTGATTGGAAATTAACTCTTTTTATTTAAAATATTAGTGTTTCAAGAACATTTTGTTATTCGTGATTTCCACAGCAGAAGTTTTATGTAAAATCAAAAATTCGTTATTTATTAGAGCATTTATTGAATCAAGTTACATAAAATATAATCATTTTCCATTTAGACCATTTTAGCAGATCTGTGTCTTAAATTAACGTACAACATATGAGCCACTTGAAATTAATCGTAACCAGCGTTCTCGGCGAATCGGCTACCAATGATTATTAGTGATAGAATAAGACAAAACTACATGTTTAAAAATTTGACATGAAGTGATATTTAAAAATAACTTTTAATTAAATATTAAATTACGTGTGTTACGTACAACATTTACATAAGAAACGTACACCATCGTTTTCATTCCCGTATTTTTTATAAGGAGCTACTGATGTTAATAATGAATAGATATTTATAACAATGGCGATTTCTATTTTTTATCTTCATTTTGTAAAGTATGTTATAAACATCAAGTTTCATTTGAAGAAAATGGAAACGGAATATTCGCACTTTCACCACGTGCTTCCTTTCACTTCACTTGATACACACAGTGATAACCTTTGATTTTTCTTTTTATTATTATTTTATTTCATTGGAAGCAGATATGGGCAATATTTCTCCTTCCGCGAGCGAAAATATTTCGAAACGGAGTTCTCCAGATGATCAAATAAAATCTAATGTGAGTCTACGGTTACCATGTACAAATAAAAAAAGAGAGAAAGGAGAAATTCTTTTGTTGATAAAAACCAGAAAAGAAAATTGAATCGTACTCGTTTTAGTGACTCAAAACATCCTCTAAAATAAGTGTTAGAGAGCGGAACAGTAAAACGGCGAAGGCATAAATCTTGTAACTTCCGAACGGAAGCCGAACATAAAGGGAAAAGACATAAAGCTACATTGCTGAGGTTTGGGAAGAAGCCAAACTGATTCCTGCTACAGGGAGAATATTTCAGATCCAATCCTTCTTCGAGCGATAGCAACAATCGGGTGGTGTAATTCTCTACAGCTGGAGGACCTGGAGACGTGGGTGGGGTGGAGCAACAATTTGCCCCCACCAAAAAAGTGCAAGGTTTTTACCCGCCAGGTTGTTATTCCTCCCTCATAGAATCACAACGGGTCGACATCCATTGAAACTACAATGCTCCTGCAAGCGGAAAAATTTATCGTTTTCTTAGCATTGCACCATTTGGTTCCGCAGTTAGGCGCCTTGATGGAACGCTAGGGGAAGGGTGATCCTCAGTTATGGGGCCCTATAATATCCGAAGACAGTCAAGAAACAGCTTGCATGCTTCATAGATCTTTTTTCCTCTTCTGTAAGTGTTCATGGTACGGTGGGAGGTAGTGGTCATTGATTCGAAGTCGTCCTCCACCAGACCGCAAAGGGCTCAGCAGCAATTTTAAGGGCAAGTGCCGTGAAAGCTGGAATTTTTTTCCGCATGCTTCGTCGTAATATCCGTCATAACGCGTTTCGTATCTTGCTTTACTTTTTTTGAACGTATCGGAAAAGGAAATTGAATCCCGTTGGACAATATTTGCTTGGCATGCGTATGTCAAATATGTCAGAGGGAGTCTTGCTGAATGGAATATTTCACATTCAAGGTTAATGTTTCTGTTCCATTAATTGTGACGTTTCTTAGAAACATGGAATAATTATTTGGGAAATTAATCTACTGATGTATACATAAATAAATGAAATAACATTAGCCTTTGTTACTTACATATGTTATCGCATCTCAGAATTTAATTTTTGTATTAAAGAAAAATTATATTGGTAAAGAATATTTGAATTCTTAAATTATTAAATGATTCATATCAGTATTTTCGAAGCTATGTAAAGAAATATCTCTTTCAAGAATGCATAATCAATATTATAAAAATCATGGTTAAGATAATTTTTCTAAATTTTACGCAGTTTATTTATTTCTAAAATTTTTATTTATGAATACAGTAATTCCCGAGTATCCGGTTCGTGACTATCCGGCTTCCATACTATCCGGCCTAGTTTTCTTTTATCGTAATTAAATGAGGAAGGCAAGGCGTCTATTAAATTATCTATTAATTTTTTTCAAAACCTAAAAAATTGTAATTTTAGACTCTTATCTTAGAGTTAACTTTTCGTATCTGTGTAATCATTTATCAGTGAAAAATAAAATCAATTTGAGTCAATTTTCTTAACAATTAGGCCTATGATCAATGTTAATGTTTTGTTCATGTTTCCTGCATTTAAGATGGGCTTTACAGAATTTATGCTAAAATGTGAACAGTTTATATCCTTTAACTTATTTTTTCTCTAATAAACTATTGAAACGTGCAGTGCAGTGCAGTATGTAAATATATATAAACTATAAGTACAGAGCCTTCTATTTTAACTCGACACATTATCGGCAACTGCTTGCGTTCACATTGAGATAAATGGAGGGCTTATTATAAGAAGTGAGAAAAAACGTATTACTACAGTGAGTTTCGGTATAAAAACTTTGTAATCTGGTATTGGTGGGCGAAGAAATGGATTCTTAGAACTCCCGGCTATACGGCTTTTTGCTATCAGGCCTGCCCTTCCGCGACATTAGGCCCGATATTTGGGAGTGTACTGTAATGATGCGATTTTATCTACTTAAAGGACTAGTTTAAACTCAAAATAGCAACTTTTCAAATAAGAATTGCAGTGACATAATCAACAAATACACTGAAAAAACTATATTCATTAAAGTTTAATGCATGATGTCATATAAAATTGTATCGAATATTTCATGTCATCATTAAATACTTTTATGGTAATTTTATCTTTCTGTTTATATCTAAAGTTTCAAATAATAAAAAAAACTTTTTTAAAAAAAAGCAGTCTCTATCTTTAAAGGGGAAAGGCGTAAGAGATTTTAAAGTTTATTATCGTGAGTGGATTAAGAAATTCTTCTAGATTTTAAATTATTACCTTAAATTTTCAAACAAAAATAAATTAATCCTGGATTATCCTTTCTTTTTGATTTTGAGAGATTATTAGGGTATTTTTATATAATTAAGAGCAAAAGATATAGGGAACTCTTTTTTCGTGAGTGGGGTCATTTATTAAAAGCATTAAAATGAAAATTCGTTCTATACACATGTATCCATATTAATTCAAATATCTCTGAAAAATAAAAATTCTTGAAATGTTAGGTTTGTTGATTTATTGGATCTTATATATATGACTCAGTGTACCAGATGATATTTAATGTTCTTCCGGAGAAAGTTTCCTGATTAGAGCTTGTTCTTTTAGGCTTAATCACTGGAAGAAGCTTGTATCTCTTGAGAAGGCAGTATAAACTGATGCGATTTTATTATTCACTTGGTCCATCTCTTCGGGTTTGCGTTTAAGAGATGACACGGTCCAGATGTTGATCATATTTCGTGAACCTTGTCTGGGTATCTCTAATTCCACCACTGAGTCGGTGGAATGCAGGTCGCTTGGCACATAAGCCCCGGGAGCCATAAAAGGCCCTGGAAGTCGCTTTGATTCGCTCGTAAAGCAGTCGCTACTGAATGAGTCGTAAAACGGTCTCGATCTCTTTGGACCTATGAGGCTTTGCTTACGTGTGATTATCGGGAAAAGAGTGGTACAATGGGGAAAGGTCGTAATCTGCCATGGCCGTGTTTGAGGAAGGAATTCTATCTATCTTAAAAGCACACACGCGCGAAACTGAAAGAGGAAGAGATAAAAATCCGTCGCATTTCGTTAAGCTAGTAAAAGATATAAAGCATCAGTTTTAAAAGGTCTTATGTGTGCAAATAATAAAATCTTTGTTTTGGTAGCTTAGATGAAATTTAAATCAATTGTTTCATGTGATTCATTCAATTGATTTGGTATGAAGCGGAAACAAAGACTTATCGCATCTTTTATAAACTGAACTTATTGATTCCTGTTTTGATCGAGGGCACACAATATTTAGCACATTTTACACAATATTTTCTGACGAAAAAATTAAAACTGTCCAAAGTGTCACATATGTAGTGAATTGAGATATATTTCTGAGAAAACTCAATAGGAAGATGAAGGGCTATAGATTCTAAATACTACATGGGTATACCTATGGTCTTAACCAGCAGTAATCAAAGTAAATAGACCAACTGCACGGTTTAAAAATAAGTTGCTCGTTAGTAATTGCTGAAGTTCAATCTCAAACTAATTGCTGAAGTTTCTTTCCAGTTTTTTACATATAAAACACAAATTTTACCAGTTTACTCTGAAAATTCTTCTGAAAAGCAATTTACTCAAATATATTGGAGCTTAGTTAAACATCTACCTCAGGTCCTCCAAGATCATTTTGACAATTAGAATATACAATATTAGACATTTATCAAGAATGGATTTAACCAGACATGACGCGTGAATTTAGCTAGATGCGCTTTACATTGTGGCATTCGATTCACACCAGAATATTTTAATCTGTATTTGTGAATATGCTGTTTGTAAATATGTATATTTCAATAAAAATTAAATAATCGCATAGAAATGAAATATTTACAATGAAGTATGTATTAGATACATATACTTGATGCTTTTTTTTTAGTTTTATTCTGTTACTCTTTTAAATCGTATCTTATATTTTTGTAAAATAGTGACATGATTTTTCATGTCATGCAAATATTTGGGGTCAACCTAACATAAATAATAATCAAACGGAGTATTGACACCAAAACCTAGTGCGCTAGCATTGAAATCACATTAAAACGTATCTGAATTTTATTTATTACCATAAAGGTGTATATTCATCTTCCCAATCACAAATATGACACAGGCAATCATCGAGATATTTATTCCCGGCATTTCTGTCAATTAATATTAACGCAGTATCTGATGCCTGAAAAATGTCAGCGACTGTTTAACCCATGCTAGAGCAGAATCAAATAGAATTTCATAGATGATACTGTGACAGCCATAGAATCTTGATATGAAATAATGAGAGATCTACCCTTTTTTGAAGGGCCGTGGTGGCCTGGTGGTAAGATCTCGGCTTCGACACCAGAGGGTTTCAGTTTCGAGACCCGATTCCACCGAAGAACTGTCGTGTAAATTAGCTTGGTGCACGCCAAATCCGTTGGGGCCAAATGTCCTCCCACTCTTGTGGTGTGGAAGTTTGGAGAGGGGATGCCAGCTCAGGTGTCGCCCTCATCATCTGACCTCGGTTCAAAATTACGAACTCCGCTCCAAAATAGCCCTAGTGTTGCTTTAGAAACAGGTCATTAATATAACTAAAATTAAAAAGTACCCTTTGTTGAAGACTAAATAACAGCTGATTTCAATAATGTTGAATTTGACTTTTTTATTTGCGTTTGTAGCCAGAATCTATGGCTTTTCAATTCAAAATCGAAAGATAATACATTTATATACAATTGTTGATAATTAGTCGGTTGCATGTCACATATTTTCACAATGGACATGTGTAAATATCTTAACCCACTGCACTCGAATGGTGCCTCTCAGGCACCATTTAAGATGGTGCATCTTTTTGACGCTTTATTTATCTATTTTTCAATTTTAAGTGTTAAAAATGCATACAGAATAGTAAAAAGGCATAGATTAACTTTTCGGGGAAATTCAACTTAAAACAATAGTATATATATTTATTTGGAGAAATAAACAAGCCCTAGTATTAAGAGAATAATTATACATCGAATTACTTTTCCGGGTGCAAAGGGTTAAAAATGGTATCCAAATTCTGTTACTATGCCCTTCAACTTTAATGCTTCAAAATAATAAAGTTCATACAAGCAACCCTCGATTGTCTTTTTAAGGGTATATAAATCTAACAAAACTAATCTAAGTAAATAATTACTTTGAAACTTTTCATAATTGGCGTATTAAATAAATAATTTGTTTGGGAATGAACTTAGATCAGATCAGTTGTTAATGAAATAAAAATCATTTTTGTATCAATGTTTAAATCGTTTTACATATGGGCCATTAATTATAATCTCTCCAATATCCATTCTGAATTACTAAAAAATATTATTTAGTGCAGCAACTCAATTTATCATATGCTTAAATTTTATTTCATAAACAATTTTTTTATCTGCATAAATCTTGTACTTAATAACAGAGCATAATTCATTCGAAGCAACAATTTATAGTACCAGATCTCATTCAAAAGTACATGTTACTTATTTTCTGAAAATATTTTTAAAAAAATTGATACAAAGTTCGTCATTGGAAATAAGTACAAAAAGTATCTGTTCATTTCAAACATTTTTCACCAGACATTATTTCCAATAACCCTAATATCTTACCAAAAGCAATTTTACCAAACAATGTGGTAAATGAAAAAAAGAAAAAAATTATATACCCCTACGTACATTTCGGAATTTAGGATTCTACATCCATTCGCTTTAAACGCATTTCTTGCAGAATCTCACGTGTCAGTTTTACGTCGTGCAAAAATTGACTTTTTCTCGATATCTTGCGAGGAAATTGTCTTGAACACGCGTGTCTTATTTAATACCAGGCACCTTGTGAAAGTGGATGTGGCAACGAAAAGTAATAAAGTTTCTCCACTGCGACTACAGTAAGAGAAACGAAAAATTTTATACGTCTGGGAAGAACTGTGAAATTCTATCCCATCTTTTGTTACTATAGTACTGAAAAACTTTCCTTTTAAATTTTCATTTGTTTATTTTTCATCATTTCAGAATGGAAGGAATCGAGAGAATAAATTTTGTTACATAAATGAAATGAAATAGTTCTTTGATTCATAATTTTTAAAAAAACCATCGTCTCTAATGCTATTAGTTCAAATTCTACTCGTACTAATATATTTATCCAAATCTTTGAATCAAGAAGGTAAAATGTGATATATTCCGTTAGTTTCTGAGATTTTGGAGCATCTATTGAAGTATGAATTAGTTTTAATATTTGGAGGTGAATTAAGCAACTGAAAAACTTTTAAGAAAAACTAGTCCAAATTCGTGCTCCACTCGATGAAAACCTAGAGTCATTCAGACCACAGCGGGCAATCCTTTGCTAACGTACTCTTAGATCTACCAATTTCTAAATACCGTTGGATAAGGACAGGGCCATAGAATATAACCACCTACTTCCATAACCCTATTTTCAGCACTAGATTATTGAATGGTGGAGTTAGACTCTTAAAGAAAACTATTTATAGGACATAAATAATAATAGAAAAGGATAAGATAAACAGTTCAATAATTAATAAATAGGTCAAACGCTAAAGTTTTAAAAATACAATTCAAATGCATTTGAAAAATTGAACCTTCAAAATATTCTGCTGAAATAAAAACCCCATAATAACCAAATTATTTTAAATTAATTTTAGTGAAATAATTCATATGGCCTTCATATGAATTTGTGTAAAGGAAAGTGGAGTTGATTGATGATCTCGAATTGGTTTTTTTTTTATTGTCTACAGGTTCTTTTTGTATCTTGTATTAGGTGAAGCTATTTAGTGACAATTTGAATTGATCGTCAGGATTGGACAGAATAAGATTTTGTATAATAACCTTCATATCATTATCAGTGATATTAATTTCATACGAAAATAATTAGCGAAACTGATATTGTGCTTGTGGCTCGAGTAATAGCCCATTAGTTCATACAGATGATGGACAAGCAGTTAATGAATTTTCAACAAAGAAATGTGTATAAATTTTTTTGTCTTTGAAGACTATTTATGTATTTGTTATTTTTAAGACCTTAAAATTTCGTACCTCTGTATATTATATGTTCTCATCAGTTGTCCCGGAAAAGAAATTCAAAAAATTATCTCTTATTTCTGTATAGTACATGGGAGATCGAGTATCTACCGGAAGTTTTTTTTAAATGTAAAATCGTAAATAAAACCTTGTCTTATGGCTCGCTAAAAGTTATAAACGAAATCTAATTGTATTGCCGCATTGAAATGAGGCATTCGACTCTCCATGGCCGAATGGTCATAGCACTGATCTCGTAATCAAGAGATTGTAAGTTCGAATCCCTCTAGAGACAATGCGATTCACAGTTTGTGTAAATATTTAATTCCTTGATTTTATGTTTCCCTTTATTTTATATTCCAGAAGATTCTGGACATTTCTTTAGTTTACCAGACAAGTGTTCTGGACTTTCCTTACTGTCTCCAGAAAAGTATTCTGGAACTTTCCCTGCTAGTATAAAAGCCGAAGATTTGTCAATCACTGTGTTCTCCGTTCAGAGTTGAGTTAATAAATTGGTTTAGCTCTACTTCTTGTGTGTGCCATTGCGTTCCACACTAAAGTATCCACGTGACAGTATTTCAAACGCGGGATTGAACATGAGGAAAATACATGGGCGTCTGAAGCTCTAACAACTACTCCATTTCTGATATACTTATGCAGGTTATGTATTGCCACATGTCAATATTTAGTTGTATAAAATGTTTCTTGTGAAATAGCGTTTCTCAGAAAAGACACCTATACAGATAAACTTAAAAAGCAAAACCTTATCTAAACATAAAATTTTATCAAAATCGTTACAGCCGTTTCCGAGATACACGAAATAAATTTATATATACAACAATTGTTCGTTTAAAGTTGTAAGATTTAGTAACCTGCAGATGAATAGAAAAAAAAACTTCTTTCGTATATTCGGATAAACAGATCCTCTTCTACTCAATTGTCTCTCCTGTGGTCATGCGTGTCGAGATCCTGGTCATCCTTCTTGAACTTCCCTCGAGTCTGTAATTCACCTTAATGCACCACTTAGACGTTTATTGCTCACGATTCTCACTTTTATTATGTCACCGCCGAATTAATCTCAGATGAATTCTCTACTGATGAGAATACGGACTGCTTCGTTTCCAAAGCAAGGGCTGGTAATAAGGATGAAACAAATCGAGATCTTGAATTAAGATCCTAGAATTCTTTGTCAAACAAAAACTTATTATCATCTCTATAAATTAACAGATCTTTACTGGAAGTTTATTTTCTTCGGGGAAAAGCAATATAATACCGATATATGTCTGCCTATATGCATGCGAATAGGATAACACAGTTTAGCAAAGAGCTATATAAATCAAATTTTATATAGAGATTTATCATTAAAATTGTAAATGTACGTTAAGTTTTGAACCAAATAAGTCTACGGCAATTTATAAATATGTATAATCACAAGTAAATGAACAGGATAATTGAAAAATGTAATGACTTAGATAAATAAAATTTTTTGTGTGATTTTATTGCCAAAATTGTAAAACCATGTGAGATTTTTGAGCTATTTGTTGTAAAGGAACTCGTTTAAAATATATTTTCAATTTTGTTCATCCTATTACGAAGCATAAAGAATAACATACTAAATCACTATGTGCTGGTCATGTCACGGAATGCCGTGACCTTCAAGAGTTTGCCGACTCTAGCTCTAAATTACCCATCCTCGCTATGTATTCAGGAGATGCAAAGGATAATAGAAGAACCAAAAAAAAAAAAATAGAGTATGTAAATTGAATTGCGAAAATTCAGGGAAGAAATTTCAGCTGGTTCTAAACCTAATGTTTTTAATTTCTATTCAAAATGATAAAAATTTAATTAATCTTGCTACTAAAATCGAGATTTATTAAGAAGATAAATATATATATAAAAGTATGTATAGTTTATAGCACAAATTTTGGATTATAGCTACCATTGTTATATTTAAATGTTTTTTTTTTAAATATTAAACAATATATTGCATATTGAAACTTCCTAGCATACTGCATAATAAAGATGTTATTCCTTTCTCTATACATTCAAAAACCTTGAGAAAGGTAATGAACGCCATGAGTGCTCAGATATTTATCTTCATATCCACATACATGAGAATTGTGCGCTTCGTAATACAAAAAAACAATATCTGTGCATGTTTGTGTTCTTAATTTTTAAACTCATGTCATTAGCGAACAATAGTTTCGAAATAGCTCATTAATATGCGATCTTTGAACGATTAATCGCTGGGATGTGCTTAGTACAAGAGCACCAGGAAATCGAATATCTATTTTAGATGCCTTTTTCTATTCCTGCCGATTAAAGGCAAAATTTTATACAGATCTTATAAAATCCTGTTACTATAACTGTAGTCATAAAATCACACAACAAATTAAATTTATTCAAGTCATTGCGTTATTGAATTTATATACACGTGGAAATACTGACTAACAGACGATCAATCCCTAGACAAATTTGGTACCGAATCTGATATATATCTGCACTTCAGATCATAAATTTATATACCATTATTTTATGTATTTAAATTTTGTAGTAATCGCATTAATTTGTTTTGGAGAGACAAAGATAGCATCTCGATAGATTTCATTCAAAGTTTGCTGGAAATCCTCATTAAAGAATTGGTGTAAAGGCCATATTTTGGTGTAAATACCATATACTAAATTTTATTCCACAGTTTCTAAAAAGATTTCATTCAAAGTTTGCTGGAAATTTACTTCAATGATTTGGTGTATAGGCCATACTTTGATGTCAATACTATAAACTAAATTTTATCCGACAGTTTCTCGATAGATTTCTTTCAAAGTTTGCTGGAAGTCTATATCGAAGAGTTATTAGTCAAAGATGTTTTAGTATAAGTACTATTTACTGATTTATTAATTTAATTTGGCTTCGTAAATTGACGATTAAACGTCTATAGTTTCATTTAACAAAAGCATATGTCGACTCTTGTGCGAAAATTTTTAACGACTTTACATTTAGCTTAATAACCGTCATTCGTTTCAAATCTATTACACTTTTTCACGTTTTCACTTAACTGGCAATACAAGAAAAAAAATTATCAAAACAAAACATAGTAATTTTTTCTCTAATTGTTAACAAATCATTGAGCAAGAAAAAATGCCAAATAACCAATTAAATGTACTTCTTAACTTAATGGGTCAAAACAAATTTATGATTATATGACATTAAAAATAAATTTACATTTTTTTTGTCAGTTTAATATCAACCAACAAAAAATGAAATAACTAATATAACTAGCCTATGATATAATCAATATTTAATTTGTGTCTTTTTTAATAATGGATAATTACACGAAGTCAAAAAAGGGGAAAGTCTTAAAACTGATAAAATTGATGCAAATTCCTTTGACTTATATTTCAAAATTATGTTGCCATTTTTAAAAATGTTTTTTGAATGAAATGAAATATAATGTAAAACAAATAGTATATTTCCATTTATTAGCTTTATTTTATTTCATAATCTTATCGTTTGTTATTATTATTTGTAATCTAATAATGAGAACTTAAAATAAAATGACGATACAAACTTTCAGATTAGATATGACGCATCATTTCTGAAAATGCTAATTAAGTACATGAAAAATTATTTTATTAATACTTAATTTCTATGGAATTTCTACAGAAGTTGCAAAAAAGAAAAAAAAAGGTACAACTTCTGAATAATTGATGTAGAAAGAATTTAAATATCTTATTTGGAAGTTAAAAATAAAAGTTAAATATAGTTAAGTTAAAAATAGTTAAGTTAAAAGTTAAATATAGTTAATATAAAGTTAAATATATAAAGTTAAATATAGGAATACAAAAAATATGGAGATACAAAAAAAGATATCATTTTTTAGCAAGCTGTACTCTAAATATAAATTAATCTATTTACTATACAATTGATTATTTTATGAAAGAAATTCATTTATTTTTATAATTTATTGTAATTTCCATATTTTGGTGTAAATATCACTGAAATCTACATCAACGATTTGTCAAAGTTATATTTTGATGCAAATACCATATACTAAATATTTCCTACAGTTTCAATAGATTTCGTTCACAGTTTGCTGGAAATCTACATCAAAAATTTAGTGTAAAGGCCATATTTTTGTATAAAGACCATATACTAAATTTTAGCCATCAGCCCTAGGCGTTTATTAAGTTATCTTGTTGACAGACATAATTAAAAAAAAAAAAATTCGTTTTCCGGACTCAATGACGTAAGAAACCAGGAGATTCGTCAAAATCTAGAGTTCGAAGCTTTGAAAACTTTTGTAAGTATTCTTTGTATATTTCGTATAGGAGAAAGTGAAAAAAATCAGTAATTGAAAAAACCAGAATGAACTTCTGAGAGGCGAATCAAGAATACAATTAAAATCGAGCGGAATAAATGCAATCGGCTAATGTTATCTTCTTTTCAATTGCAAAATGAAGCATACGTCCGTACCGTTTGATTAATAACGGCACGAAACATGAATAAAAAATGAAATCGATCTACTTCTAGAAATAAGAAAAGGATAATCGAGAATTTGTTATGTTTTCAGACCTTTTCAATTATGCATCCGAATGACCTGATCACTCCGCAAGCATGATAAACGATTAATTCTATCTATCACAGAACTTTCTGTTGGAATCTCTTATTAAAATATTAATGAGAAGTTTTATTGAATATTAAATTAAATGCAGTTTAAGTGTAGGAATTTTTAGCTTTACCATGATGAAACATGTTACATATTTTGAAATATAAATGAGTCGATATATTCAAATGAGTTTTCCAAATTACTTATTTAAATTCAGCTACTTTGAGTTCAACTGAAATTTTTTCATTATTATTTTTTTTTTGACTTCTAATTTTGTTTCCCTGCCATAATATGCAAGTTGAATTAAAGAAATCTGAGAACAAAGCAGTCAGACTTGATAGAATTATTAAATTATTTTATACACAGGAGAATTTTATATTAATGTAATATAAATATAATTTCCTTAAATAATTTAATATTGGCAGATCACCATACAATTGGTTTTTTCCCAACCTATTGTACATGTACCATTGGCGGTACATTTAATTACTTTTGGTAAATCAATTAAAAGCATTAAAGATTTAAATTCTTGATTAATAAATCATAATCGAATAAATAAGATTTTTTTATAAATTTTTGCTTTTTTCATATATATATTCATTTATATATATCCTTCCTATTCTCCTTAAATTAGCGCCTTTGGCGGCAACCACATTGGTCATGCAGTGTGATACTATATTAAATAATGTTTCTGTTCAGAAAAAGACCAGTTTTTATTTTCTCGTATAGAGAAAGTATAACAATCATCAAAAGATTTGAACTCGATATTTTAACGGATCTTCGCGTTTTAGACCCCCCCCCTCCCCAAGTTAGGAAGATGTATTTTTGGAAGCCCTTTTGTCTGTTGTGATAAAGTCAAAAGTGCTTTGAGCTAGATTGTTGAAATTTCTATCCGGTCTTTTCGCCGAATTTGTATTTTCTATCAAATTTTGTGTACAATCTGTTCAGAGGAAGTCCGTCTGCCCGACTGTTCGAATATAAGTTAACACGATAAATATAAAACAAAAAAAACTAAATAGATATAATTCAGTGAACAAATTTAAAGTGTACGGCATAGACATCTGACAAATTTTGAGCCGAATCCAACTATGGGTGACTATCTATCGATTTGTACTTTTTCAGAAATATATAAAGTATATAATTTTAAAAAGCAATGACTTAAATATATCAAATATCGTATCGGATTTTATGACTACAAATGCAATTTTTAATCAAATTTTTATTTAAATCGGTCCAGGAAAACGCGTTTAAAATACGAATTTGATTTTTGTATATGTCATCAAAAAAATGTTTAATATGTCATCAAGCATAACAATTTCATCAACTTTTATTGACATATACTTTAATGCACGCCAGGAATTAATCGCCAAATATCTCTCCAAGGAGGCACGATAAGTTCAGTAAAAATACCAAATTCATGTTAAAAGTTAATATTTCATAACTGTTATATATCACTGCCGTGTAAGTGGTTCTCTGGCATGACAAATTTATTAGAGAATATGGAAGGAAGTTCTCAAGAGACCGATCCCTCGGGTTAAATATGTTATGTGACTGAAATCTCGTGAATGATTTAAAGAAATGTAATTTATCATAAGATCGGTAGCTCTAGTGTTAAAGTACATCGTTGAATACATCAGTAGCTCTAGTGTTAAAGTATATGTCTTCAAAAGTTGATCAGCATAACAATTTCATCAACTTTTATTAACATATACTTTGACACTAGAACTACCGATATTGAATACATCGGTAGCTCTAGTGTTAAAGTATATGTCATCAAAAGTTGATCAGCATAACAATTTCATCAACTTTTATTGACATATACTTTGACACTAGAACTACCGATATTGAATATATCGGTAGCTCTAGTGTTAAAGTATATGTCATCAAAAGTTGATCAGCATAACAATTTCATCACCTTTTATTGACATATACTTTGACACTAGAACTACCGATATTGAATACATCGGTAGCTCTAGTGTTAAAGTATATGTCATCAAAAGTTGATCAGCATAACAATTTCATCAACTTTTATTGACATATACTTTGACACTAGAACTACCGATATTGAATACATCGGTAGCTCTAGTGTTAAAGTATATTCCATCAAAAGTTGAAGCATTTGTAACCTTGATTATATTCTACAAAGTTCTGACAAGGATAAAATTATCCTACCCATACTATAAATAACCTTTATAAATGACAAAAAGCAGTGGAAGAAGATTTAAGCAATTAATTGCCATCTTGAAGTATTGTCTCTTTCACATTTTTATGTCTTTTCCCCGAAGGAAACACTTGGAAAATGTAAAGACATACATACCTTGCTTGCACAGATACATGAGAAGGCTCTCTATTTGAAATTTATGCACATCTCATCTCGTCAGAAACGATTCACCATTATCTTCCGTCACGGCATTTGACTCGAAGCCGGATGGCCATTTTTCCTCGAAACCCCCTTCAAAACCGTCCAACAATCTCCTTCTCCTACAGGGATCTTCCCAAGACAAAGCACCTGCAGAGGGAGGAGGAGGAAACAGAACTTTCTTTTTGCATATACACATAAATAAAGCGTAAATACCCGTCTCGCATCTCGACATATTGACCATGGTGAGTGGGGTGCCTCTTTTCCGTTGACTCCTCCTTTAATGTATTCGTACAGAAATCCCTTTAAATTCGATTTCTGCGGCATTGGGTACTTCGGGATCGAGGAGAGACATAAAGAAGGGAAGGTCTTCAGTGTCTGCTCGGTCTCCTGGGCTGGCTGAAATGGATGGCCACTTCGAATGGATGGACGGAATCAGTGCAGGAGGGGAGAGTACTGGTGGTAGTCATGGAGCTCATATTTCAAAGATTCACCGGATTCACGGTCAGCTTTTGGGGAATGGTCGATATAAAACGGAAGGGTGCATTGTTGTTTAAAATTTTAGACGCTTTTGTTTCTTTCCATCTGCATATCTAATACGATATTTTCCCTTTATTTTATCCAGTTTCTTTTTATTTAATTATATAACTAAGCCATGTTAAATAAATCGTTTTGCTAATGCAATTAATAGGGGGATTGCGAACTCTGGAGCAACATTTAAAATCAATAAATTGCTAAATGAAGATTGATAGGAAGGATGGAAATAAAATTACCTTTTGAGACCTGAATTTATTGGACAGGTTTGTTTGTTTATTTAGAATCCAAATGAATTAATTGGATATTATTGATTGTAGTATAGTTTACACTTATTGTAATTTAAGTTTAAATTTAATATAGTTTATATTTACAATGAAATTTTATAATATCATTAAACTTATTGCTTTTTATGTTGTTTAAGAAGCGAGGTTTGACATAAAAGACGACAATAATTGAAGTAACTTTTTGCAGATATGTTGTTCTACATTTGGGACCAGCAGATAAAGAGTCAAATTTTGAATTTTCGTAGCAGTAAACATCTACTCTTGTAATAAGTTGTATTCTAAAAAAATTGTTAGTTATTGCTACTCTGATGATGCAAAGCATGATTAAGAAAAATATTGATTATTACATTTTGTGCTCACATTTTAATAGTCCATGATTTAATTTCGAGACAGAAGACTAGTAGAATGAATAAAATTACTTTACTTTTAATAACAAAAAATATTTCATAGTTTGTTGAAACCGTATGTGTTTCAATTTTCCTACCAGTTCAGAGGCAACACGTAGTATAAAGATACGTATTAGGGTTTTATGAATTATCAAATATTATGAATATATAATACTTGAGGGTTTGGGGATTTTGAAATTTCCTGCAATACAATCTTCATTGAAAATAGAAATTATTCAAATTCTTTAGTAAACTTGTAAGCACAAAACATATCATTTGCTTTTTAAAAAAAAATGTATAAAAATGATGTAAAAATTGTCAAAAACATACAAAAAAGACATAAAAAATATAAGATTATTTTGTATAACATGGCAATGCCAATTTATAATTGTAAATTTCCCAGAAAAGAAAAACGATAATTAAATCTTTGTTTGTAAACTATTTGTTTTAGAAATGAAAATTAATCGTTGTACAATTAATAATGTTTAAGAAAGTTCGTTGAAATTCTTATAGTGATGTTTTTGAGCTTATAGAATATTATTGGATTGATACTTCTTTGACGAATTTTTTTTCCATTTTTTTTATGGTTGCTGAAATAATATTTAAAGTGATTGTTTTCAAATCCTAATACCAAAATAACAAAGAATTCTTTTTGTAATATTATTTGAAACTTCAGGAGAATATTTCATTTACAATTAAGTATAGAAGCATTATTTTTGTCAGATTTTAGGTATTATAACTAAAATGTTTAAAACTCATGCTCTGAAATTAAAATTTAAATCTCAAGGTTCAAATGTTGCCATTTCCTTTATATGATATCGTTTACTTATTACGAATATAAAGGAATTCTCATTTTCTTTAGAATATGTTTTATTCCTCATTTTTTTTTTGTGAAATAAATTTCGTCTTAATCAATTTATAAAAATTTTACTACTCTTTCTATACAATTGATTTAAATTCCGCCCATTCTTATTTAATTCGAAGTAAATTGCAACTTATTCGAGAAAAAAATAGATTTTACATCGCTTGTTATAACATATCCTCTATTCATCATGAATATCATTAAAGAGCTTTTAAACAATGTGTTATTAATCCTCAATTAAATAATAACAACATACTCTTGATATTTGAGAGAAATGATACGATATTGCTGGTTCTTGAGAAAACACTTAATTCCTGAAATTCCGCTAATCGTTTTTTTTTTCACTTAGTTTCCAGCGAAGAAAAGCTGAAATTGTAATTACACTCATTTATTTAAAGTGGCCATCTGTTTTGTTTAATTTGGCTTCGTAAATTGACGATTAAACGTCCATAGTTTCATTTAATAAAAGCATACGGCGACTCTTGTACGAGCAATTTTTAACGACTTTACATTTAGCTTAATATCCGTCATTCGTTTCAAATCTATTACCCTTCCCTTAGAGAGGAAGAAAAAACATTTTCACTTAACTGGCCATACAAAGAAAAAAAATTGTCAAAATAAAATACAGTAATTTTTTTTCCCTAATCGCTAACAAATCATTGAGCAAGAAAAAAAAATGTCAAATGACCAATTAAATGTGCTTCTTAACTTAATGGATCAAAGCAAATTCATGATCAATGACATTAAAAATAAATTTACGTTTTTTGTCAGTTTAATATCAACTAAACAAAAATTGAAATAACTAATATAACTAGTTTATGATATAATCATTATTTAATTTTTGTTTTTTTACTTATGGATAATTACACTGTCAAAAGGGGAAAGACTTAAAACTGATAAAATTGATGCAAATCCCTCTGACTTACATTTCAAGACTATATTGTCATTTTTAAAAATGTTTTTTGAATAAAATGAATAATAATGTAAAACAAATAGTTATATTTTCCATTTATTAGCTTTGTTTTATTTCAGAATCTTATCATTTGTTATTATTATTTGTAATCTAATAATGAGAACTGAAAATAAAATGACGATACAAACTTTCAGATACGGCAGTTAGATATGGCGCATCATTTCTGAAAATGCTAATTTAAATACATGAAAAATTTATTTTATTAATACTTAATTTCTATGAAATTTCTATAGAAGTAGCAAAAAAGAAAAAAAAGATATAACTTCTGAATAATTGATGTAGAAAGAATATAAATATCTTATTTGGAATAAAATAAAGTTAAATATAGGAATACAAAAAATATGGAGATACAAAAAAGTTGTCATTTTTTAGCAAGCTGTACTTTTAACATAAATTAATCTATTTACTATACAATTGATTCTTTTATGAAAAAAATTCATTTTTTTATATTGTAATTTCCAAAATGATTTTATTAATACTTAATTTCTATAGAATTTCTATAAAAGTAGAATAAAAGGTATAAATTTTTAATAATTAATATAAAAGGAATATAAATATCTGATTTGGATTAACTAAAATTTAAGAAATTAGAATAATGTAGTAAAAGTGCACTGCCTATTCACTGAATTAATCAACTCAAGAGCGATAAATAACTAGTTTGAAAACACCATTCTTTATTCTATTGTTACGAAATTTTCCGGGGTTCGTTTGGATGGTGGGAGTTATATGGTGTGGAGAACACTCAATCAGCAGGCGGCAGTAGAAAATGAAACAACGACGTTTATTTACACGAAGACACACAGGACAGCACAAAGACGACAACTATATACAGCACAAAAGACGATTATCTTCAGCCGAGACGTGCAGACAACAGCACACAACAGACTCTAATGCAGACCGTAGTGCACAACTTAATTCAGCACTCACTTGACTCCGTCGCTGCTCCGCTAATCTCGGGAAGGCCAGTTCTTGCTGTCGATTCCGACTACTCTCCGACTCCACTGGTTCACAACCCAATTCACGACGACGACGACTCTGGTTCACTCTACTCTGCTCTGCCGCTTCCGACTTCTCAATTCACCGTCCCGGTTCAGGACTGCCCGGCAGGTGCGGCTGCTTCCTTTTATAGGTCTCAAGAGGCGGGGCTAGATGCCTCTCAACCAACCAGGAACGTTCGAAGCGTATCTCCGTTCCTACTCGACGGATAGAGAAATTTCTCGATGTTTCGGGTATAATCTATTTTGGCGCCAAAGTCGCCAAATTGTCGCCAAGTTTGTCGCCACGCTCTGGGACCTCCTATGGAACCAGCTATGCTGGGAAGCCGCCTCACAGATTCGTAACACTTTTAATTCCGAAAATGATTTCACTCCGAGACATTAAAACCTTGAAGTTTCTGTGATGGCCTTTAATGATGGCAAAAACTTTAATTTCTATATTAATTATTTTCGATTCTTGCAATTCGTAATTTCGATTTTTTAATGACTGTATTTACATCGCCTTATTTTGATAATTAACATAAAGATTAAATATATCCGTTTATGCATTTGGGGTTCCAAACACATAATCGCTTTTTAAAAAAAATCTATGTACTACTCACGCTTCTCATACATATTTTCAATTTTCGCAGAAAAATATAGAAACGATTATCTGAAAATATATACAGAGAAAAATAAAGAAAATTATAATGCCCAGAATGCAATACAAAATTATTATATAATCTTATGGACAAAAATATATGAAAATTTTACATTTAGAGAGTATTGGCTACATTTGGCGATCAACCGATTATTTTAAACGATACGTTTTATTTTTTTAGTGTTTGATGCATCTAAAATTAAACATTGTTAATGAATCAATCTGGTCATGATGAATCTGAGAAAATTTTGTTGACAAATTCTTAAAATATTACATAAATTAAGAAAGATATTCTTTAGTGCCCATAAAGTTTAAACTCTCAATGACTGTTTTCAATAATCATATTACAAAAAAATACTTTGTTTCAGTAAAAAATATTATTATATTAATTGCAGCTTAATCCTTTTCACTTTAATTTAAAGTATAAATTCTACGGGAGCCAACAGAAAATGAGAGAGATACATATTACGTTCTGACTGAAGGCGTTTATAATATTATGAGTGAATTATATGCCTATCAAAATTTGAAGTTTTAAAATACTTTGATGAAGAAGCTATTAAAGTAGGAATTGCATAAAATATTTAATTATGAAAATTTTAACGAACATTAAGATTGGCGAACCGGCTGGTCGCCAAAGGCTGATAGTTATTATATAATCTTATGGACAAAAATATACGGAAATTTTACATTTAGAGAGTATTGCCTACATTTGGCGATTAACTGATTCGAGGGAAATATTGGTAATGTTTAATTTCAATTAAATATTTAATACATAATTTTAAAAATTTCCTTCAAAAATTGGTTATAAGCATCGAATTATAACAGACATAAGGCTGTGTTAATAGCCTTAAGCAGGGTCTCACACGATGGCAACTATTTCGCGCAACAGCAGATCACGCCTACTTCAGGAAGATCATTTAACCGCAATAGGACAGTAGCAAATAGTTGCCTCGGTGAGTTAACCATTTGCCATTGCCCCGTTGAGATTACATGATGTTCCTGATGTAGGCTTGGTCTTCCATTGCCCGCAGTAGTTAACCTCGTGTGAAAGCTGCTTTACACCTGTTCTATGTATTGTGCATATCTAGAGCATTTAGAATACAGCCGAGTCCTTTTACAGCATAAGGGTAAGAAAAAAATAACTCTCCTGATAATCAGTCTTCTAACTTTCGCGTTACTATACTTTATAATTTACCTAAATTAAAAATCGAATTATTTTTCCTTATATTTCAACAATAGGAGCAAATAGTGCGATGAATATTTAACGAATCAATAAAAGAGGCTTGAATTTCATAATTAAAAAAACTATTTTGTTGAAAACTATACAAAAAAGTATATTTTCAAAAGTGTAGCCGAAATTGAGGAAATATTTTCATTACAACTAAATTGATATTATTAAAAATTTAATTTTTAAAATTGTTGCAAATTTTTTTATACAATTATGTTATTTGAATTTATTGGAGGAAAATGACGAGATCTCGCTTATTTATTAATAAATTAAAATTCTATTAAAATTTAATAAGATCGCTTCGGGGTGTACATTCTTACCTTCCAAGTTGTATGTGTACCAAATTTGGAAACACTAGACAGTTCTGTTCATAGAACATCAGTACATACGGGCAGCCACACATTTTCTTTTAACAGAAGAGATTTATTTTATGTTAGGTAATATTTTTCAATTAATTATGAAAATACATGAAAATTTATGACTTTTGGCATGTGATTTAAACGAAAAAAAATCTTTTGTAGCTTGTTCTTAGTATCGTAGATTAAAAGAAATTTTTAGAATTTTACTAATTTATTTTAGAATTTATCATTTTTATTTTAGAATTTATTTATGTTAGAATTTAGAATGTTATTTATTTAGATTTTATTTATGTTAGAATTTAGAATTTCATTTATTTAGATTTTATTTGTTAGTATTTAGAATATCATTTATTTAGAATATCATTTATTTAGATTTTATTTATGTTAGTATTTAGAATATCATTTATTTAAATTTTATTTATGTTAGTATTTAAAATATCATTTATTTAGAATTTATTTATGTTAGAATTTAGAATATCATTTATTTAGATTTTATTTATGTTAGAATTTAGAATATCATTTATTTAGATTTTATTTATGTTAGAATTTAGAATATCATTTATTTAGATTTTATTTATGTTAGAATTTAGAATATCATTTATTTAGATTTTATTTATGTTAGAATTTAGAATATTATTCATTCAGATTTTATTTAATTTAGAATTTTTATTCCAAAATTTATTTTAGAATTTAGAGTTTTTATTTTAAAATTTAAAATTTTTATTTTAGAATTTAGAGTTAATAATCAAATTGATAAATAACTCTTTATAAAAAAAAACAAAAATTCACGGTTCTAAATTTGAAAACTTCAAAAAAAAAATTACTGTGTCTTTCCCATTCTTTGATTATTTTTTTTTTAAATTTCATCTTTGAAAAGAATAAATAAGCAAAATCTTGTTAGAAATCATTGTTTAAAACATAAATTATTTTGATTTAGATTAATTTATTCTCCTCGAACAACACCAAAAAACAAATCTCTTAAATATGATCTAACCAATGTGCATTTGCAACGAGTAGCTCTATCAAATTACCAAATCGAAAAATATTATAGGTATTAATCTGGCCCATCTCCCCCTCCAAGAGGGTTTAAAGGGACACAAATTTTCTCAAAATGAGCATTCCATGCTCTCAAAAGCCTCGTTGCCAGTAGGAAAACAAATAGTCAGGACAAAAAAATATCGCCTCTTTACTCTGGCTGTTCTTCCACTTTTTGACTAATAGAAGAAATTCTTTGTCCCCATTATTTATTTGAGTCCTTCAGCAAATAATTGGCCGTGTAATAGCAGTTTCACTCTGAACGATTTATTTTACTCCCCCTCCCTCCAGCATGTTCTCACCCTTAAGTTCTACGACATGACAGAAGGGCGCTGTTGGCGTTTTTTATTTCTTTTATCTTGCTTTTGTTGTTTTAATTTTTATTGGTGCGAAGATTGGCTATAAATTTCAGTTTCCCCCTTTCTATTAACATAATGGAAGTGTATGTTTACACGTTCCTGATCTTTTTTTTTTATCCATTTGTTCTATTTTTTGCGAAATTATATAATTTTTTTACGCTTGTTTTAAGATAAATAAAAGTGTTTTATTAATGGTCCATGAAATATGTCTCGCGGCGTAATTCAAACTCCGACGTGATGTCATAGATTACCTAAAACGCGTGAATGCTATCATTAATTAAAGCAAGGAAGAAAAATTTGTATAATTTTGTCATTGTAAACCCACTATGAATAACAGCTTGTGATTTGCTTAGGGATGTAATTTCACACGTTATAAAGTCCTCAAATACGGTATTACATTAATCAGAATGATGCAAATAATTTTTAACGTTTGTTTGAATTGGTATGTTTTTTTTAACTGTGCCATTAGTTGAGAAATATTTTATTATTCATGGAAATTATTTTTCCTTTTGTTTGCAAAATACATTCCTTACGTAGATATTAATGAGCTATGATAATTTTCAAAGCTTGAGAATTTGTTATATTTTAACAAATAAATAATAATGATATTTCATAATCTTAGTACTGTATTAAAACATATAGAAGTTCCTCATTTTTTCATACGAATTCCGACTAGCATCACGATTTTAGGGACGTCTATAATTGAATTTTTGTAGGCTTATAAGGATTTTTCGAACTAATTAGATTTATCCGCCATTTACTATCTCTGAGTTACTGATGAAGCCTTAATATCGATTTCGAATGTAATGGATCAGTAGTGATATTTTCAATGCTACTTATCTATCTCTAGCTTTACAAACTTTTTATCTGTTTTCTAATACTGGATTTATATTCAGGAAGCTTTTTGATATCAAAAGTTTTTAATAATAATATTTTTGCTGAAATCCAAATTTAGTATGTAAAAGAATAATTTTCATATAAGGAATTATATTTATTTAAAAATATTATTAAATCATCTGACGCTCCTAGAAGATTTAAAAGGATTCATTCCTTATGAGTTTCTGTACTCCAAAATAATAAATAATATTAACCCTTTGTACTCGGATGGTGTCTTCAAGACGGCGCATCATTCTAACGTTTTATTTAACATTTTTTTAATTTTTTGATTTTTAAAAAATATTTAAAGAATGGTAAGATGATGTAGATTAATTTTTAGGTAAAATTTTACTTAAAACTATAATAAATATTTTGCTCCTGGCAATAAGCAAGTCCTTGTATTAGCTAAATAATTTTGAATCGAATTATTTTTCCGATTGCAAAAGGTTAAAGCTTCTAGAAATGGTACAAAATTCAATCCGGATGCTTTTTTATGATAAGAAATTAATATTTTCCGTTATAAGACTAACTGTTCCTAAATTCAGGATCAGAAATATAACCAAAATTTGAAATTATAGATTTGATGTTCGATTTGTGTATATGTTCGATCCTAATAGTGTTAACATTTCGTTCCAATAATTAATTAATATAGGTGGTTTTCTTCATTGAGCTTTGGGGAACTGGCCTTGAATCAAAGCCTTAATAACTTTTTGACTATTTTTCCTTAAAATTTGATCAGGTAAATTCTAAATTACCCTAATATTATTTTTTCTTGATTTCAAGAAAAAATGTGCCATATTTCTTTGGTTTACTTTGATCACTAGTATGAAAAAAAAAGTTCCAAAAATATTTTGTAATATTCTGTACCATTTTTCCTTTGTTACGCCTCCCATTACACTTTACGCTTTTTTTAGGCTGTTTTCTTCAATGATCTTTGAGGAATCCTCCCTAATGAAATGCTTTAAAACTTTTTCACTATTTTTCCTTCAAGTTTGATAAAGTACAAATCCTAAATTACTATAATAAGATTATTTTTTCTTAATTCCAAGACAAAATGATCATATTTCTTTGATTTGCTTTGTATCACTAATATTATAGGTAAACATAATAATTCTTAAAAGCAGAAGGCAGGTTCGACAATAATAATTCTTTGCACTTTTAATTTCGTTTTATTCTCTTTAATCCATCCCTGGAAGGAATAATTTATTTACAAGAGGAGACGCAGGCAAAGCACGTCTGCTCACAGCAACAGATTAGGCAAGAAGAGAGGTAAAAGAGGGATAAACAAATTATCCCTATCTTATATAACATGAGATCTTGATATTTATTTCTGACACCTGTCGATTCTGACAGGAATTTCTCACACATATTGACCTTGACAAGAGAAAAGAGGGATCCTTTAAAAGAATCTGTTTACATCACAGATTCTCTATCCCTTCACTCGGCACATGGGAACCGCTGACGCAATCACTTTTACAAAGCTTCAGTTAAATTTATTAGAATTGAAAATTGAAATTTCAAGTTTAAAATATCATTATATATATATATATATATATATATATATATATATATATATATATATATATATATATATATATATAACATTATTTTGGTTCAAGCAGAATGCAGGTTCGAAGACGTCGAAGAAACATGTTATATTTTTAAATTAATTTTAATATCCATTTCGTAAAAGCATAATTATTTACAAGCAGAGACGCTGTCAAGGCACGTCCGCCACAGCGAGGCACAAAAGCAGAAGTAAGAAAGAGAGCGAAACAAATGATCACTAGTCTTATTCTAGTCTAGTCATAGGCCACGCGCCGATGGAATAGATATGTTGACCTTTGACAAGGGCAACGGAAGTATCACTTTCATTTGATACGTAGTACTGATGGTGCATTAGTTTTACAGAGGAATTAATTAAACCGAAAGTGGAATTGGATCACGAAATAAGAGAATATTTTTAGAATGAAATTACTATGGCCTAAATTAAGATGAAATCTTGGAAGTTAATTAAATTGAAATTAGAATTAAAATTATATAATATAAAGATTAGCAGTTTCAAAATATTTTTGTAATATCGGGTGCATTTTTCCTTTGTTACGCCTCCCATAACGCTTTCCTTACGTGGTTCACGCTTTAACGCATTTAAGTGGTTTTCTTCTTTGATCTTAGTGGAACTGGCCCTGAATAAAATTCTTAAAAAAAATTCTTGACTATTTTTCCTTAAAGTTTGATCAGATAAAATCTAAATTACGATAATATTATTAGTTTTTCTTGATTCCAAGATGAAATGCACTATATTTCTTTGGTTTGCTCACTAATATATATATATATATATATATAAAGATTAATAGTTCCGAATTTATTTTTTTTGTAATATCGTATGTTATTTTCCCTTTGTTACGCCTCCCATTATGCTTTCCATTGGAGGTTGATTTTTTTTCTACGAAACCTCTATTCATTTCCCGAAATAGCATAGGGCGGAGCCAGTCCATTTCTACGGTCCGGATCCCGTTGTTTCCCTTCCTGGAGGGTAATGAATAGGTTATGGGCCCTTATAACTCAGTAGGATGGATGCGATCGTGACGGCTCAGGTATGCAAATGCTTAATGGCCTCCATAACTCTCCCGCTTCCCTTATTTTCCTTGATTAGGGGACCCACGCCCACAAACACTTTGTAATTGGTTTCTTGGGAGGATCAGAGCAAACTCCGACTCCGTCTTGTTTGGAAATCCTGGGAGCTTCTGGTTGTCTGGATATGGCCGGGGAATGACAACAATCCCGAAACCCATCCCCTTTTCGTGGAAGATTTTTGAATTGCGTGTAATTATCGTGTGTGGAATTTTTCCGAATGGATTTTCTGCCCTCCTTAGCCATGTACTTTCCTCTGCATAGTTATGAGTAAGTTATTGAACTTTCGAACAAAGATTTAAGATCATGTAGATTTGGGCATGTAGGTAACTTGTTTACAGACAGAACATTACGGTTAAAAAAACATTCATGAAAGAAAAGTATATATTCGTAAAGAAATTACTATGAATTCTGAAATATTAATTTTTCTGGATGATTCTTATTGTCGATTTAAAACGATGCATTATGTCCCATTTTGATAAATATATTCAAAATCTTTTTTAATTTGGAATTATTAGTTAACAATTTTTGGAAGATATATAAATTAATTATCCATACCCTATTAGAACAAGATACTGTACGATACTCCTACGATGTTCTGAATGCCGGCCAATGTCAGTAAGATATCACAACAGTGTCTTTCGGCAATTTTTTGTTAATAGTATAATGCATTTTTTTTATTCAAATAAAAAAAACTTTTCTTATATTAATTTCATTTGGTTGTTGTAAGGACTTTCGTATGAAATTTATATTTATTAATGAATACCATCAATTGAAAGTATATATATGATATGAGCATAAATTGAAATATTAACCCTTTATTTACTGACGGTACTTAAAAGTACCATGTAAATCCGGCTTACACTTTCGTAATATGACTATATTTTCTGATGGTACTCAAAAGAACATGGAGAATGTAACCCAGATATAAAATGCTTAATTATTATCTAAGATATTTCGATTAATTAAAAAAAATTCTTAGATTCTTGTCATTTATTTTGCAAGGAAGCTTAACTACTGGTGCAAAAATAAATTTGAAAAAATTATGATTAATTTATTCGGTAAATAAAGGGTTAAAGGAATAATAATTATAATAAAAACGTATAATAATTTTTCATAAAAAATAAAACCGAAATTTATTTTAAAACTATATTTTCTTGAAATTAAGTTTGAGCATTTTTCAAGCAATTTGTATAATATCTCAAAACAGTGTCTTCAAATATATTCAAAAGATATTAAAATCCCCAATTAAACTGAGCTTTAATATGGAATCTTTCATTGCCAAGGTACTGTAACCCAATCCACAACAAGGTTTGGGGCAGATCCTTTACACCTTTCGTTCCGTTGTAGGGTGCGCAAGCCATTATTTATAAGGCTAGTAGTAGAAAAAACAAATCGACTAATAGGATCTTTTTGACACTAATTAGACGGTTAATAATTCCTAAACAACCCATAAGAAGACCCTCTGTTGAAAAGTTCTCTACGCCTACGATAATGATCTGTGTAACGGGCCATTCAATCCAAAGGGAATTCCTCACCTAGTGAACAGCTCATCACCTGCCTCTTGTCACGAAGACTGACATTAATCCCCACGGATTCTCGCGAACACGGAATCATCACTCCCTCCCATCATCCTCGAATCACTCACCACATCGTCTGAGCACATCCACCCTTCCCTCCTTCCTTCTTAAGCAAAGACCCTCCTTTTAAAAAAGAACCTAAAAGAAGACACTGGTGCACAACCGGGTGACTGTTTACCGCTAAAAGACAGTCATCTCCAGCTGGAGGAATCGTTTTCGCTCTTCGACAGCAAGAAGGGGGCGTTCCCGCGTTGTTCCAGGTCAATTATAGAATGCGTTAGGGTCTTCCCCGTCTTCTGTCACCGAAAGAGAACTTCTTTTTCACGTTGATGAGTAGCGAGAGGTCCCAAGTCAAGGAGTTTTTATCTTTCGTTATGGATTAGGTCTTGATGTATTTCCGTCGGACTCGGGTCTTACCACGAGGTATTGCCTGGAGACGTTCTGGAAGGAGACGTGACTTTTCGCATTGTCTTCAGCCTTATGTCAATTATTTTGCTTGCCTCATGCGGTGCGGTTTGAACTTGGATCGTCTGTTAAGTGAGAGAACTTTCGGGATTTACACATATGATGGATGTATTTCGTGAGTGTGAAGTATGGTGCAAGGAATACGTTTAGCGTTGATGACGATGTGACAGTTTTCTGTGCATTGTGAGAGCGAGATTTATTCATCAATTGTAAAGGATACTTTTATACGTTTTAAACATCGTTTCGGGCAACTTTCTCAGACGCTGAATACACACTTTGCGTGACTAAAAATGAAAACTTGTGCTTATTTTACATTGTAAGATAGAAGATTCAGCTAATTTGAATGGAAAAAGGCGAAGTAAGAAAGGTTACCTATTTAAGTGAAAGATTTATGCTAACATATTATTTAACGAACCTCGCATATGATCACATGTTACAAAAGAAAAATTAAAAGAAGAAACAGTTATAAACTTCTTTCAACTGCTTCATGCTTTAAATATAACAGAGATTGATTGATTGATTACCTGAAGTTTATTGAAAATAATTGTCTAAAATTTCGTGATTTTGATTTGTAGTATCCATTTCGTAGTGTTTAAATAATATCTCAATGGAATTAAAATTATAACTAAATTACTAATGAAAATAAAGTAGTTTTTGTTTCGAAACATTTAAAGTTGTTAGAAGTTTAGTTTTGAGAAAATATATGCACCTGAAGACTAATGAGTGACTAAGTAAAAGTATGTGCTTATTTGTTGCTTACATAAAATTGCTTTATTGCAGTGTTCAGATAAACAATTGAAACTTACAGCATTTAAACAAACTCAACAAATGCTTTGTTTTCATCAAAAGACTTTCTTTGTTAAACAATATTAATGCTCCATCCCTATCCAATCTTTAGATTTGGCGTTCTTTGATTTCCCATGCGATTTACTACGACTTTGCCTCAATTTACCATCGATGACACAATAATACTCAGCAGAAAGAATATGATACCTCTATATGGGTCATGGTTATCTATCAAAGTCCACCCTATGCGAGGAAAATAGATCCAGAGAAAAAGTGAGAAGGAAAAAAAGAAAAAAGAAAACGCTAAGTGTACTTTGAAGGTGTACGTAACACCCACCATTTCTGTAGCTTTTTACGTCGAAATCCTTAGCCGAGGTTTCACTATCACCATCATCACTTCATCCATCCATACATCTATCCCTTATCCTGGCTGCAGGATGGGAAGAGAGAGAAGGATATGATCCCTAGAGCCGAAGTCGCTTGCTAATGTGCCTACTGTAATCCCTGTCGAGGAACTCTAAGGGGGTGGTGAGTCCTAAAAAGGATTTCTCCAGGATTTCTTCCTCTCCTCCTCCTCCCAAGAAAAGTAAAAGGACCAACATCGATGGCTGGAGGGGGTGCTGCAGCGGGGTTTTACACTCCGCTCAGAGATCAACATAATCCTCACGTCTTCAATGAGCCTTCAAAGGAGGAACTGCTCCTTCTCGAAGTTTTGGAGCACGACAGGTAAGTGTTCGTATATTCTCCCGACGCTCCAGAACGGAACACCCATATCAAAATATAAAACTGCTCGTGTGAGGCTTGCTCAACCTTTTGTTTTGATGCTGGTGTTGGTTGTAGGGAATAAGGTGTTGTTTTTATTCTTTATTTTTTTGAACTCGCTTTTTATTGGAAAGGAGCCAACTTCGAGGGGATATGATGATGTTATTATGCACTTTTACACCACTTAAGTTGAAGTTTGTTTAGAAGTTTATATTTTAATGTTCTTGTTTTGTTAGAGATCAGAATATTAAACAAAGATAAAATTTCGTTATTAAATATTTTACTGATGAGAAATGAATTTGTTCTTTCTTCTTTAACTATTCCATCATAGTTAATGAATTAATATTATTGAAAAATCGAATTCATGATAATGTATAGGACACACATCTCTTAATCTTTATGCGTTTTTTTCTTCTATATAAATCTGGCTTTCTATTTTTATGCTTATTAACTGAAAGAAAAATGAAAAGCATCTTGAAAACGGCATTTTCTATGTCTTAATGTTACAATGCCTTTCTCGGTGCTTAAAAATTGCGTTTAATAATCATATTATATTCATTTTGAATATTAATATATTACCACAATTGAAATTTTCTGAAATAACAGAAGTACGATGTCAGCAGTTTAATAATTGATAATATAGAATCCATGGATAATTCTTTTCCTTTCATACTTAGTATCATTTAATGAATTGAATTTGTAACTGATAAAATTCAAAACTAGAAAGAAATCTTCTTGTGTATATATATCCGCAAAATATTTGGTAAACTTTCTTCTTATTTTTCTATTTTTGGTGATTTTTTTCGCAATTTTATAGGACTTAAAATAAAAGTTGTGCGAAAATTATCTTTACGCATTTCAAAGTTCATGTTAAACAATTAGCAAAGATATACACTTTTATAATTTTTTTAATTCAGTAAATGAAGAATCCAATGTTTTCCTTTTAAATGAAGAACTTTTTTGTGCCGAATTCGATTTGATTGATGTTGTCATTCACTGATGTTGTCATTATCGCTTCTACGTTGCGTCATTGTAAGAAATGTAGGAAAATGTACGTAAATAAATATATGTAACGAATAAATTTCTGTCTGGAACAGAAATATGCCTAAAGTGCGAATTATATGCAATCAAAATCATTAATAAATTGTTGACATATTCTTAACCATTCGTAGAATTTTACAAAGTCGAAATCCATTATACCTTTCAGAATCACCGAAAATATTATATTAATCATCCGTACCTTCTATCTATGATAAAAAACATTCATATGATAAAAACTTTTAATTGTTAAAAATAACAATTAGAAGGTTAATTGAAGAAAATAACAAAATATGGTCTAAATTAAAGAAAATAACAATTAGACCATATTTAATATTTTCTTTACTAGCTATAAAAAAAACTTATAAATCCATAATTTTGTTAGCTTTTTTTAAAAAATTTTCAAAAATTGGGGAAATATCGTTTATTTGTTCAAACGGATTCCATTGAAATTTCTAAAAAATTTCTTAACATAGTTTCATATATATATATATATCTTAAAGAAGGAAATAAAAATATTTTTTAAAAATTATATCTGTGTTTTTGTCTATCCTTGTGAGCAAATCCATCAAAATATAATGGTGCTTCCCATTTAATCCAGGTGGTCAATCCAATGGTTTACGAAAAACAAATAAAGACTATAATTATAGTATTTTTAATATGCGCATTAAATTTAAAACTACTAAATTTGCTTATCTTAGAGTTTCCTTCACGTCCAAAGAAAATATTGTGTATATTTTGAGTTATTAGTTTATTTACATGTGTGCCATCACTCACAGTGGAAATGTAAATGCATTTATTTATCTATGTACGTTATAAGAAATAGAAATAAAGCAAATGTTTTAACTTGAGAAAATCAGAGGGGGGAAGATAAATCAAATTACCATCGTTGAATAGATAAACATTTTCACTTGCAAGATGACAAAAAATTATTTACGTCGAATAGAAGTTAAGCTGAAAAACATTAAAATTATGAAATTGAACTACAATAACAGAAAATATTTATTTAAAATAGAATCTCGATTATGAAAGAGAAATTTAGTTAAAAGCATTCGATAACATTTTGTTTCATAATACAAAAAAAAAAAAAAAAAACCTTTTATTTTTCAAAATATATCTTAAATATATATTTTTTTGTGAGAGAATTCGAAATTAAATAAAAGCTCTGTTTTGTTGTTTAAATCCGTCAAAGGTTTTTAGAAATTTTCTATAGCAATCAAAATAATACTTTTTCTTATTATAAAATTATATTTTCTAGTATGGAACGATTATTATAATATAAAACAAATGTATTCTGATAAATATTTGTATATGTTATTCAATGTTAAAGAATAAAATTCATGTTTTTATTTTTAATTAGTGTCAAATACTTTAAATATTAAAGAATAAAATTCATGTCAAATACTTTAAATATTTTATTATTAATTAATTAGAAAAAGTTGTAATAATCATTATATCAAATTATCTTATAAGATAGTTTTAATAATAGTTCTAATTTTTAATTTAATTTTACTTTGCATTTTGAATTTATTCCATTTTTACCGGTTTCTTTTTGAACTAAACACAGTAATATTAAGTATTATATAATAGTATAAAAGCAAATTTCATTATTCAATTTCATTCCTTAGATAAAATAATAAAACTTGAAAATTTCATTTTTTTTATACATGTTGTAATCATTAAGCTAAACTTTAATATATCTGTAGCCGTATCTAATATATGTCTTTTTTTATTTATTCATTCTTACATTTATTTATTATTCAGAATTCATTACCGTTTTGAAGAAAGTAACGTCTCTAAAAATTCTAAAGAAAAAAGTGAGCTTGAAAAATAAAGGAAAACATTAAAAGTTATTATTTTTTTTCCCATAAAATAAAGGTATCAACTCCTTTAGCGTCTTCATAACTTACCTTCCTCCTTAAAAAAAAAATTCTAAGTTCTATTAAGACGTAAAGGGCATAAATACGAGTTCCTAAGCCTAATAAAACAGAACATTGCATTTTAATCAGAAGTCATAGTGCAATGACTTTTCATGAAAGCTTAAGAGACATTTTAATGAAACTTTATTGAAATGCATTTAGCCATTTTCTTGCAAGGATTATTTATTTCATTTTTAAAATTCAGAATTATAGAAAGAACTGCTTTGTTATTTGACTGAAGCTTTTGGTTTATGAGTTTCATTTCTTCTTTCAAACTGCATTAAACAACGATGAGGTAAAAAAAAAATAGTGCTATATTGTGTTTCCTTTTTAAAATTACTTCTGTTTTTGAGAAAATGTCTTAGAAGAAAATTATTTATTCCATTTTCATTATTCTGTTTATCTTCAGCGTTTCATTCTGTTTGATGCATACTAAATTCCATTTTCAGTCATTTTGATTCTCATTTTAAATACACCAAAACTTAAATATACATAATTATTTTTATATAACGTACATTATTTTATTCTAATATATGTTATGAAAAAATATTTCCGCATTACTTAATGTCGTATATTGAAATTGAACATATTTTTCTTTTTATTTCAAATAAAGTCTATTTTAGATCTTTTAAATTATATAAAAGCGAAAATATGACGGAAACGATAACAATTTTATACTTTTACTGTTTAAATAATGTTGAATTACTGCAGCTGATTTTTATCGCAACTAAAATAAATTCTATCGCGTATACCTAATTTAAAATAATATATTTTTGAAAATTTTCATAGTTGTAGATTTGGTATTTGAAAATTGTTCTTGTAAAAATTAAATTTATTATAGTTTTTATTTATGCTAAAAAAATCTATTTAAAAGTTTTAAGTTTTTTAAATACGAAAAAATTATTTTTAAAAAATTCCATTGCAATATAAATTTTAATAATTTCTTTCTTGATAAATTTAAATAAATTTAACAATAAAAAAATATTAAAAATAAAGACTATTAAAGAATATTACATGTCTTGTGCTCCTATTAGAATTTATTAGATTTTGTAACATTATTTATTAGATGCAAATTAATTCCATTCTGAAGAGTAAAGAGTTTTACATTCAGGTTTGTCATATTTTATAATGCTAATTTAAACAAATATGTCGCAAACCCGAATTATTAAGAATGATGAAATTATATTAAATTTAATCATCATAAATTTTAGTAGATTTTTCATTATAATTCTCATAAGTTTAAATAATGCCATAGATCACTCAAAATATTTTTAACGAAATAATTTTTCCTGAAGAAATATCTTTTACCTACTATTTGGTATTCAAATTCTCATCAAATGTAACATTCAAAGAAAATAAGGAAATAAGATTTAGCTAAAAATTATTTTAAGAATCATTTTTTTTTTATCAACACGAAATGGCAATAGTTTTTGTAACTATACATTCCATAAAAATATTTCATCATTATTTAGTTTTGACGTTAAGTTTTATCTGCAGTTATCACAGATAACCACAAAACTAAAAATAATCAAAAATATTTTAAAGATCATTATTAAAAAATAAACCTACTCAATGTATAATTTGATTGCCAACAGCGAATGAAAGAAAAATCTCTGTTAAAATATTTTTTTTAATAATGGAAAAAATTGTATTTCATTGTAACAGAAAAAAATATTGTTATAAAATATACTTAAAACGTTCCGAAAAATTATTAAAATTAGAGAAAAAAATCAAAGTAATTAACTGGCATCGAAGAGTGGATAATTTTTTGACTTTTTAATTGATGTAAAAACAATATTTGTGCTATATTTTTTCATGAAATTTTCAAGGAAAAAAATTAAACTTTCATTTAATTTTTCATAATTCAAAATTTTGAAAAGGAATTTTTTAATGCTCCGAGGATAAATATTTTCATCTTTTAAGGTATTTTTATGTAGAGAAATATATTTCTCTACATAAAAGTCTACTCTGTTGAGTGCCAGTATAGAGATTGACATATCCTTTTAGATTTAAGATCCCTTAAGATTTGTGCTATAATATTTCTTAAAATTTCTTAGAAAAGCCCCAAACTTTTTCTTAATAAATCAAAACTTCGAATAAATTTTAAAAAAATACTCTAATATGAATATTTTTACCTTTCAAATTATCTTGATACGAAACTTTATAAATCTGGTTCGGCGATGTACTCGGTAACATGTTAGCATAAGGAAACATATATTCTTCTTATCATTAAAGTGATAAACACAATCATAAAAGAAAGTATACTTTAATTTTATTTACGCAATACGAAGTGGATCAAAAAGGAAATTCATTTGAAATAAAAATTAGAATCTATTTTCAATTAAGTAGTCAATTACGTAATTTAATTTAAATTCCTGTTCAATGCCAAACAGAACTACTTTAAATGCATTTGTTGATTCTTCCAAGAGTAAGGAAAAAAGATCCATTTCCAACATATTTGCTCGAGATATTTAGACGGAAAACATTATACGTAATTCCATCCTAAAAATTTTTGAAAGCTATTTATTCTTTTATTCCAAAACTTTTGCATCATGATTAATAACCTTTATTAAAGTGCTTATCACGTTATGAGCGCTCATGGCACCTTTTGCCTTTACCCACAGAATTAAGATAATTGAATTTCTTTCAGATTGTTTAGAGATACCGTAGAATAATGAAACCCCGTATCTTTTATTTATTAATTTTTTTGTTGCATATCATCTGCTATTTAAAATGCATATCGCTCAAATCTAATTATGAAATCGTAGTCCCATCAAATAGGCATAGTATGGACGCGTATATATGAATTAATTTATCTATGTCGATTATATTTTACCTTTTTAGCACCAAAGATTTCATTAAGAAATCCTAAAAGATATTTTGAGATGGACTTAATTAAATTCTAAACTAGATTCTGGAGAATCACATAAGGCTTTAATGCATTTAGCTTTTAGTAGTTTTTATGGCTTGCTTATTATTCTTTAAAAAATGGCGGAGAATAAAGGAATGAGGAAATCCGGAATCTAGGAAAATTAAATCTTTATCTCAAAGAATTTCTTTTTGTGTTTCAACTCAATAAAATAAATAAACGACGAAGAGCAGGACTTAAGGAAATTGCTTATTACATACGCAAGAAGAATCTTCTTGTTTGAGAAGAAGTCATTCTTTAATTTAAAATTTTTAAAACTGCCCTAAATAATTTTATTTCAATTCATGCTTCACTACAGTTGTCGTAGAATTTCTTTCTGAGAATTTTTAAGCCTTTCATTCATCTCTATTACCGGAAACATCTATCTATTTTTACTGTTGCCATTTTCTTAGATTTAATTATATGCACTTCCTTTCACTATCGTTTGCTTTTTATTCATTCTGTTTCCGACTTTATGTATTTTAGTTTCAGGTAGTTAAAAAAAAATCAATACGTTTTGGGAAATTTAAGTTAGATTTATTAAAAAGAATTGTTTTCGACTACTTCAAAATTATCTTTAATAAGAAATTGATTCTATGCAAATAAAACGAGACTGAAAAAGAAAAAGAAAAATTTTGTGAATTCATAAAAATTTCTTAGAATTATGAAAATATTTATCGGTGTTTGAGATTTATCTTGAATATGTTTTAATTTTCACTGTCATAAAGTAACTTCTTGAAGAATACTATAAAAAATAAAGAACTAATTTAAGTTAAATGGGCGTGATAATTAAAAATTGTCGTGATAATTAAAAAACTAATAAATAGAGGATTATGGCCTCTGTTCGCTCCATTCACCAATCCCCAAGAATCAAAATGTGATTCTTTTGTAATCACTACGTGATGTCAGCTCGATTCACTTGATCGCCGTTTTGTTATGCATTTCTACTAATACGAGAAATTATAGATATCATAACTATGTATAATTATCGATCATAATCATCATCAAAATTTCATGATGTGTGTGTTTGTGCGTTTTTGGGTCAAACCGTTTGATCTAGAACTATCAAATTTGACATAATATACCTTAAAGGATAAGAATATTTTATTTTTTGGCGATATTTTTTGAATTCTAATTAGAATCTTAGTTAATTATGATAATCTTGGATAATCTAAGGTAAATCTTAGGATTTTTTTTCGCAGTTCCGAAAATCTTATTATACAAAAGTAAATTTTAGGACGCTTCAAAATTTTTTAAAAAAAAGAATGCCTTTTTAAAGGTACTAATTTAATAGTCGTGCGAATTTTTGTTGAATTTTACAATTTTTTTTATCAAAATATTTTTTTCTTAATTTCCAACAATAGATTACATTATTCCCTGATATTCAAATAGTTTCCATTGTTCTATCAAATATTTAATCATGTGATTGTTTTGCATTACTGAAACCTAAGGAAGAGTGATTCTGTTTAATATCTGTGTAGTTTACAAGCCAAATAAAAAAGGGAAATAAAAATATCGTGAAATTCAAAGGATAAATGAACCTATTTACGTTTTTAATAGCATTATGATGTAATGGTACTCTCTCTGTTAAAACACAATGCACAACACGTGCACAATAAATAAAGCGTGTGTAAGGCAATTAAAATATTACGAGTTTATTGTCTTTTAATTGACGAATAATAATTATTAGCTTATGTCTACACAATTTTCATAAAATTAAATTCTCGTGGAATCAGCTAGTCATCAAAGGCGAATAGTAAGAAATGTTTTAAATCTACCCCTACTTTTTAAAATACCATGTATATATAAAATATTATTTTTGGCAGCCAGAAGTTGGGCTTTGAAAAAGTCAGAAATAGCTTCCGCTAATCTGGCGAGTATATCAAGTGTAAGTGGGCGACGTCAGGCAAAGTGACCAATGACAAGATTTAGCCGCGGACGGGAAAAAGGGGGAACTGGTCAGGTATGACCCGAAAGGAAATGAATGACATTCATAATCCGGGTGTTTTCCGGAGACATGGAAGGCGCACTTTATCAAACATGGTGCCGCATTTTTTACCTATGAATTAAATCGACTCATTCTTCAGAAGACTATAGATAAAACAGAATGAATTTTTGAGAATAAAATGGGAGAAAAAAATTAGAGTTCCCAACCTCTCGTCTAAAATTTAACAATATGATAATGTTTTAGGTTGGATAGTGCTTCGTCTTTCTTAATTTTATTTATAAAATTAATTGTTAATTATATAGCATCAATAACATGTTATATATATATATATATATATATATATATATATATATATATATATATATATATATATATATATATAAAGAAATGTTCATTTAAAATCCTCACAACGCGAGTAAGTATAATTTAATTTAGTTACATTAACGTTCCGTTTTAAAGCAACACTAAGACTATTTTGCAACAGACCTCGTAATTTTGAACCTTGGTCAGATGACGAGAACGACATCGGAGCAGGCAGCCCCTCTCCAAAATTCCGCAATACACAACACACAACCCGTGTAAATATACAAATTCAAACTAATAGTAAATATAGAATTCAAAACGATGAAACATATTGCTGTAAAATACTCGTAAAAATATTTTTTTGAAATTTAACTGGAATAGAGGGAAAAACTATCGAACTAAACTGTTTAAATAAAATTGATATCATAGAGAAACTATTTATTTTATTTTTGATGTAAAAGTGATGGAGGTTTTTTTTGTGATTGCATGCTTTGAAGTTTTCTTCGAAATTTCTTTTTAATTTTTAATTAAAAATTAATTGAAATTTTAAAATTATTTAATGATAACCACTATTACCGAGATGTGACCATGTACCAAATTTGATATCACTAAGTTCATTAGTTCGTTATGTTAAGCATTGTAAACGATATTTTCATCACATATGTTACAATATAGATAGTACGCCAGCTTTTAAACATAATTATGTTAAAATCAGAATTCCGATATGATTACAAGAAAAGTCCTCCTAGAGCCTTAATTCCATATTTGTAGTAAGTAATCTTCATATCATGTATATAGGTTTTTTAATTATTACACTGACACCTTTTCATTTTGCACTCTCATAGTTTTGGTTTCTCTATTTGGATTTATATGATCTATTTTATATTAAATGTTTCTAAAACTTTCAGTATTAATGAATCAGTTTCTGGCGTTTTGGCTAAGATCTAAGAGTAATATTTAAAGGTAATTCAAGATAGTATTGCGGATAAAGCTATTAATTATAGGAAAATGTCAATTATACATATATTCTGTAAATTTCATTCAGAAAAATATGATTTCTTTCTTTCTTTTTTTTAAAATTATTTTTTGACATATTAAGCCAATGAATTAGAGCATCGTTTAAATAATAATTAAGCAAAAAAATATAAATAAATAATGGAAGTGATTATGGTTTATTTGCGAAGGAGACAGAAATTTAATATTTTTTCGGAGATTCTATGCATCTTTTCCAACGTTATGGCACCCAGTTGTGGATATATGTTCAATATTCAATTCAAACTAGAGTTATCTGTGTAAATTTAATCTAAAATTCTGTCATTTTTCATAAATTACAGTTAATTGACAAAAAAATTATAGATTTAAGATTAAATTTATTTAAATTCATACCATTTTCATAACGTTAATATTATAATGGAAATGAATTTATAAAGACTTTTTTTATTCTAATTAGGAATAATTGAATTATATTATTTATGATCTGATTATAAAATACACTAAAAAGGTGATAGTCTAAGAGATACCCCTAATATAAGAGTTATCGAATTTTCTTGCGTTATTTTCAGAGTCTTCTAATTTCATGGCTTCATTTGATTTACAAGTATTGTATAGTCGTTTGTATTCATGTTAAAATCTAATATGCTTTAAATTTCAGTTAAGAATTTAGTATTAAAATTTATAATTAGTTTGATGTTTTCAATCGGATTAATATGGTTCAATCCGAGTTGGGTGATTGGATTTTAAGTCAATAAACAAAACATTGATGCGATAAAAATATTTTATTTCATTTTACCATCCTGTTAATAAAATTCTTTCGATTTTTTTTATACGTGAAATACTGAAACTTTCATCAAGGTGTCTCATAATTAAACTTTTTATAATTTCAGCATATTCAACATTTATTATTTCATTCTAATATTTGTTCTTGCTTCGATAGATTAAATTAAATTCGGTGATTGGATTATAAGTCAACAGATGATTGTGTATTAAGAATGTGATAAAAATATTTTATCATACTGTTTATAAAATTACATTGAACTTTTTATACTCGAAATACTGAAACTTACTTGAAGGTGCCTCAGAGTTAAATGTGTATCATGAATCAATTAAATGTGTATCATTAATCAATTAAATGTGTATCATTAATCAATTAAATGTGTATCAATCAATTAAATGTGTATCACTATCAAATGTTATATCATTTCAGCATTTATTGTTTCATTCTAATATTTGCTTTTACTTCAATAAATTAAATTAAATTAAAATTTATTGAGAAACTGATTTTGTAAGGGAAAAGGGGTCATAAAATTTATTTTGCTTAAGATCACATATACGGCTTAATTCTGTTCCATCAGAAAAAGAAAAATAGTGGGAATTTTTTTCGTCTCTGTGCCATTCAATGCTTTTTGCCATATGCTCTTTCATATCTGCATTGTAATAATGCAAATATGAAAGAACATATGAGAAAAGCATATGGGATATGAAAGAGCATATGGGATAATATTCTTGGTTGAAAGACATAGGTATGATAGAAGACATTAGTGAAAATAAAGGAGCATTCTTAAACCGTGTCATCAGTCCCTTTAAAGTCTGATGGCATTGCCAGAGCGTGGATAGGTGAGAGTGGGTGAAAGACTGATGAGAGGAGGTCGACTCTAGTTAGGAATAGGGCAGGGGGTTGTTAAAAATAAGAACAAAAAAAAGAATAAATGGTTCTTCAGTACCTTTCTTCACAAGAGGGCCTCTTTCACGGAAAAAGAAAGAAGAAATTCTCACCAGAAGTGAAGACAGCAAGACGTTGTCAGTTATTCTTGAGACTTAACGGAGGATTCGTACTGAAATTCGTGTTTTTGCACTTTTTTTCGCTCAAGCTCGTCACATCATTTCTTATCTGGTATTTGAAATATACCCTCTAGTTGAAATGCGCTTGAGTTCTGTGACAAGAACCATAATGGTATTCTTGTTGAGCAATGAATCTCGTGTATTCATTTTTTTTTTTGTTCTTTTTTTATTATTTAGAAATTTTTCAGTTTTTTACTATTTGAAAATTTTTCAGTTTTTGTTTTCACCATTTGGGAATTTTTTAGTTTTTTTATAATAATTTTTTAAGCATAGAAATTATAAAAAAATTAGCTAAGGGTTTTTATTTAATATATTCTAATTTGTTTTCTAATAAGCAATTGATATTACTTGAATTTAAAAATATGTTAACTGTTGCTGCATAAGAAAATCGTAATTCTAATTATATCAAGGGGATAACCAAATTATTCGAAGTATTTACTTTAAATCATTTACTTGATTATGGTATATATGATATACATTTTAACGTTTTGAAACGTTTTTAAAAATAAATTTAGATATTATTTATAAGGACTAAACAGAAATAAATGCGTTCATTTTTTTCTAAACTACTAAATTAATCAGTGTATATATAGACAAATATTTGCATTTAAAGATTTAAAAAAATGCAGTATATTTGCCTTTTGAAATACGAAGCAATGGATATCCAAAGCAAGATGGCTTAGGTATAGTTTCAGAAAACTGAATTATTTTATTTAAAAAACTTGTTCCTCTCTTTGTTAAACATTACCAATCTATAGTGTTAAACTAGAAACAGTTTAGTGAAATGTATATAAAAGTACCATTATATTCATTTAAATATTATAGTATAAATTATAGCATAAAATCATATTTATAAAAATATTAACTATATTGTTTATTTTTTATACATTATTGTGCTAAAAATATACTTTAAAAAATTGTTTAAAACTTAAAAGCAGATTAAAGGGCAACATACTATAGTTTGTTGACTTTTGCATTTAAATAAAAGTTACTTAAGTTCTTACTTCTATGAAAAAGGGAATATGTGATATTAAAAAGAATGTGCATTCATTTCGTTAATTATTTTTCATTCTTAGTCACAATGTACGAGTAAATTTGAAATGGATTTGTGCAACTAATAAATTTGTTTTTTGAAATATATTCCCGAGTTTGCATTTAAATCATTTAAAACAGAACTTCTCATAATTGATGTAAAAATTTTGAATTATTAGGATAAGAGTAAACATTTCTATTTATGAGCGCCTGGATTCTATAGTAGAAAAACACCTTTCGTAGCAAGGTCTTGGCTAACTTCCTTATCTGGAAATCACGGATTAGAATCTTTTCCTGCCAAAGATACTTTTTTTAATGTGCCGACCTGAGTCAAACGTCTTATGATATTGTTGCGAAGAAATTTTGAATGGGTTATCGGTTCAAGTTCTTCCTTGGAATAGGATCGTAACACAATATAAAATATGAAATCTTAAAATAATATTCAAGGAACTACAAGGTGGTAAATTAATCTCTACAAATAACTGAAATATTAATTAATTTAAACTGATACAGAAAATTGCTATCTAAAAAATAAAATTCATTTCAATATTAAAAATTGCCTTAGATATACAATACCTACATTATACATTGATCTATTAATATCTATTAATAAAAAAGGGGTGAGCTAAATTTTTTTAAGTGTTCTTGTGTTTACAATAAAATTTCTATAATAAATATTATAAATATTGGATGTCTTAAAGATTTTCCATTATTTTAATTGAATGCATGAATTAGAAGCTTTTCAATATTGCTTAAAACAAGATAAGAATTTTTATTTTTTTTATTTTCAAGCCGCTGTTATATTAAATAAATAGAAATTTCAAAATAGATTTTATCATTTTCAAAAAATAGGCTCTTATTAATCTTCTAAAGCATTTTTTTACAATTTTTATTACCTATCTAATATTCTCATTCTCCTATCAAAGAAACGTCACTTCCTATATATCTACTTCTATTTTAGAGTCGAGATATGCTTCATTTTTTTTCTAAAATTCTAACCTCCCCTGAAATTCTAGTCTATGATTTTAGTCACTGACGCAGAGTCCCAAACATGTGCCTGTACCACTTTTTCAACATAAAAAATATAGATATATCATGAATTTTTCACAGCTAGGGGGTTAAGGAGGGAAGGCATTGATAAAAAAAAAAAGAAAAACTTGTAAGATTGAACTCGGACTCTGTTGAATTATTTATGCTGTTCGAAAACCAAGAACTTATACTTCTTCCAATAGAAAAAAAACTTCCAATAGAAAAGAATAGATATTTTTTACTGAATTGAGATATATATATTCCACATAACCGGGTTAATGCGAATGATCTGGAACTTCTAACGGTACATATGATTGAAATTCCTCAACTTGCACCTTAGGGCTGCAATACATACACATACTAGTTCCATGCAGAAGAGAATTTTCAAGGCACCATTTCTGATTGGTTGCCCTTCTGAAAACAAAATAGGCCTCGTTGAACGTTTCGCAAGAGTGGAGTTCTTTTTTTTAAAAAAAAATCGAATCAGAACCTTAGCCGAGATCATACATCGCAAACATTCGAGTGAATACTTTCTGGCATTTTGAACCTCAAAGTAAATATTTGCAAAAGAAAAATGCATGTAATTCCTGGAAAAATATGTGTTTTACACAGAAGAAGAATGTGGCATCATATCGTTTTGTTCTTATATTTAAAACTATTTCAGATACCCAGAAGTATTTCCGGATATTTTTTTTCAGCTACCTTCTAAAAAATTTAAGAGCCGAAATTCCTTCTTGTTGTGCTAAGATTCTTAAATATTTTCTGTAATTGCTGTTTACTCTCTGTTTTTGTTTTAAACAGTTGAATTCGCTTAAACTCCTGAATAAATATTGCTAAGGGCTAAAATACTAATTCATGGATTTGCAAATTACCACTTTTTTTTTCGCTTATTTGACTGTACTAATCTAAATATTTGTTTTAGTTGTTCTTATACTGATCTACACTGCCCCGAATTATTTTCTAAATTCGAATATTTCCTGAAACTTTCGGGAAAATATTCCTTATAAAATATTTATAAAATGTTGATAAATATTTATAAAATGTTGATCCATATATATATATAAAATGTTGATCCATATATATATATAAAATGTTGATAAATATTTATAAAATGTTGATAAATATTTATAAAATGTTGATAAATATTTATAAAATGTTGATCCATATATATAAAATGTTGATAAAAATTTATAAAATGTTGATAAATATTTATAAAATGTTGATAAATATTTATAAAATGTTGATCCATATATATATAAAATGTTGATAAATATTTATAAAATGTTGATCCATATATATATATAATGTTGATAAATATTTATAAAATGTTGATCCATATATATAAAATGTTGCTTTTTGAATCTAAAAATCTGCTTTCTTGTATTTAGTCTATAATTAGTATGTATATATACGAAAATCATACTTTTATTAATTTTATTTACATATTCTTTGAGGGATTTACTATTTGGAAAGGATCTCGAAATGAATGCAATAACGTTTGGTAAGACTATTAATTTTTGAAGTATATTTTTCACAAAAATATGTTAATCTGCAATAGTATAAGATTTATTCAACATTTATTAGAGCAATATGTAGTGTTATATTCTATTTTTATTAAACCCACCGCATTTGAAATAATTAAAAACATAAATGAAAATTTAAGGAAGTATAATTGAGTCTTAAAGACCATCACCGGACACGGTACAAACCATTTTAAAGGCATACGTCTAGTCATAACTCAATAAGGGTCACGCACCATTTTTGTATCCACCAGGGCAGAGAGAAGCAACCACTATGCCAGAGACTTCTCATTCTTATTTTTGAATGCCACATGGGATTATGAACATAAAGTAATCATTACAGCCGACTCCTTGTCCCATACTGAGACACATGGATAAATCTGAATGACCGGCCCACTGCAGCAGCATAGGCAAGAATTATGGTCCTAATGGGTATCACTGGACCATATACCGTCCCACCCGTAAGAGGCACGTCCTGTCATCGGTAGGAGGTAATCACCTCACAATCTTTTTTATACACCATAGTGGCGAGAACCAACCACCATACCAGAAGATTCTCATCCCCATATCTGAGAGGGGAGAAGTTTTCCCCCTAGGGGATTTGAACTTAAAATAAAGTAATACAAAGAAGATCCTAATAAGAAGTTACAGAAATAATTTAGTGCTTACTCTCAGTCAAAAAAAAAAAAAAAAAAAAAAAAAAAAAAAAAAAAAAAAGATTCTTAAAAGTCCGCATTTTTTTTTTTTTTTTTTTTACTTTTTTTATATTTAAATTGAAGTTTATATTGATATAGTTGATGTTTTCGGAAGCTGCAAAATTTGACAAAACTCCAGACGCAATGACTATTCAATTAAATGCATAGCGTATTTGTTAGTTTTCGGCTTAATAAATATTATTTGTTTCTCATTTTGCACTTCCTGCATTCTATTTTGTTAAAATCATGAATGGCTAAGGTAATGCGAATCAGAGCAGGAAGGTCATAGATTCTGTTCTAATTGTGTTCTTAATCAGCATTGCTCAGAAACTGATTGACCCATGTATGCTGTAAGCGTTTTGGCATAACTGGGTGCTGCTATTTATCGTTATTTTCCTGAAATCGAAAGATAAAAACAGGTCAATTTGTCCTAAAAGATATTTAAAAAAGATGCATACTTTATATACTAGAGATTAAGCAAGGCCTATATCGAATGATCGTTGATACTCCAATGACATTTTTGAGTAATAGAAATTATGGCATTTCTGTCAAAAATCATTAACTGACGGATTTAGCTATATGCATTAGACTATGTAGATCAGTCAGTAAATCTAATAAATGACAGAAATTTTGCTTCAATAATTAGAGCTTTCCATAGTGTAAATTAGTATATACTATCATGTTATTATACTTAATGTTTGTTTCAGTGCTTAAACTGGTCATCTTAAGGGATCATTTATTGATTTTTGACTTCATTTTGTTTATTAAACAAATGATAGAACATCTCACTTAAAACTGTTCACGAGCTCCAGAATAGAAAATACATCCATTTCGCATTTTAAGAAGCATAACAAGTATTTGAGCAGATATTATATTCTTTGAATTAAAAGCTGCATTGATTGTTTCAAAGAACAGATGCATAAACTTGAGATCTAGGTAACATTTCATCTTCTGTTTCAAAATATTTGAATGACTCAAGTAGATAGCTAGCTCTTCAACAATTCTGCGATTTAAATGACAATAAATGATAATATTGCAATTCATTTCAAGTTATAAGGAATAACACATCGAAATCTCATACAATAAATAGAAAAGGAAGGTAATGTATTTGTATATAGGTTTTTAACAAATTGGGATTCGCGTTCTTTTGTTGAAATGTTTTGAAGACTGTGCTGTGAAATTTATACTTTTTTTCTAGAGCCGAAACGAAAACGAAATTCACGATTCTTTGTTGAAATATTTTGAAGATTATTCTGTGGAATTTATACGTTTTTCTAGAGCCATTTTGGGCAGTTTTTAAGTAGTTATTTTCTTTTTAAGAAATTAACGAAAATTAGTCAAACGATCTTTTTAATGAACTTTCATTTATGTTTCTTTGAGTTTTAAATTTCCCCAATACAAAAGAAATTCGATCGGAGAAAATACAAAACGATTCTTCACGTTAAATATACTCATAAATAAAACAGTTTTTTTCCCAACCCGATCGTTAAATAACAAATTACAGCAGACCAAAGAATAATAAAGAGATTGTAGGCTCTTGGATGGAAATAATACAGTTAAAAAGGCTTATTTGCGCTATTTATAAAACTTTAAATAAAGACTTTTAGTTAATATTCGAACTACTTTATTTAAGGTGAACAAAAAGAGATACCAGAGCTTTAGAGTTAGGAAAAGAAAACGTAATGTAAAAGGAGAGACTTCCAAATACCATACCGCTCTTGAATACTAATTAAGTAGCTTTAATACCTACTAAATTGCATCTCGTTTTTCAAAGATAACTTAAAAGAAGTTTCCTATTCTTTAGGATTTTTCTATAAAAAAGTTGGAAGTTTAAAAATAATAAAATTTTCATGGAGCTTTATGTAGTAAAAAATAATGACTGCCATTTCCCTTTTTTGTTAAAAGTCTGAAAGACTGACTAGATTTAGAATAAGTCATTTCCTTAACATTTTTAGATTAACTTGAAAATTAATATTTTTAGAAATGAATAAGATTCTCACTGATATAGTGGGCATTTCTTAAATAAATCCTGCTTAAAATTGACTTCAAAAACATTAAGAGTTTTTTGCTATTTAATTTTCCCACCAATTTATTAATGGTGTCAATTTTTGTGGTATATTTTTATGACAAAAAAAAAACAGATGGTTCTATAGACAAACTCAGCATCATACAATGGCGTGATATAAAGCTTTTAAGTTAAAGTAAATCGACTTTTTCTTGGCTTTTAAGTTATATTTTTTGTGTATACAGGTGATCATATCAATTTAATCTTATTTCTTATTTATTACCTAAAAGTAAGTAGTTGAACTTGCAAGGAAGTGAACCACATTTGAAGACTTATGTCCTGACATTATTAGGTATTGGCTGGTTCGCCTAGAATAATTTCCTTTCACCGATTTCCAAAACTTTTTAACTAATAATAATTAATAAAAATTGAAGTAACAAAATATTTGATTGTAAGTCATCTTAATTGATTTAGTTTCCCTTATATCGCTTTAAAACTTTGAGTGAATTTAAATGTATTTTTTAAATAATAATTACATTTAAAAAAAATTACCGTATTTTTTTTAAATATGTTAATTTTTGTGTGTGTGTGTGTGTGCAATCTGAATAATTTTAAAAAAAATTGTCAAGGTTGTTAAATCAGCCGGTCAACTACTGAACAAACCGGGTCACCCCAATCTACAAGAAACAATGAAAACATGAAGGGAAAATATCTTAAAATTGGAAAAACTTCCGATGATAGGTTACGAACAGACACATTTTAATGGCACTATGATGCCACGGATCTCGTCTCAAACAGGAAGGTCCATGTACAATAAATAAAACATGTGTAAGGCTATTAAAATAATCCATCTTTAATAGCCATCACAATTTGATGCTTAAAACTTTTTTGCTGAGGCACTAATAAAAGTCAAGTTTCGCATTAGAGATTAAAATAAAATTAAACGCATCAAATTATTCTTAGAGAACCGGACAAACCTCTAGTGACGTCTAGACTTAAGTCATTAACAGTGGCTCGTTTTCTTAAAAGTTTAATAATAAATAAGAATTAAGTGTGAATTTATACGATCCTCGGAATATACAAAAACATAACATAAACGCCAAGAAAAAGTTGATTTATTTTAATTTAAAAGGTTTATATCACTCCATTTTTACTTAATGGCTTTTAAAGCTGTCATACAAAAGCAGCACTATGCATAACAAAAAAAATTTCGATATAAATTTACGAAAATATACACATAAAACAAATTATTATGTCTTAGAAACCACATTAATTCGTGCACGAAAAATTGTCTGAATTTCTTAATCAAAACTAATTTGTATTTTGAAAACAGCAGAAAAAGTATCGCAATTACATTAAAAGATAATTTTCTAGTTATATAAAATATTCTCCCCTTGATTTATGGTTTATTAAAATCAATATAACATATTCGTCTTTCAGTATAGTATATCAATTACTGCACGGAGACGAATGGATTGTAAACAGCTCTGGATCGAAGCTGACAGAAAATAATTAATTGCCAACCCTAATCTATCAAAAACATCACTGTCTGTCATTTATGTAAATCAATGCTAATCCTGTGTCAATTGTTTGCATGATCAAATGAGATTGATCACATATCAATTACCTAGGAAATGGCGGCTGTCTTTGGTTGAAATACGTCGCGTCTTGTTAAACGCTACTATGGCTCGACATGTAGTCTTTTTAACCTGAATATATTATCTAATAAATATTTTGATTTAACCTAATGATCATTAAATTATTATTGTAAATGTGATTGCTAATTTGCATGGAAATAAAACATTTAGCATTTTTGTCTTTTTGTGTTTTGCTCCTGAGAAAGAAATATGAAAAAAACATATATATATGTAATGATATTTTAATTCTAATTTCAATTTAATTAATTTACAAGATTTTATCTTAATTTATCCCATCTTAACTTCATTCTAAAATATTCTCTTATTTCGTGATCCAGTTCCACTTTCGGTTTAATTAATCCCTTTGTAAAAATAATGCGTCATCAGTACTACGTATCAAATGAAAGTGATACTTTTGCCTTTGTCAAAGGTCATACCATCGGTATGTGGCCGGAAATCCTATGTTATATAAGACTAGTGGTCATTTGTTTCGTTCCTTTTTGTCTTCTTTCTTACTTCTGCTTTTGTAGCATGCTGCGTCTGCTTGTAAATAAATTGTTTTCCCGAGATAGATATTAAAGAGAGAATAAAACGAAATTAAAAATACAACGTCTTGTCTATGTCTTCAAACCTGCCTTCTGTTGCAACCAAAATAACCCATTCCATATTATTTAGCCGACAGGATTCGAAAAACATTACATATATACATTACAGTTGCATGACTGAATAGATGAAACTTTTAAAATTTAAAATTTCGATTTATTTCATCTTGGGATGCGTACTATAATCAAGGATGATAAGCTGAAGTCCGTTTACATCGTGATACAAATGCAGAAAAGATCAAATTTTTTCCTTTCAATGGTTTACAATGAGATTTTCTATGACGCGTGTAGACTTAGGAAAGAGAAATTTAGGTATTTTTAAAAGAATATTATAAACATTGGGGATTTTTCTCCTTTCGTTCAGAGCGTGAGAACCTGCTGAATTTAGCAGTGTTCTAGAGCATGTGTATAATTAATTAAATAAGAAAGTGGAAATTGGATCAGAAATTAAGAGAAAATTTTAGAATAAAGTTAATATGAGTTAAATTAAGATACAAATCTGCCAATTAATTAAGAATTAAATTAGATTAAGATATATAATTACATATATATAATATAATATGTGTATGCATGTATGTATGCAACGAAAAATATGTATAATCTGAAATGAAAATTTGCTAACAAAAATCGGCTGATCGAAACTAAAATTCTTTACTTTACATATATAATACAATCAAATGATGGCACAAATCAAAAGTAATATTAATTTTATATATAAAAGACTTTTGTAATTATTTTATAAATTATTTGGTGTCATTAATAAAATTTTCAGTATCCATATCAAATGAATTGGAGTATTTTTTTAAATATTTTCAAAGATATTTAAAACTTGTGAATTTATTAAAATATTCTATTTAAAGCTACTATTACCGATTCTCATATATTATCGTGCCTATATTGATCTACTAGCTGCCTTCGGTGACCAATTAGATTATTAGTTGAATTTAACTTCAATTAAATTTCTTATGCATGCCTTGGTTATAATTCTTCCAAATAAGGACAAATTATTCTAACAGAGAAAAATGCTATGACATCATAGAGCTGAATTTCTTTTCAATTAACTTCGAATTTCTTTTCAATTAAAAAAATCTATTGTTAAATGTCATGCAAAGAATATTTTAAAAATTATCAAAATTCAGTAAAATCTTACAAGATCATTAAAAGAATATTTTTATATTTTAAAATGGTGCAAAGATAAATTTTATGCAATAATATTTTTGGAAATAATCTCGAAAAAAACTTCCATTGCCGCGATTAAATGTTTTCTTTCAAGTCAGCATCCATAAAAATTGAAATAAAAAACAAGAGTAATTCAAATTTCTGATACTTAAAATCTCCACTAAATTTCCAGGCATATTTGATTTCTTTTTTTTCTTTAAAATTCTAAATAATAATTCTAACAAAAATGAAGCAATAAACGTTTTTTTTAGTAATGATTGTCTTAAATTTTTTGTAAAGAAAATCACATTATTCTTATCAAAAATAAAATTCAAACTTTGAATTAAAAAATATTCTTTTTAAATATCCCTTTGGTCAGAAATGCACCAAAGAAATCTGTATTTAGGTGAAACTAAAATAAATTGGATCAAATCAACTTTTGTCATGTATCCTGTTGGGATTTTCTGTTGAAACTTGGTAATAACTGCTGCGAAACTTGAAAGTCAGTATGCTATATAGAGAATTGTTTATCACAATTAATTTACACTTCTCGATGAACAGAGGTTAAGAAATTTCAAAAGCCACTCTGAAAAATTATGTAAGTATCAAAATCTCCTTTTTCACTGATTAAAACACGCCCTTTTATTCTTGAAAAGCATCGTTTGGCATTTGTGTATAATGCGATTCCTTATCGGAAGCTCAAACGTTATTTGAAAACTATATAGTGATATAAATTTCGGTGAATTAGATAGGAATCACCAGTCATCATTTCATTACCCGCTGAAGATAAATTATTTGTCATCTTTTTCTAAATGACGTCATCAAAGAGGAATGGGGAAAATCCTTATGACTAGTTGATGTAAAACCGTGACTAAATTATACCTCTAATCAGTTTATTTTGATGAATTCAACTGCTGTATTTGCCTCTCTATTTCGTTCATAAACGTGCAGTTCTAGATTTAAATTAATTATTTCAAATAATTTTAAACTTTCTGTGTGACACATTTAATCAGAATAAAGGCAAATATTTTTTGATATAAGATATTTTTATTTAATTATAAAATATTGATTATCATTATTTGTATGACAGGTCTTTAAATGTATGATTGGCCATCTCTAAAATCGCTTCTGTATCTTAATTTTTTTTAAATGCAGTTGATAAGATTCTTATATAGGAGCAGTAATTTAATGAAATTTTTGCATATGAATTTATTTTATTTTTAAAACTATAGTTTGATTAAAAGCATAGTAAATGATGGAAACTAGTAAACTCCTGAAAGCATTTACTAACAATATTAAAAATATATATTAATTTCGAAAATCATAATTTTATTACAAATTCTATGAAATAGATATCTTGGTCTTAATTGTGATCTTAATGTCTTAAGGTATGAAAGCAAGTTAAATAAAAATACGTATATATAATTTTGCAGATGCATGACCAAAAAGAAGAAACTTTTGAAATTTTAATTTCGATTTATTTCACCATAGCCATAATTTATACAGGAAAGAAGCGAAGCGATCATAAAATGGCATCTTTTTATACGCCACACAAGAGCAAACTCATAGGAAATTTCCACTTCAGTAATTTTAGTATTAGATTCTGATAAGGATTCTTATGCCACGTATCGACTTAGGCAAGGGAATCTTGGGTATCTTTTTAAAAGATGTGCAGGTGTTATGGATTTTTATCCTTTTTTTTTCTAGTGTGGAAAGGCGGAATCAGCCAATTTGTGTTGGAAGTAATTAAATAAAAAAAAGTGGGGATTGGATCCAGAAATAAGAAAACATTTCAGAAGGAAGTCAACATAGCCTAAATTAAGATAAAATCTAGAAAATTAATTAGGATTTAAAATAAGATATAATATGTATGTATGATTGTTTTTATGTACATTAATTTTATTTCTTTTTTTCCTTCTAGGTAAGTTCACTTTTGCCTGTGTATAACTGAAATGACATTTCGAAGAGATACTATGATTGTGAGAACAGTAAGAAAATTTCTAGGATATATTTTTTTTTTTTTACTTCAAATATGTTTGAAAGCTCTAACAATTGAATAGCATTTATATTAATTAATTCATTGATCATAAATTATAAAATTATACATTTTTATCGGATTCAGTTGTGAAAATTTTATAAAAACTGAATTTTACCATCAACGAAATGAACAGATTTTAAAATATATGCGTAGCATCATTGCCTTTTTGATTGTAAGAAGAGTCATCTTTTATTTTCTAATTATTTCAAAATTAGAAACTGATTATTTTTCGTATCTTGGTTAGAATGCAGAATAAAAAGTTCTGTTCCTCCAAATACTACGAAAAATATGCAAATAATTACAAATTAGTTGTATGAAATTTTATCCCATAGAAAGAGCAAAGCGTTTCATTGCAAATATGAAATATTTATTTAATATACATAATATCCCAATCAACATAATATCCAGAGAATATCAGTTTCACAATTTTCAAATATCAAGTTCATTTATCTCTTGTTTAAATTTGAAAATTATCTTGAATATCAAAATATGCTATTTAATCCAACGTGTCATATTATATGTTTCGGTATTGCTATGATGATTCCAATACCAAGAGTATTGTCAAAAAGAAGCCTTGCAATAGTATGAATGTTGTTTTAGTGATGATTTCTTCAAAATAAATTTTCTTTTTCATATTAAATGCATGAATGAAAAGTGAAAGGATAAGCGAAAATAAAAGTATAATGAAATATTTAATATTTAATCCCAGTTTATTAAAAAATTGAACACTTTTTCGTGTTAGAATGTTCGCGTTTGCTATATTTCAACCATTTGTCTTTGTTACACTTTAGAATACTTTGTTAAACAATGGCTTAAGAAAATGTAAACAATAAATCTCTTTAAATATGCTCATACCTTGCAAAGTGTAAAATAAAACGATACGAAATAAAACATTGAAAACGAATTCGACAGTATGTCTGGCGAAACAAAAATGTTTGTATTCTATTCTGCTGCAGCCATTCATATTTTTTTATTGTTTTGGTTTTTACCAGACGTCTAGCCAAATAATATAATGCTTATACGTGATAATAATATTTAATTTTACTTTATGAAAAATGCGGAATACTTCTCTTTCTGGGTGTATTTGTTGCGTACTATAGATTTATTACGAACTCAATAAATAATTGTCTTAAGCTTTGGATCATAAAAATAAAACCGAAAATGAACTTTAGAAATAATTTAAATTACGTAACATCTTACTAATCCATATTATTTCTCAAGTTTTTGAAACTACTTATACTGAAAAAAATTTCAAACATATTATTTCTTCACTATTCATTTTCTTCCTTGATTACAATTTATAAATTAATTAAAAGTGGAAGAAAACATTTGAAAACATGCTTTAATCTACGTTTTTGTTTTTGTTTTTTTTGTAAAAAAAAAACTCCACTATATCTGATGATGAAAAGTTTTAAATTATGAAATTAATTTCTAAATGCAGCTTATTGATAAAAGAATGCTTTCAGAATTTATTAGGCTATATATATATAAAAGGATACGATTTCCCTTTTCTCTTTTTGAACTACATTAAAAATATTTTTGAAAATTAATTAAAAATAAATTTATTTATTGTTAGGATTTCAAAAATAGCTTAAGCATGATGGTTAGTATAAAAATTTTCTATTCAAAATAAGATAATATTTCGTAAAATTAATTTTTAAAAGTGCACTTTTAATCATATAATAAAAAGTTTAAAAAATAATTTTAATAAATGCATGGATCGTAGTAGGATGGATGCATGCTACATTTTCTACTACTACTTAAAAATTTGTTTTTCCTTATTTTCTAAATAATAGTTTTTAATTTATAATTATTTATAATTCAATATTATAAACATTTTGGAAATCCACTTTAAAACTTCCACTATTTTTTTATAAAGTGAAAGTGTTAGTATAAAGTGAAAGTTTTTATCATATTGCTTTCACTTTGTGATAGCAATATGGTAAATCCATTATCAGGAAGTTCCATGCACTTAAATACAAAATTTAAATTTCTTAATAAATTAACTAGTAATCAAGTTCTAAAAAATGTTAAAATAGCATATTTTCATCAAAAAAATTTTTTACAAAATTTTGAAACGCTAGCATATCAGGACATGAGTGAAAATTTTACTACAAATTCTACTTTTTCAAACAGCAAACAAATCGATTTGTAAAAATTTTACGAGTTGTCATATAAATGGTATACATTTCAGAAAACGAAGAAAAATTGATAGATGACTAAAATTAAGACAAATAATCAAGTAAAAAATACAGAATCTCTTGAGTAATTTTTGTATGGTTTACTTCATTTTACTGAATACGCTTATTAAAATAGTTATTGGAAAATTTATGAGAGTTATTAGTAATATCAATAATAATAATTTCTTATGCTAGTAAATATGAATCTCAAATGTAAATGAATTAAAGTATGTTGATAATTGATTATGGGTTAGGGAACTTTCCAATTATGTTCCTATGTCATTCATTTTGGGATTTGCGTCATTCATTTTTTAATGAATATAGAGTGGCCATAAAATATCCTTCACTATTTGGTTGTATCTGTGTTGTTAAAATTTATGAACGAAATGAAACAAAATTGTATCCGCAGATCGTGGGACAGTAAAAGAGATAAAGTCAGCAAAAAAAGTCAATCCAATGTCTTATTTACAAAGGTAAGGTCAGTATTTTGAAAATTTTATCTTAATGCTGATTAATAAATGAATATTTCCACTGAGTTGCATGCTTCTTCTCCTTCATTCTGTATGTGTAGTTCTTAATCACTCGAATATTAATGAAATTTTGCATAATCCATTTTTCAGTTCGTTCATTGTAATTATTGATTTCAGTATTTTCGTTCCAACAGAGCTGAAATTTCTCCTAACCTTTTTCTTTTCTTTTCTTATTGTTACTTTTTTATGGATGTTTTTTTTCCTTGAATTCATTTGCCCATGCTTTCAACAGTCTGTCTATGAAACAAGTTTAATTCCGTTCTTTAGTTTTAAAGACATAGATGTTTCTAATCAGAGAAAACAAATTTGTGGCCATTGTTTATAGTACTATGATTTTAAGTTCTTGGTACTAATAATAAAATGTGGTTCGTTAGAAATCTTTTGGTCTGATAGTATTTTCAAATAATATCTTCAAAGTGAAACTCCAAATAGAGAAAATTAGGACAACTTAAAATCGAAACTCTAAACAGAGAGAATTTGGAGAACTTCAAAGCGAAACTCTAAACAGAGAGAATTAGGAGAACTTCAATGCGAAACTCTAAACAGATAGAATTAGGAGAACTTCAAAGCGAAATTCTAAACAGAGAGAATTAGGAGAACTTCAAAATGAAACTCTACATAGAGAGAATTAGGAGAACTTGGAGAACTTCAAAGTGAAACTCTAAATAGAGAGAAATAGGAATCTATTCAACTTACTTTCCCTTTTAGAGCTTTTTTGTATCATTCATTATATATATATATATATATATATATATATATATATATATATATATATATATATATATATATATAATATACTATCGAAATTTGAAGTTTTTATCCATTTGATCTTTTTTTCCATTCCTGACAGTACTTCTGAAGATAAACTTCTCGCCAGGTACTTTGCCTGAGTACCTTTAACTAGATATACTTTAATTCTTACATTCTGGTACTTTAACAGAGTACTCCTAATATTTCAAGAGAATGCGTTTTGTTTTATGGACCTCAACAATGCAAGGCCATTCTTTTCTGGTTAAGGCAAGTCAAGCCCTACCAGAAAATCCAGTAAGATTCTCACACTAACCAAATAAAAATCAGTAGCCATCAGGCGTACCAGAGGAAGCTGGCCTTAGCAATATTCCTGGAAGAGGAATGCCTCTGATCAGGAAAGAGAGAAGTCCACTTTATGCCGACATGACTGATGACCATCGTTATTGAATGAACCGAAATGACCCACGATATTCATTGGTAAGGCGTATCACGCGATCGCCATTTCCGGTCACCAACGTCTTCATCTAGGAGGCGGTGGTTGTAAAAGTGTAGTTCACCTTGCTATATTTATAGGGCACTTCTTCTCAGTCGGATCATCTTCATAAATATATTTAATATGGGCAGGGAGAGCTCGTGAATGAAATGTTTCCAAGAAATAGCCGTGAGATTTAGAATAGGCTTTGGAAATGGTGGTTTAATGCTGGAATTTTCCGTTGCGGAATCGACTGATTTAATTTTCGTTTATTGAAAGTTTCGTGGGTTAGATTTAGTTTATAAGTGTCATATTTCATAAAGATTCCACCGAGGAGTGCCATGCATAGAAATAAGAATTTAATATAATCCAAACTTGTTTTCTTTGATATTACTAACTTCAGAAAAATATCTTTATAAATTGAATACCGTTGTTAATTCCTCCCTATTTCCGATTATGAAAATTAAATGTTTTTACTATTTCTTATATCACTATTTTAATTGAATTTAAGACCTTCGTCTATTAATATGTATCCAGGTAGCAAGAACACGTCGCGCTGGTAAAGCGCAATTTAACTTAAATTGAGCAAACGTCCACGTTTTTAATAAATTATCAAATATTATTACAAATTTTATTATCAAATAAAAAATTTAAATAACGAGGACATTTTATGACCGAACATCATTACTTATTAAATACAATTACAAAGGAAAGTATATTTACAATAAGTATTTAGAAAGTATTTAATTAAATTATATAATTAATTAGAGGCTGAACCAATTAATCCAATGAAATGTACCTTTGAAGATTTAAAAAATTAAAATAATATCTTTTGCGACATGTATATAATAAAATTTGCCTTTCTTTCTAAACTTACAAGAAAAGAAGGGTAGTGAATGTAAAAAACGGTAATGGTTAACGGTTAATCCTCACCAATTGCGGTCAAGAGGAAAAAACGGCGTTTACATCTGCTAAGATTAGCAAGGAATCTGTACTCTTCGTCACGAGAATCAACAGTTTTATTATAATTTGCAACCCGGCGCACGGAAAGGATTGTAGGTGGAACATGTGACACACCTATCAAACTTCTTAGCAAACTTTTTATATCCTTGTCAGTTGTTGAAAAAACTCTGTACCTGTATTATATTAAATAACGATCTAGCCTTATCTGTTTCGACATTGCCAAAACTCAGAAATGAATTAATTACAGTAAATAAATTAATTTGGCTATATTTAATCGATAAATCATCTAGTTTAAAGTGTTATGTATATTGTAAATGGCAATACTGGAACTTCAGTCACAATATGGTTTTTATCATTTAAAAAAAATCACTGGAATAAAATAGTTATTATTATCAGGATTTCTCTATAAGATGTAGGATTATTGATGTAGGATTATTGAATTTATGTAGGATTATTGAATAAGTATGGTTAACAAAATTTGATCCTTTGGTTCAATATTATGAGATGTTAACCAACAATACAACGGAAAGCAAAACTAGATACCCTATTCAGTTGTGTGCTGTATTGTTTCTAGAATCAGAAAATCCATGTAATATTTATTAATATATATTCAAGTATTCAAACTTTAACAATCTAAAATTTTGCCATATGTATTAATTCTTGAAAAAAATACCGAATATTAATTTCAGAGATAAAATTATTGATAAATTTCTTCTTGTTCCATATTTTCTTTCAAAGATCTATTACTATCATTATGGATCTTTGTTATCGGAATGATTCAAAGAATCACAATAATTCTTTCAAATTTCCCCCCAAAATATTATAGAAAAGAAAAATAAATGCTTTGCCTCACTTGCTCTCCTTTAATATGCATCGCAGTAACTGGCATATATAATTGAAACCAACAATTACTCAAATCACTCGTAAACAAGTAATTTCTGATTTTTTTATCATTATAAGAATATAATAAATCGTAGAGAAATAAAAAATGTTATTTTCTGTTTAAAAAAATCACACTATCATTATCTTTCTTATGACTTAATATTGCAAATAAGCCAAACCAACGATTACTTTTAAAATTGCAGCTCTTTTCTCCGTTTCCAAGAAGAAACCAGCAAAAATCGAAATTCTCTCTCACACTACATTGCACCACTCTAATTCCCGGTTCCAAAACTGCACATAATTTGGTTGCCAACACCAATAAAGAAAAAGGAAAGAGAATCTTTCCGCTGCTGCCATCGGTAGCGTGTATAACCTGCCCTCAAAAAGTCACGGCCTAACGACTCTCTTGGTCTCAGGTGCTGTTAAAACTTCCTGGCCCATTAACATCCAGGAAACATCCACCCCCTTTAACATCGTCTGCAAAGAAGATGATGGAATCTATTTAACTCTTTTCTGGGGCATCACCAATACACTCATCTATACGGAGAGAAGAAATTTTTGTCTTGTGAGTTGTGTAAGTGCCTAATTTGCCCGGGCTTGTCTTGATTGCAGTAATTATGAACCCTGTGCTTAATAAAATGGAAGTGAGTGGTGATAGTGGTAAGAAATTTGTCAAATTAAGTGGGATTAGCGGTAAAGGTTTGATCGATTGGCGCGCCATCTCCTGAAGAAAAATGTTTTTAAAATCCGAAGGGAACCCTTAAGTGGAAGAACGGATATTAGGATTTTTTGTGAATAATCTTTGTTTATGGAATAGTCTTATTTTTATCTGCCTATTTAAATGTAATTTGTGCATGGAAAATTTCCAAAATAGATTCTGAAAATCGGCATGGAAATTATTTTTAAAACATTTGTTATTATTGTATTGAGTGGTGAATATCGGAATGGTTAGAATCGAGTTATCCATATCGGATATAATGAAATATTTTTCCGTGTATATGTATTTAATATCTATTCTTAATTGCTCAGAAGAATGTGGTTTAAATACAACGGACTTATATTCATATTCGTCTTTTCTATGCTGCAATCATACAACTGAAAAAAAAAGAAACATATGTCTTAATTTATAAAAATTCTTTCAAGCATTAAACAGAGGGAATGGTCCCTCCTAAGCTTTCTCCCAAACTTTCTAATAAATGTGTCGTGCTAAAGAACGCTTTGCATGGCATTGGCGTACAAATGGCGAAATATTACTTTGGGTACCATTTTTACTGAATCCATCGTGCCATTCTTGGAGAATTATTTGGCGATTAATCCCAGGCATACGGTAATAGTTTTCAAAAATCTAATATGTATTTAAAATTTGTTTTTCTCAACCAATTAAAACAAAAATTTGACACAAAATTTAGTTAGTCAAAACATAACATACCAAATTTGATATATTTAAGTTCTCCCGTTTTTGAATAATCGCGTTTACATGTTTCCGACAGACAGTCAACATGTTGACTGATTTGGCACAAAATTTGTCAGGAATCTACAATATAGATGTTAAATATGCATACCGAATTTTATCTATCTAGCTTTCTTTTATAATTATCGTGTTAACTTATATTCGAAGAGATGAGCTTCTTCTGAGAAGATTTTACTGAAAATTTGATAGAAATTTGTAATGACCTATATCAAATTTCAAACATCCAGCTCAAATCCTTTCTTTGTCACAGATAGACAGATGGATATTTTCTAAATATGTATTTTCAAACTTAGGGAGGTCTAAAACATGAAAATTCGTCAAAATCTCGTGTGCGAATTTTTTGAAGATAACAATACTTTCTCAATATTATGTATGCGAGGAAAAAAAAAGGCTATAAAGAAGTTTTTCTGATTTTTGTTTATATTTTTAAGAAATTTTATTTGTAATCGGTATGCCAGATATGACTACCGTTTCAATAGCTTAACCGCTTTAATAGATATTTAAAAATATAATATATATCATTACATTTAAAATGAATTTCATATATTTTATGTTGGAAATAAAATTTTAATTCTATGCGTGGTTTAAAAATTACAATTCCATTAAAATGTTGACACTTTAAAGCAAATGAAATATTTAGGAACTTCTAATAATAATGGAAGTTGTGTTTGTTGTTTTAATTTATAATTTATTCAGAATCCTAAATTAAAGTCCTTGTATATTTAACAAATTAATTCTTATTTATATATAAAAAAATCTCTTCTAATAGCAAAAGAAAATATCGGCACATCTATCTGTGTGTTGGCGCACTACAGATCAGATTGTTTGACCTAGATATATCCAATTTTGAACAATTTGTTAGATTTTAGAGAAATTTTAGTTATAATTTTAATTAATTAAAAGTTAAACAAAATTTTGGTAATTTTTTTACCATGGCTTCTGAAAATATTACAGCACAATAACAATTTTTATATCATTTTAAAATTTTAAAAATGATCTCTTTAATGATACCAAATTAATTGTCAAGTAATATTTTCTGAAATTTCAATAATTATTTCAATTTTTTTGTTTAACTTTCACCATTAGTTTTCATTGTTACAATGAAATCAAAAACGTTTTCAGGCTTCGATATGATATTTTATCCTGTAAATTTATTCCGTTTTAAAGAATAATAATAAAAAAATCTATTATCTCAGTAATTTATATGGAAAATAAGGAAGAGAAGTTAGAAAACCATGAAAGACAATATGCCTTGCAAACATATTCTTTTACAGGCAATACAACAGTACATAGAAAAAGTGCAAGCTATTAAAAAAAACTTTTATATATTTCAGAATCTGATGCCTAAAAATATTTTATTGATGTGACCAAGATTCAATTATACTTAAGTGATATTTAATTAAAATTCACCATTTCCAGTATTTCTGCAGAAACCGTTGATCGCCAAATTTGATTAGTATTGAACAAACGCTTTTATTTGGTGCATCATAATTCGCTTTTAGCTTTTTTTATGGTTTCCAATTAAAATTCTTTATTTTTTTCAATTATTACTTTTAAAACAATGATTGACAATTTTTCAACCATTGATATTAATATAATTTTTTATTAATAGAAGCATCTTTGTGAAATTGCTATTCTTTGAATGTAAGAAGGGAAAATTATATAAACTAATTTTATAATAGATTGATTTAACTTCTAATTACGAAATAAAATTACAAAGTAATGAAACTTTAAAATAAAAATAAATATTAAAAATCGATTGGAATTTGATTATCTCAGATAATATTACTTGTGTTAGCCATATACTCTATGCTTAAAAAATTTATTTTAAGAAATAATAAATGCAGTTATATACATATAAGCAGAGTAAGAAACAATTACTGTAGTGAAGAGAAATCAATATATGATCCGAGAAAAAATGTGAGGCTTTCGTTATATTAAATTTACCACAAACAGCGCAACAAATTGAATATGAAAACTAAATTTTCTTGAATATACTTGAATATACATTAGCTAACACTAACAAATGGCAAGTCACCAACTGTAGGATACTATTTGGCATTGATAACTTGGCATACTTTGGCGATGTGAAGGGATACCCGTTAATGAATTTCAACTACATTTATGATTTGATATAAGAGTTATGATGTGCAAAGTTCAGAGAAACTGAATTATACCATTCATGCAACATAAAATTAAATTACCTAAAATCTTTTAAACATTATATAATTTTGATTTTTTTTTTTGAAAAAAAAAAGAAATTTTGCTTATTATTTTAAATATATTGATTTAATTTTGTGAGAAATAAAGGTACGTGTTTTATATGCCAATAAGGACCTTCATCATACAGTACAAGCGTTCTTCTATTGAATGCTTTCATTTTTACTGCATCAAATGATGAAAAAAATAACTTTCACAACAATAAAAAATTCCATTTGACATTTCCACTGAATTCAACACAACTTACTTTATTTCCATTCACACCTAAAAAATAAAAAGAAAGCCACGTAGTTTTCCAAAAACAGCAACAGTTTGCGTTCCGTATCGACTTCTAAAAGGCACATTACTAATTCTTGGTGGAAGATGAAATTTTTTCACACTCTTTTTATTATTCTCTTTTCTTTTCGAGGCCTGAATCATTTTTCAGAGCAGGAAATGGCCTTTGCAATCGATGGGGAGGTACGCCCGGCCTGTTTTATAGCTGTCCAAATTTAAATCACGTGGATTTAATGGTTTCATCGCAGTTTCTCTTCGACCTCATGTCTAAAAGGATAGAAGTACATTTTATCGATTTCGCGGCAGCTGAAAGAAAAAAAAAAGAGCTGCACTCGTTTTTCTTGCGGCTTTACAAAATCTTTATAAGGGGTTTCATTTCCGACTTGAGACATTGTTCCATCTTGGTTATTTTTTTTTTTTTAATCGAGAATAAGTTCCTCGACTTTTTCTTTTAGTTAAAGTATTCGTCGCATTTTGGTTTGGGATTTTTGAGTAATGTTAGAATTCTTTTTTTTATAAACTTCAGGTAGAATTCATTCTTTGGAATTGTCGATTTAAGAACATAGAAATTTTAGATCATATATCTTTAGAGAGAGAATTTATGGAGAAAAGAATGCATTTCTCAAATTTTGAATATTCCTCAAAAGAGTGCTTGAATAAATGTATCCTGGTGATTTAAAAAAAAAAGAAACGGTATGTAATCAAATTGATGAATGATATTTCTTGTTCCTTACGATATATTTATCAAGAAGAACGTCAAGCGACAGTTCAGAAGTTCCATGATTTAAACAGCATTTATGGCAGTTTTTTCACGCATTCTGTGAGATGCTAAGTTATAATTTTTAGTTCCTCCATTCAGAATACAATTTATAATTAAAACAGAAGCGTTCCTTTTTTCAATATTAGTTTTAGGCTGAAATATTACTAGTAATTCAAAATTACGTGTACCCATATGCATAGTAATTGGACAGTCTTAGAATTTAAACTCTCTGTAAATTGATTGTAGTGTTTTCCATACCTCACATGCAGATCACAAATTTGTATGAAGATTATTGTAATGGAAAACTAAAATTTCAATATTTGATATATCAAATGTTTATGATATATCAAATGTTTATCAATGTTTCAAATGTGGTGGCAAACTTGGTGCCCGTATGGAGTCTTCGGCGAAAAAAATGAAGGACCCACAATATTTGAAAATCTTGATGACAGCTCCATCTGTATTTGTTTTAAAATATTCGATGTCCACTCACGAAAGCCATAAACCCCGAGAAACGGAAATTCTAGTTTTAGTCTAGAGAGAATTGAGTTGATCTCAAACAAGTTGTCGAGCAATGCCTCTTGCGAGTTTTCTCTGAGCGCTTGTGCTGTTGCACTTGTTTACTAGAAATTTTCTGCTGATGTGCAACTTGCAAGCAGTGCTCTTGTGCACGTGCTGTTTTTTTTCCTGCCATGCATCTGTGTTTTCGAAAAGAATAAAACATATTGATCATTTACTGATTTTGTAGGACTTTCCGCCGTCAAACCAGGATGGATTTCGGATTTTTCCGTAACAATATACATTTCTTCCATTTGATCGATGTAAGCTAAATTAATTCACCTTCCCCTCTCCTTTAAAAATTTTGAATTTAATCTCTTATTTAAAGCTTATTTTCTTGTGTGTGTGTGTGTGTGTGTGTGTGTGTGTGTGTGTGTGTGTGTGTGTGTGTGTGTGTGTGTGTGTGTGTGTGTGTGTGTGTGTGTGTGTGTGTGTGTGTGTGTGTGTGTGTGTGTGTGTGTGTGTGTGTGTGTGTGTGTGTGTGATATACCTACGTGATGAAAATTTACCCCTTTATATTATGTTAGTAATGAAAAATAAATATGTTAATAATGAGAAATAAAATCTTAAAAGCTAGCTATATTTTAAAAGTGAATTTCTATAACATTTCTTGGATTTTGTTTTTTAATACGAACTTCCTGTAATACAACTTTTTATTTAGTGTTCTTAAACACCTAAAAATAATAATTAATAATGGGATCTAAAAATGTCTATATAATTAATATAATTGACAGAATCTAGAACTAGTTCCCCAGTCACTAGGGATTGCAATACCGGACCAAAATTTCAATACCGGTATTCGGTATTTTTTAAATCTTAATACCGGAATACCGGTTTTAATACCGGTATTAGAAATTTTAGAAAAAGAAAGAAAACACAGGTGTTTCTTTGTTTTATTTGTCAGTTTTGTTAGAGAGTGTAAATATCACAAAAAATAATTTGTAACTTATAAATTATAACAGTATATAATCACCAAAAAGTAAAGAAACGTCTTATTTATTTAAATCACAAAAAAAGTGTAAATATCACTACTCAGTCTGTGGTACTATTACAAATTTTTGAAATGCGATCTTAAAAAACATAATGCATCCATTGCACTGTCATTAAGCCTGAAAAGTAATTTTGTGTAAAAATTACCAGCTGTCGAAAACGCTCTATCGGCATTTACGCTAGTTGGTGGTACTGTTAGCAATGCGCGATATACTTTTCGCAAGTATTTACCTCTAAATCCCCTATCTTCAAGTAAATCGATTTCTCTTCGGATGGCTTTGGATATAGCTGATTTCTGTATTGTATTTTGGGTTGATGATTTTTTTTTTATCGCTAATTCTAATTTTTGTTCAAGAGACAATTCCTTTTCACTATCGACATTAGTATCATCATAATCTTCGATATTTGAACCGAATTCTTCTGAATGTGGATAGGTTTGTGGGTAAAAAATTTTTAGAAAATTTACTATACTTAATCAGATTTAAATTGGTTATTTTCTTTTCTTCTTTTTTCTTTTCATTTTTAAAATCATTATAATTACGTAAATACCATAAGATATTTTCTATTTCGGTATGCCTTTGTTCTGTGCGATTTTTCAGTATAATATGTAATTCTTCAGATAGTGATGTGGTGTTCTTTCAGTGACTGCAACATGAAATTTATTGTTGCATTAGTCGTAATAAATTAGAATCTCTCAGACATAATACCTCAATAGTCAGTTTTATTGGAAGTAGAGCTGATACAGTTCTGGATATTAAGTCGAATTCACTATCTGAAAATTTAATTTACAGATTAAAGTCGATTATTGCTTTTTGGATTGGATTTCTGTTTCAAAAATAGTTCCATCATTAGGAGTAAACAGTACCAATGTGTTTTAGAATCTAATATTAACATATATTCTGTTTTATTTTCAGTTGGTATATATTTCAGTAATATGTTCTTTTTTATAGAGGAACATTTAAATATCTTAACAATTTTTCAAACTTATATTTTTCAAAATTATAGGAAGCAATTCTTGATAGGTTAATATTTCATCCTCATTAGCAATATCTTCTTCAATAATTACATTGTTATTATCTTCATTGTCAATATGACTCTCACTCTTACTCTTTTCAAAGTTGGAATCCGAAGTTTCTATATCCACAGCATTTGTGTTCTTCTGTTCTTTATTTTTTTGGTATAATACATCTATTACTCTTAATTGAATTCCATGTGCATAGCACAACTGCTGATTTGCACCAGTCAACTTTCCAACTTTTTTCATAATTGTTGCTCCATCAGCCGTTATGGATACAATATTTTCTTTCAGAGATAATCCATGTTTCGCTAATTTAGATTTAAGCAATTAATTAATTCATTAATTAGCTAATTAATTTCGCCCGTTAGGGAGATATAAAAACAAAAACGTATACTATTCCTTTTTTTTTCTATGTTGGCCACCCTGAACATATAGCGGAGACAATTTTAAAAGTTTCTAGTAAATACCGAAAAACCGGTATTTAAACTTGTGAATACCGGTATTACAAAACTGAACAAATGGCTCAAAATACCGGTATTCGGTATCCCGGAATACCGGTATTGCAATCCCTACCAGTCACTGATCCAATTTCACAGAATTTTATTTTATGTTAACTCTTATGATTTCTAGATATGACACCTGGATATATCATCATGCCCCTATCTACTTTTCAGTTTTGAAAAAAAATCTCAAAAATATTACCAAACATTATATTATGTATGGTTAAAACCACAAACACTGAATCGTTTTTGCCACTTTTATTTCATATGAATGATATCTAAATAGATCAACAATGATTGCTTGCCCTATACTGCAATTCCTTTTCAAGAAAACTGTCAAAATATTACTTGTCTGTACAGATATTTGTACAAAATCATTACAAAATATCTAAGCTTCAACAATAGCTCGACTTCACCAATTTATGTTTCTTATTTAAGCTTTCATATTTAAGTCATCAAAAGTTTGTCTATTTCTTCCATTTTTGAGAGATACTGCAAAATAAAGCTTTGAACAGGGTCTATTAACAGCTGGATCAATTTTGCTAATTTTCATTTCTTCTTAATTTATTTAATTAATAGTGTTAACTAATCAGAATGAGCAATCATTATTATACAATTATAATTATAAATGATTCTTTCGTTTATTTGGATAAGATATATTAAATAGAAAGTGATAAATATGACTATACTAATATTGTTAATACGGTCGGTGAACAAATAGCCAATGAAAGTGGGTAGGGTAAATAAAAATAAATATTGTTCAAAAATATATTTTTTGGGTTGCGAAATTTTGTTCCATAAAAAAATAATTTTTATGTGCTTGAGTAAATTCCAATTCAATAATAGTTTCAGAACAATATAATGTTTTCATTGTTTGTTGAAAAACACACATGAGAATAATAGAAAAGAGATTGAAATAAAATTTAATAAAAAGTTCATGGCTGAATATCATCAATGAAAACATTATTCGCTTCTTTAATTAATTAATTTTACAATAGATAATTTTAATAATTAACTTAAGTGATAAAGTATATGCCACTTCAGTCATAAAAATCGTATTAATCACCATAAGCCAGGCATATCTGTGGCTTATTAGTACCAAAAATGCAAAGAAAATTCCCCTTTCTCATTATCGATTTCCTTGAGTTCGCGGTCCCACGATTAAGAAATTCTTCCAGAACAGCTTTGCCTCAGAAAATAAAACCGTTAATATATCATTCCCGTGGTGTGCAATCATTAGTAATGGAAATTTTCCATCTCGGCTCTGTGTGGGGTGGTTCTTATCTGCTCTGCTCTAAAGTGATATTTTTTTACGGAAATGGGGCTAATGTTATGAGCAAATCATTTGCCACCAACGAAAGTCTTTTCGAAGTTAAATAATGGCGCTCTCTCTCCGCTTGCTAGCTTTGTCATCAAGCCGCGACTGAAGTGTAATTCGTATGCAGCTGAATTCCAATATTCATAAATAACTCTTCCAAGAAGAAGAACGGCAGCTTGGAGTTTTCTTTATTCCATTTTATTTACCCGTTCGTTAGGCTCAGTTATTATAGTGGAACTTGAGCTATTCATTATTTATTTGAATATCTCTGTAGTAATTTGAATTTCTTTTTGAAAATATTATGATTTCGTCTATTATTCGAATTTGTTTTGATTATGAAAAAAATGTTTCTGTTTTAGAATTATTTTCGCTAAATTAAGTCCAGTCGTATAACGAAATATAAATCTGTATGGGTGTTTCTTATTCCGGCACTAGAGTGATATTTTTTATATGGGAATGTGTACAATGGTATGAACTAATCATTTGCTTCCAATGAAATTCTTTCCGAAGTTAAACAATGGCGCTTTCTTCTGTAGTGTTTGCTTTGTCACTAAGCCAAGATTGAAATGTAATTGATATGCGGCGGAACTCAGATATTTGTAAATAATTCTTCCAGGAAGAAGAATGGCAGCTCAAAGTTTTTGTCTCCCATGTTTATTTGCCCATTCGTTAGATTCAGGTATTATAGTGGAACTTGAGTTATTCGAGAGCTTTAAGGTTTAATTCATCCTTAATTTGAATTTTTTTGCTAACTTTAATTTTTTGTTAAAAATATTATAATCGAATCTATTATTCGAATTTGTTTAGTTAATTTTCTCATTATGAAACAATGATCATTAACCCTTTCTAGTGCCGTGGGAAGTATGCTTCCCACCAAATTTATCAATCTTTGTATGAAATTATGTAGGCTGACAAATTTTAATACAGAAACTTAGATGCTTCAGTCCTTTATCTTACACAAAATGATGTGTCTTGATTTGTTAATTAATTATTAATTAACCAAATTAATTAATCAAATTAAATTTATTTAATAAGCTAAATGAATCCCTTTTCTTATTCTAATTTCAAGCCTAAAAATATTTTAACATAATATGACTAGAAAAAGATGGCCCTTTAAAGGGTTCAATCATTTTGTCAGTTATGAAAAAAAGTTTTTATTTGTGAATTTATTTTCGTTGAACCAATTCCAATTGTATAACTAAATGTAGATCTGTATGGGTGCTTCTTATTTGGCCCTGCTCGAAAGTGATATTTTTTTTACTCGGAAATGAGTCTGATGTTATGAGCAAATCATTTGCGAGCAATTAAATTTTTTTAATGTTAAACAACACTTTCTTCTCTTTTATACTTTGTCAATAAGCCAAGATTCAAATATAATTCATATGCGGCGGTATTCCAATATTCATAAGGGTGTCGCGGTGGCCTGGTGGTAAGGTCTCGGCTTCGGAACCGGAGGGTTTCTGGTTCGAGACCCGATTCCACCGAAGAACCGTCGTGTAAGGGGGTCTGTTGCACGTTAAATCTGTCATGACCAAACGTCCTCCCGCTGGTGTGGTGCGGTGTGGAGAGGGGGGTGCCAGCTCAGGTGTCGTCCTCGTCATCTGACCGTGGTTCAAAATGACGAGGTCCGTCGCAAAATAGCCCTAGTGTTGCTTCAAACGGGACGTCAATATAACTAAACTAAACTAAAACTAATCCAATATTCATAAATGATTATTTTCAAAGAAGAATAGTAGGGTGAAATCTTATTTTTTCCTGTTTGTTTAACCATTATTAAGAGCAATTATTATAATGGAACCTGTATAATTCAAGCACTTTGAATTCGAATTCGTCAGGAATTTGACTTTCGTGTATTTGTTTGAATTTCCTATTATATTATATTATGATCTATAATTTGAATGTATTTTGATTAATTAGAAATCAAAACAAATAAGTATAAATCAAAACAAATAAGTTGTGTTTATTTCTGAATAGTTTTCGTTTTTTTTTAAAATACGCTCTATCTTGACTCTTCAGACATTTTAAGGGAATAATGTATAGGATCATTAATAACTCAGAGATTTTAACATTTTATAGCATATTCAATCAAAGAAACTGAAAGCTTTATACTTTCTAAAAAACTGTGAGTGCTTTAGACTTGATTTGTTCTTTTTACAATTGCTTATTTTATTTCTTATTTATTTTTAAATTTACCTGTATAATTTTTTTCACTAGTATTGTGTATTGTTTTTTTTAAATATTTATTTATTTAGATTATCTTTAAAAGTTAAAAACTTTTAAATTACATTCATTAAAATTGCTTTATGTTTGTTTATTAATTTTGATAGTTTTTCTAAAACTTTTACACATTACAAATAAATTTTAGTGATTATAAATTTTTCGTATTAGCTTAGCTTATAAATTTGATATTCCCCATTAATTATATTGTTATTTTAATTTGCAGTAAATTTTTTCGTTATAAATTTTACTATTAATCAACTCGGAAATTTCCGTAAACATTGGAAGAATTGATCGATGTAAACACTAACATATATGCCTAAAATCATTTTAGAGATAATATTAAATTCATTCGGTACCTTAACATTCCAATTTTGGACTTATATTCTATAAGTTGGTTTCTTAACATTTAACTAATTTTTTTTTCTCGAATGCAACTTAACTTTTGTATTATTGAATATACTCATCCCTGTCTTTCAATATGAATTACAGATCTATTTATCTGATAGAATGTGATGCATAAAATAATATATATAACTATATGAAAGGAACTCAAATATTCATGTTCTTTTTCTTACAGATATATTTAGAGATATTTTTCTTTCTTTACTGATATATTTATCTGATTGAATACGATGTACAAATTAATATATATAATAATATAATCAATATATTAATTATCTATAATAATATATAACTAATATAATGTTAATAATAGTTAGTTTCATATATATTAGTTATATATACAAACTAATATAACTAATATATATAAAAAAGGAACTCAAATATTCATTCTTTTTTTTACAGATATACTTCTCTTCCTATTCTTTACAAATATATTTATCTGATAGAATATGATACGCAAACTAATACATATAACTATATGAAAGAAACTCAAATATACATTTTCTTTTTAATAGATCTTTATATAAATCATTTTTTTAATTGTATCGTACTAAATATTATATGCAATAGCAACTTAGAAGCTATAGAAGAGAAGATCTAACTTTAATTTTTTAAAAGATCTGAAATTCTTTAAAGTACAGCTGTTTACCTATAAGCCCAGCTGCTTGAATTAGATAAATGTATTATTTTATGATTAATGTCCTACACCCCATGTCTGTGGCTGCTCCTTGGAGAAAAAGAGAACGGAGATGAAGAAACCATTTAAAGTACAGTATGCATTAAATTCCCTTCTTATCCCCCCCCAGGTCTCCACCCCAAACAATAAGTCCTTAGAGCGGAACGCCTATTTGTTCCTTAATTCCAGAAACCGATCAATAGTTACCACCCCAGTACCCCTTTATGGGACGCGGGGAAAAGCCTCAAACGAAACCACTCCGATGATGTTTTATTTTGTGGTATTCTGGATTCAGGGTTCAGGAGGTCAGGTTAGGAGAGGGGATGGTTTCCACCCCTCCACCCCCAAGGGCACGTGCCCCAAGTTGTTTCATTTAGAGAAACAATTTAGTTCCCCTTTTATCTCAACGTCTATGATGCTTTAAGTATGGTGGATCTTTGGTTAAGTCAGATCCAAGGTTGATAACTGAAACGAGCCTTGTTAAAAAATTGATGTAAATGCCTCTTTTCTTTTTTTATTTCCCAAATAATTAATTTGTTGGTAATCCGCATTAGATTTTTTTTTCCCAGTTGAAACTAGTTTTTGGAGCATTTCGTTGAAATAATAGAATTGTTGTTATGCAGAAGAATTATATAGGAGAATTCTTAGAATTATTATTATATAGTGAATCATCATAAAATTCCTCAGATTTATAGTGATGATTTAAAAACGCAGGACCAAGGACAAGATTTTGAAATTACTAAACTTGCCGGGATATCGTTTGATTTTGTTTTGGGAAAATTTTCTGAAACTGATTGGTGCCGAAGTATAAGTTAATTGTAGTATAGCGAAGCACACTTGGAAATCCCATTTCAATTTGAAAGCTGTATTGTTTTTTGAAATCCTATTGAGACCTGATTGGGTTTTTTTCCTCTGTAAGCTTGCGATTTTCATTTTTACAAATTATGTGAATCTATATGTGAATAATATAAAAATTACTATTTCATCTATGTAGTTTACAAATTCCGTATTAATCGCTCCTTTCATCCGTTTCCTGTTATCCGAAATAGTTTATTTGGCAACTATTCAAAGAAATACATATTTAGCTTATTTCTTGAAATAATCTGCCTTAAAAGTCGTACAGCTTGTCAGACAATCACAATCATTGATTGTTTCTTGCATCCTCTCCTTTCCTATGATGCTCTTGTAGAAATATTAATTTTTTTTTGTTTATTTATGTTCCGTTTAGCATTAAGAATTTATTTATCATGAAAATAACCATAAGTAATAATTAAGTCATAATCTCAAATTCAAAGCTTCAATTCTTCAAAGCCAAAATAAAAAAAAATAGGAATCATCCAAATCAAAAGAATAATATTTTTCTCACTTATATCCTGTCATATAGGCAGAATAGATATTTGCCTCTGTGTCAGATATAATTCCTGGTGTAGTAATTTTCTTTAATGGTGGATGAGATTTTAAAAACTTTTCAGTTGTTTCTCTATTCATTGTATTTTCAGATGTAATACATACCTCCAAGAAATGCGGCACCATAATATGACTTCAGATGTAAATTCTCTCCCCTATAAATTCTGATACCTAATTATTTAATGAAAAAAAAATATAATTACAATCTTTCCAGGACATTTACTACCTCTTTTCTGAATTATCGATTTTCGAAATTTCTTAGAATATCCAAATAAACCTGCATTGCTCATGCTCTTCTTTAAATAAATTTAGCATAAATTGGATTTTTATTAAAGTCAGTTAAATTTAAAGAATTCAAAGAGTTCTTCACATCCTATATGCTGGATGGAACATTTAATATTTTTATTTCCTTACTTTTCATTTAGAATAAAACTCTTCATAATACAATCCGTCATCACATGCAAATAAATTATTTAAAAATTGGGCATTCAAGTTTTACTGAATTAAAAGCGAATTAGCTCTTAAATTTGCGCTTCGCTTTAAAATAGTTCTATGAGAAAAAAAAACGAAATAATAAAGAGCTGTATGAAGCATTATTTCCATCTCAGAATGTATACTTTTTATATTTATTGAAATGTCTTACTTCTCCCTTTTATCAAGTAATATTTGATTCAAAATACCACTTTATTTAATTATACATATCTTGATTTTATTCATTGATTTTAAAAGGATTCTTTTATGAAGAGAATTAATCAAATTGATTCGAAATACACTGATTTTTATTTCCTATTTTTTTCTGATAATAATTAATAGTTCTTTGATGCCGAAACAAGCAACTCATGACTTCAAAAGCGGAAGTGATCCACAAACAGCATGGTATTCTTCAAAAACACCGAAATTCTTTTAATTACCTCAACAAAGAATAAACAGGGTTCTTTTTTTAAAGTGACTTTTAGTACCTCGTCTGTGTAATATACTTTATTAGAAGAAAATCACTATTAATTTCTTTCTATCTTGTTCAAAACTCCTAATTAAAATTTTAAAATGTAAAATTTTATGTAATAAAAATGATAAGAAAATCAAAAACAGATAGAAAAACTTGCTGATTACTGATGGCTGCATAGTTTTGGTTATAAGCATTAAATATTTTCTGGAAGAATGTAATAGAAGATTATTTACAACAAATTTCTGAATGTGCGATTGAATATATATAGCATTTGTTTTAAAAGAATTGAATTGATTTTTTACAGCATTATGACTGAGTGAATTATCCAAGGATGAGGCATTTGCCTTGAATAATCGGAGAATGAGGCGGGGGAAGTACATGCCTTGAAAAAATAATCTGAGGATGAGGTGTATGAAACACTTGCCTTGGATAAATAATCCGAGGATAAGGAAAATGAAGCATTTGCTTTGAGTAAATTATCCAATTATGAGACATTTGCCTGAAATGAATTATCCGAGGATGAGGCGAATGAAGCACATGTCTCTAGTGAATTATCCAAAGATGAGGCATTTACTTTGAGTGAATAATCCGGAGATAATGAAACAATTGGCATGAGTGAGCTATACAAAAATGAGGCATTTGTCTTGAGTGAATAATCCGAAGATGAGGTAAATGAAACAATTGGATTGAGTGAGCTATGCAGGAAGTAGGCATTTGCTTTGAGTGAATAATCCAGGAATGAGACAAATAAAGCCTTGAATAAAATGAAGCAAAATTTAACGAACGTTTATTTTATTTTATTTAATGAAAATAAAAAAAACATATATGGCATTATAGAAAAATCGTGGCAATGATCTTGAAGGTCTGGAATGTTTGCTTTTTTTTAATTTTATTAATATATAAAATTTGTATCACGTCTATAACGATACATAATGGAATACAAAATGCCAACGAGTAATTTTATTTATTTAAAATGAATTTATACATGTATTTGTTTTTAGTTAGGAAGTGCACACATATTATGTGATTGACAAAGCTAAAGAGCGCATGAGAAAAAAGATGAATTTATTTTGAGTGAATATTGCGAGGATGAAGTGAATGAAGCACATAACAAGTGAATAATCGGAAAGGGATCGAAATTGTACTGTTTTCCCAATAAATATAATAATATAATGAGTAAAAATAAATAAAAAATAAAGAATAAGCAATTCGAAACTTTGCATATTTATAGGCCAAAAACTAAGTATATATATATATATATATATATATATATATATATATATATATATATATATATATATATATATATATATATATAATATGTAAGTTATAATTTCGAATAACAATCACATTTTTTTTTTTTATTATTATTCATATGGATATAGAAGTACAAATAATTCCTTTGCTATAGTTAAAAAAAATGCTAAAATCCAAGTTGGTGGAAAAAACGAGCATTTGTTGGAAAAACAGAAATTCATGCTTTATTTATTGATTTCATCGTAATTCAGACATTCAAATAACAAATATCTCATCGATATTAAGAAACTGAAATTTGTGAAATGAAGACAAAAACAGATCAAAACCAGTTTCAGACACATTTTATTTTCAAAAAAAAAAAAAAAAATCATCATCTTTTCATTGGACCAGAGCAGACTTTAAAGAGTCACCAGAACAAAGGCTGGAAAAGAAGAAGAGAGAGTTGAAAAAAAAAAAGTTTGCAATCCTGACAAGCGACAGGAAGCCTGTATTTGCACAAGAGACTGCGTATTCAATAGTGCGTCACTTAATCACATTATCATTGATCTGTGTGCACTGCAAAAATGCGAGATGCAGGGGAGGGGGCGAAGGCGGTAGAAAGAGAAAGAGAGAAAAAGAAAAGAACAATTCGAATAAATCGACGCGCGGAAAAGGCAAGAAAGGGGAGAAAAAGAAGAAGGGAAACACTTTAACTCAGGTGATTTCTAGGGCTGTTTTAAAACGAGGCGGGGGTGGGAATTCAGACATTGATGGATGGCAGGTGGCCCCTGGACTCTGAGGGATGTACCCTCATCTCATAATCTCCTCGGTCCTCTCTAGAGATCCGGAAACGATTGCTCCGGGCTCTCGTGTGTTTTACTGATTTTTCATTTCTCTAACCCTTTGCTAAATGATGCTGTCTACCCAGCCAGCAAGACTCGGGACCATTTCCAGTGTTATTGCTTGAAACGTCTAGAATTATAATCTGGCCTTTAATGCTTTTATTTAAATTAATTGTGAAATTTTTTAAAAGTGTACCTAATATTATAAAAAATACAATAAAGCAAGCAGCTTGGTATACGGTTAATTTGGTTAGAAATATGAAGAGATCATGTAATTATCGATCCATATTTGAAATTTTTGCAGTACTAATAAGGCTTACTGCATTAAAAAATTAATTTAACTAATGACTTAACTGTGTATATATTTTTGAAGTACTTCCAATGTACATAATAGGAATATATATAGAACCACAAACATTTTGCATGCATATAAAATTCAAAAATATTGTTAAAATAGTTATAGGCTTGAGTAAAAATATAATTATTTCGTCGAATAATTCTTTCGTAAGAATAACGGATAAAGTAATTAAGTCATGAGAATTTATAACGCAGGTAGATGTATATTAACACTTCTTCTATAGTCAAGCCGTAGCGCAAAATACTTTCATTAGTGTTTACTCTGCCTAGATATTTTATTTGTATTATGCTGATGGATAAACAAGTGGATTTGTCATATCTGCACATCTTTGTTGGATAATTAATATTTTTCTGTACTATGATAGGTAATATTAACAAATGCTGTTAATCTGCTTAGATAGAAATATCCGCTTAATAGAAACTGGTAACAAATCACTTTTATTAGATGATATTGAAAGGAAATGGTATTCGACTCTGTTCTGCGTCATGGCATAATCAACAGTCTAATCTAAGCGAAAGTTAAGTCCGATGTCAAATTTTTATACAAGTTATAAGATTTACGCTTCCATACAGGGCCGCGGTGGCTTGGTGGTAAGGTCTCGCTTCAGGTTCGAGATCCGATTCTACCGAAGAAACATCGTGTAAGCGGGTTTGGTGTACGTTAAATCCGTCCGAGCCAATCATCCTCCTGCTGGTGTGATGTGGATGTTTGTAGGGGAGGGTGTTGTCCTCGTCATTTGACTACGGTTCAAAATTACAAGGTCAGTCCCAAAATAGTCCTAATTTGTTTTAAAATGGGAGGTCAAAATAATTAAATTAAACTCACATTTTCATGCAGAATGATGATGGCATCAACATTAGATTTGCCATGAGGTGCCATATACCTATCTCTACCAAAAAAGTCAAAATGACCCCTTTCGGTATTTAATTAGAAAAAAAAATGGCTTCTCTGTTATGAAGTTAAAGTAGAAAAAACTTCTATAATTTCAATATATTTGTTTAGGTGTGATGTGATGAAAAGGCAGTTCCTCTATGTTTATTTACCAAAAAAGTGTTTATTTTCTTGTTTAGATCGTCAAGACCATATATTCTTTAACCATCATCATCTACGAAAACATTGACTCACACGTCTTCTTACTAACAACCTATAACTTCTATCATACAGACTTTCGGCTTCGGCTTCTTGCTTTTTATATACACACATTTTACTAACACTTACTTATTTCTATATATATAAATATATATATATATATGTGTCCCTATCAATTCGTTACATATTTAAATATAAATATACATATTCTCAGCGATATTTACTCGAATGGTCAAAATGACCCCTTCGGTAAAAGTAGGTATACATTCCGACCAAAATTTAAAAAATAAATAGATAATATTTTCGATTATATGTCTTATAAATGTAAGTAAAAATTAATTTAAATATTCTCATAAAATACGGCAATAATTTTCTTGAAGAAAATGAACGAAAAGTTTTCTCAGAGGGGTCAAAACAACCCCTTGGTAAACCTACTGTTAATTAATAATCATTAAAGACTCTTTGTCTCTAAATATCAATATTAAAATCAATTTTTGGACATTCGAGTACATTTTATAGATACATATTTGTATTCATTTTAAATTTATACCAAAGTAGAACAGCAGCAGCATAGATAAATGAAAAATAAAAATTGTTTCTAATTTTTTTTTCTTTATTGCTTCTACGAGGGAAATTTCATTATAATTACACTTCAATTCTTCCCAGCCCACCCAAATCACACTGTAATCGCGACCTTTCCCATGCACAAAAGAGAGGGAAAAAAATATCACCAGACAGACGGAGGGAAACATTTCCATCTCTTCATCTAACCGCAAACCGCACCTGAAGCTAATGATAACGACGTTCGACATGAGCGAAATCGGAAGCAGGAGGGATATTCTGTGACGAGATACAATCGGGAAAGTTATTTCCATCACCGCTCCCTTAAGTCATCTTCCAACGAAAGCTGTCACATATCTGTCACCGTAGGGATCGCCTCCTGTAACTGCAGATTGCCTCTGCTCTTTTCCTGGACGAATTCTTAGCTGTCTTCCTTTTTTTTTCTTTCTTCGAAGGGCTAAGAGGAGGGCAATGGAAAAAATAACTTGTCTGCTGATGCCCAAAGAGGCGACATTGACTACATTTTTGTGGCAAATGGATTTAATTGTTTGTTTACTTTCGCGGACGCCTTAAGGTATTCCTGTTGGTTAGAAAAAGACACTGAAATGCATTTTGGGATGGATATTATATCTTTGTAAATATTTTCAGTATCGTATTGTTTTGGAAGCGTGTGACTTAGGATTTATCATCTTGATTACTAGTCATCATAGGTGACAAGATGATCCGGCAAGATTATTGGTTATAGTTATTTTCAGATAAATCGTTTACATATAACTTCATGCCCATTATTACCTAATCATTTGATTTCATTATTACCAAACCCTTTGTCTGCTTAATTCTTAAAAATAACTATTTAGATGCGATGTTTGCAAATAAGTTCAAATATTTTTCAAACAAAGTGAGCTGATACTATAAGTTGCAAAATAATAATATGATATAATAAAAAAATCTGTAATCGTAAAAATAAATACAATAAACTGCAAAAAACGCAAGATGCAATAGAAAATGAACTGACCATAAACCCATGGAAATCACAGGATACGCAGCTTGATGGTTAAAGTCATGTTTATTCGATTGTCTTAAGTTTTATTGATTGCGTACATTAACCTTTCTAATATCACAGCCTCATAATATCAAAGCGCTATTAGAAATGTATATATCCAGCTCCTCTATCCTCTATATTTCTCAGTATTGTAGCATTTTTTATTTGCGATATAAACTATACAAATATTAAATAGAATATTTCTTTCTTATCTTTCAATGATGAGAGAAAATCATGCAATTAAATGTTTAATGAAGCAATGGAAACAGTTTGGATTCCAGGGTAACATTGTAATCTATTATTGGAAAAAAAATATTTAAAAAGTTGTTAAAATACATTTAGTTTTAGTGTTTATTAAATTGGCATCATTAAAAAGATAATTTTTTTTATATTTTAAAATGGGACAAAATCCATTTTTGTGTAGTAATATTTTCGGAAGTTATCGCAGAAAATGCCAAAATTGTTAGGACTTTTGTTTGGAGTTTGGGGCAAAGGCTCGAAGTGTTGTATCATCACTTGAGATGGATTCAAAACTCCGAAAAAGAAATAATATGAAGTTCCGAAATGAGACATTATTCTAAGTGAAATTACTTCATTAAGTAGTGCGAATTCTCTTTTGTATGACTGAGAAATTGTGGAAGCACATTTGAAAAGTCTTTTAGCATTTTATAATTCTGTTTCATATGCATTTTATAATTCAGTTTTCAATGCTTTATAGCTGAATATATTTGAAAGAACAGAGAAGATACAGATTGACTAAATAGATTAATTTAGCATTTTGACATGCATCACCATATGCGGTTATTTTTATTTGTTTACATTATTTTAGATTGTTGAATTTTTTTCCCAATGTAATATTGTATTTTATTTTCTAATAAAAACTCAATAAATGCTAATTAAAAGAAATTCTTTTCACTCTTTATAAATAGGTTCGATTATAATTTAAAATAATAATGGCAGGTAAATCGTTTTAAAAGTCGTCTCTTTAAATTAATGAAGAATATTTATTAATTTAAATGTCTTTTTTTTCTTATTATTTAGATTTACGAGAAGTGGGTCTCATTTATCATTTTAAATTGGATTTCGAAAATGAACTGAATTCAAAAGAATATCGTGGTTGATTTTGTCGTCGATTGTTAATCACTTTAAAGATGACCATAAATACAATAATGAAAATAATATCCATTAATTTATATACAGCTTTTAACTGCGTTTTTTATTGAGTAAATATATTATTTTTTTTAAGTATTGACTGCATTAATTTTAAGTCTTTTATCTCATATCTTGCATGATTCAAGACTAATTTGATTTTATTCTGTCTTACAACATTTTATGAATTCATCATTTTTGACAAATATCTATTAGCAATTATTTTTTCAACAGAGCTCATAACAATTATTTTTGGCTGTATCGATTTATAATTACTATTAATTTCAAGAATTTATTTCATCGAAATCTTGCTTTTCAAATGGATTTATAAATTCATTGATTTTGTTTTTTATTTGAAATTTTCAGATAATCTTGCCCTTTTCAACAATGGAAAATGTTAAAATATATTGTTCATATAAAAAAACTGTCCTTTTATGATTATTTCTAAAACTTTAAATAAGCAAATATTTATAAATTTATTCAATAAAAATCAATTTTTTTATATTGGCCCAAACATAAATTGTCGCTTAGTAAAATATACTTCATTCTTATATTACTCTTGAAAAAATAAAGCATAATCCGATTTTCTCTTAAGCTTTTTCATTTTTATTTATGGCTTCTGATCCTAAGTGATCATATGACGTGTTTTACCATCTGAAGCCTTATCAGCTTCACTTTATCATAAGGCTGAAAACCAGAGGGGGGATAACATTAATTTGCGCACTTGTGTGTTTTCTTCTTTTTTCCTGCAATTTTGAACAAAAAAAAATTATAAAGGAATGTTGTATCTTAATTTTCAATGCTAATCTCAGCTGTCAGATTTACTCATGACAGAGGAAATTAGTTTTAGCAGTAATCTTAATTCATACAGTCATACTTATTTCATAAAAATGATGGAATAATTTAACAAATTCATTCTCGTATATTAATAAAACTTTAAAGAATTAGAAATACAATATTATTATTTAGTTAAATGATTAGAATTATTAAATTATTATTTAGAATGTGTGAGCTTCTACTTCATTTTGGAAAATTTGAAAAGTTTTAGTAATTAGAAATACAATATTATTATTTAGTTAAATGATTAGAATTACTAAATTATTATTTAGAATGTGTGAGCTTCTACTTCATTTTGGAAAATTTGAAAAGTTTTAGTAATTAGAAATACAATATTATTATTTAGTTAAATGATTAGAATTATTAAATTATTATTTAGAATGTGTGAGCTTCTACTTCATTTTGGAAAATTTGAAAAGTTTTAGTAATTAGAAATACAATAATTATTATTTAGTTAAATGATTAGAATTATTAAATTATCATTTAGTTAAATAATTAGAATTATTAAATTATTATTTAGAATGAGTGAATGAGTTTCTATTTCATTTTGGAAAATTTGTAAAAGCTTTAGTAATTAGAAATACATTATTATTATTTAGTTAAATGATTAGAATTATTAAATTATTATTTAGTTAAATAATTAGTATTATTAAATTATTATTTAGAATGAGTGAATGAGCTTCTATTTCATTTTGGAAAATTTGTAAAAGCTTTAGTAATTAGAAATACATTATTATTATTTAGTTAAATGATTAGAATTATTAAATTATTATTTAGTTAAATGATTAGAATTATTAAATTATTATTTAGAATGTGTTAGCTTCTACTTCATTTTGGAAAATTTGAAAAGTTTTAGTAATTAGAAATACAATATTATTATTTAGTTAAATGATTAGAATTATTAAATTATTATTTAGAATGTGTAAGCTTCTACTTCATTTTGGAAAATTTGAAAAGCTTTAGTGATTAGAAATACAATATTATTATTTAGTTAAATGATTAGAATTATTAAATTATTATTTAGTTAAATAATTAGAATTATTAAATTATTATTTAGAATGAGTGAATGAACTTCTATTTCATTTTGGAAAATTTGTAAAAGCTTTAGTAATTAGAAATACATTATTATTATTTAGTTAAATGATTAGAATTATTAAATTATCATTTAGTTAAATAATTAGAATTATTAAATTATTTTTTAGAATGAGTGAATGAGCTTCTATTTCATTTTGGAAAATTTGTAAAAGCTTTAGTAATTAGAAATACATTATTATTATTTAGTTAAATGATTAGAATTATTAAATTATTTAGTTAAATAATTAGAATTATTAAATTACTATTTAGTTAAATAATTAGAATTATTAAATTGCTATTTAATTAAATAATTAAAATTATTAATTTACTATTTAGTTAAATAATTAAAATTATTAAATTATTATTTAATTCATTAGAATTATTAAATTATTATTTAGAACGAGTGAGCTTCTATTTCATTTTTGAAAATTTGAAAAAGCTATTTTAACAGCATTTTCTTGTACTTGTAAGTATCTCTTTCATAATATCCACCTTTGTAGAATACCTTCGCAACATTTTTTTAATGTTATTTTTTAATTTTAAAAATGCTTCGCTCTTTTTGTTGTAAATCATTAAAAACTATACTAAATAATTTATTCTACACGTCTCAGATCATGATGAAAAACGCTATTGTTTCCTGATTTTTGTCAAATCTTCCACCAACCCATCATCTCATAGATGATGGGTTTGTCAAATCTATCAACCTCATAGATCTCTTCTCTCTCTCTCTCTCTTTTTTTACAAACATTTTCCACACATTATCTACCTTTTTAAATGTGCCCTAATAATTATTTTTTCAAATATTTTTCTCGTTTTTAATATGCATCGTTCATCCCGTTATAAAACGTTGCAGGCTCTATTAAATAAATCATCTTATATGTCGCAAACCATAACAAAAAACCGTCACTATTTCGTAATTTTTCCAAACCATCCATAGTCATATTATTTTCTGAAACACCATTGTAGATTCCATTTTTCTGAATGAAAAAATACATATATCCATCTATCTAAATAACAGATGGATAATGTATATTTAATACATTATCTATGTTTGTAACGAAATTTAATAATTATATTTTTAATTATTTTTCCTCATTTTTAAAATATATCGTTCTTATTATTATAAATAGTAAAAAACAACACTTTATAATTCATTTTGTATATAGCACACCATAATGAAACCCAACATTGTTTCACCATTTTTGCCAAACCTGCCACAACCATATTACTTCCTGCACATCTCTGTAGACCCAGCTCTTTCAACCTTGTTATTTTCCAACTTCGAGAGCAGTGTCCTCCAATTCTCTTGTCGACCAAACGGCACTTATTTAAACTACGTCGGTTTATAATTCGATAATCCGTTTAGCATCCGCGCGCCCCATAACACGTCGATTAATCGCGACCTAATCCCCCACAAAGACATTACACGTTGTTCAACCATGAATATTCAAACGAGTCGCGGAAATGTCCGTATCCGTCCAGGGTTATCTCTGCAGTAAATATTCATCATCATTGTTATTCTAATGGCGGAATGTGTGCAAAGCTCTTAAGATCTTTAATTAGTTAAATGAATTGCGCCCACCGCGGCTGGACTCATTGAAGCCATTTGGAACGGACTGGATGCTGGCTGTGCGCGGAACTCGCGTCCAAGGACGGAAAAGGGCATTATGGTATTGCTCTGTTTAGTAACTTGGTGCCCCTCGGATGAACGCCATTCACTGTTTGACATCCCCTTTTGTATGGCGGGAAAGGCCTGTAAAATTCTGACGAAAGTGGGTGGATGGAGGTGGATTTAAGGCTTAATGAGCTACTGAATGGTTATGTTAATTGTCAGAATGTTTTGTGTCTAAAATGTCGCCATGTCACAATTTTGCCTGTTTGTTATGGAATTTCAAATGAAAATTGTTTGAGATAATTAAGAAATAATATGAATAACTCAATCTAAACCTTTCAGATGTAATTTCTATGTCTGATTGATTTAAAAATGAATTACCATATTTGGCGAAATTATCAGACAATTATTAATATTAGAATGTTTTAGAAAATTTTATTAGATAATTTGGTTTATGGTCTAATTTATTTTTAAATAGATACATTTTATGGATGGTCATTTATTAGCATTATCTATGGAATTTCGTTATCTACAGTGTTAGAAATAATAATTCAATAAAGGATCAGATTCTAAAGTATGAATGTGGTTTAAAATTATAAAATGTAAGTATATTGTATCTTTATTGCCCAGACTGCAAAATAATATGTGGAAGAAATTCAAAGGGGTTGTCAGTGCTTTTTGGCTACAAATTCTTTTAGAATATTTTAATCATGTTGTGACATTCAAAGACTCTTATTCTGCGAGTTTAAAAATGCAAAACACGTCTCTTTTATTTGGGGTAAAAAACACGATACAAAAAGCTAAATTGGGAACAAATAAAAATATTTTTTATTAACACTCGTTGATTAATTTCAGGCATTCAGAGAACAAAACTTAATACTTAATCACCTACCTAGATTAATGTATGTACTTCTTGAGGATACACTTAGAGACACACAAAAGGCTTTTAAAAGATGACCAGCATCTGATAAAATAAATACCATTAAATTCTGGATTCAATTTCTCGGTCTGCTATTATGGATATTTTTACATTACCATACCAATAAGATGCAAGCATTGATGGCATTTTGAACCCTTTTTCTAAGATTTGGTTGAATTTATTTGCATTACTTTAACAGTAACCATTTACAAATTTTGTATAATTCGTAGAATCCGTATCGTTAACTTATTTTTGATTTTATGATTTTACAATGTGTATTATCATCGTTTTATTCATTATTTTAGCCACATGTCTAGGGCAAAATAACTACTTGATACTAATACTTGTTAAGTAAAATTCCAAATCATCTAGTGCCGTATTCGTGATTATCCTTGGAGTACTACATCCCTGTTTCAATTTTTTTCTGTAGTAGCAGCATGGTGGAAAAAAATAACTGATGGCGAACAAAAACTAAGACTGTTACAATATACCGGAATTGTTATGCTTAGATCTGTCCAATCTTCTGTATATACTACTCAAACGGACATTAATTATTAACTGACTGATTGCGAAAAAAACTAGTCTCTTGCAATGTACTAGAATATTTATGTTTAGATCTGTTCCATCTTCCGTATATGCTGCTCAAACGGACATTGTTACTTTTTTTTGTATAATCTTTATAATATATATGTCTGTTTTTCTATTAAATAGCAACATGTTGAGGAATTGAGTGGAAGCTGGGTTTACCTTCTATAAAACTTAATTTATTTTTTCGGAATTAGTATATTTTTATGAGTACTAAAATATCTATTTATTAGAAACTAATTTACAGGTGAATATTATTTCTGATCTGTTAAATAACCAAAATTAGTAGAAAACTCACAATCATCACATCTGTTATATTTCCTTCATATTACCATCATGATTTATCTTCAACTGCACAGTTGTTAAATTGAAATTATTTTTATTTTTTCACACAATTTTTCTATTTGAAATTCATGCTTTCTTTCCCATCCGGCATTTGACTAAAAACTTTGATTACAAAAAAAAAAAAAAAAAAAAAAAAAAAGGCTTTTCTGCTACGGAAAACTCGCAAAGTTAAGAGGAAGTACCATAAGAGGTCCAAACAGCTGTGCATAAAACTTATTTCTGCCTATGTTTCAGGCAGAGAGCTCGTCAAATATTGAAAAGGATGAATACACTATCTCTCCGATCATCGATGAAAAATGAGGAGCTTCAAAATAAGAACAGGAAAGTAATCCTTTTCTCCGCCAAAAATGCATAATGTTACAGAGAGAAAGCATGTTTTCAAAGCTGTCTTACAATAACGGACATTTTCTCCCTTTCTTTCTAGCTTCGAATGTGGAATAAAAAAGAGAGAAGATTTGATATGAAATAGGGTGCTCCATCTTGCCGATTTTTCTCTGTCTTTTTTTACCGTAGATTCTTAACAAAGCTATATAGTAGAAATCAGAGGAAAAAAACTAGCATTTTTTCCGGGCGCTTAAAGTCTTCATACGTTTTCAGTTAAACTGTTCGAGTAAAATATATTTCCTCTGAGTTTTACATCTGCTATGGGTACTTTAAGTTTTCAGTTTCTCAGTTATCTAAATCACCCAAATTCTCTTTGAAATATAGTTATAGACATGCCTTTCAGTTTTCGATATTTCAATCTTATTTTATACTGATGTGACTTTACTTATTTTGCGAAAATGTGGATATTTTTGTCCAATCAACCAACTGCTGAATCAAACAGTATATATTCGAATATCAATCTTTCAAAAATGTGAACAGTATTTTTTTATTTGATGCTATATTGGACGAAATGATTTTAAGTAAAAGATAGATTTTTTATTAATTTATTATTTTCTTTTAAAGTTAATACTGGAATTTTCTATATATTACCCAGTTGTTTTCTTGCTATTGTTTATTTATTTTACTGAAGCAAAAATAATTTTTCGACTTTTTGTTGCATATGAAAAAAATAATTTAAAAAATTATAATCGATTATATATATAGATATATAAAGCTCTTTACATAATTTAAGCATATTATACATATGTTTATATATGATTTGCAAGTTTCTGCGATACAGAAAATTATTATATTCTATTACCAGCTCCTTTAACAACCAATTTGGTTGCTTGTAATAGTGTTTAAGTTTTATTTCAGATCAATCTCATATGCATAGCTTGAGAGATAATATGATTCCTTCAATAAAGTAATTTGAACTCTGAGCTTTCTTAATGCAATCGATAATGTCATTAAAATATTATGTTAGAGAATCTATTTCCAATCTTTTCTTAAGCTGTAACTTCATTTTTTCCAAATATAAACTGTGCCAACGATAAACAGAATTTATTTTTATTTTTAAGCAGTGAAATTAAACCATGCAAGTGATTTGAATTTCATTACAATAATGAAAAGTATTTTTTAAAATTATGTAAAACGTATTTTTGGAAAATGATCTAAAAATTATATAAGAATTTAATTAATATTATTAAAAAGATATTTTTTAATTTTAAAATAATATAAAAATTATTTTTGCTCAATTATATTTTCAATTACAGTGAGAAAGCGATATTTTTAAACAACGAAAGCGATATTATTTCAACGATAAATCTCGCGATATTTTTAATTCATTAAAAATGTATTATATTTTTTAAAATTTTATTTACACATTATTTACCATTAAATTAGATAATCATGATTTTAAAGGTTTGACCTGTAGAGAACTAACACATTCATTTTCTTTTTTTATAAATATAGATAAAACTATAATTTAATTTTCAAATAATGCAGATATGATATGAAATTCAAACTCCCTACTGCAGTTAGAAATATTTATTTTAGTGGAAAAAATAGCATTATATTGATTAATATTTTTTTAGTCTATGCTGTATATCGCTAAATATTCTATTTTATTACAATTTATTTCTATAAGAAGCAAAAATGCAGACTTCGAAAAAAATAAAAATCGTTTGTAACAAACCATACCAACAGATTTTTACATTATTAACAAAAATATCTAGCATCATTAAGTTTTCTTCTTATTTATTTTTATTGAACAAGCAAAAATGTAAATTTTGAAAAAATAAAAATCGTTTGTAACAAAACATACCAACAGATTTTTACACCATTCCCAAAAATCTTCCAGCATCATAACGTTTTCTTCCAAAAGTTATCTTCCATTTAATTCCGACTCTAAACAACATTCATTTCAAACCTTACCATTTATCTTTGTCTAAATTACTGTTTTATTTTTTTCCTCCTTGTTTTCTTCAACTTATATCTCTGCAAATAAAAAATAATGGAGCTTAGTTGGAAGAATACAGGGGAGATAAAAGAAAATTTCTTGCTGAAAGAAATCCCGTATTAGCCAGCTCAGAGGCGACACGCTGCCTCGGATTTTGGAAGACAGACTATCTTGATACCAAAGATGCCTTATGTCTTTAATGACTAGAAAAATATTGGACCTTTCTTCTCGAAGAAAAATGCTGACCACTTAAAGCTCAGATATCCCTCAGCAAGCTGGAAAGATTGAATTGGTTTCCACAACCAATAATAAATTATAGTCTCGATTGGATCGTTAGTTTTAATAAAAGTTATTTCTTCTTTCTGTATTGTTTTATGCATTTATACTTTAAGGTTGTTTTTGGAAATATTTTTTATTTGAATTTTTTGACATTCTGATAAATGATTTTTGCATTTTTAGTTAAGGTATCCGACTAGGTCGAAAACATGAATTTCGATGAAATTCACATTTTAATTTTTATTTATTTATTTATTTGCAGTTTTAAAAAATAGGTACGTATCTGTTTCTAGTCATATCTTTATTTTGTCTAGATATAAATTCTAATCCAAGTTATAGAAAACTATTAACATGTCAGTGATGGTTATTTATAAGCATTAAAAAACTTTAAATGTATTTTCTGAAGGACGTTTTTTTTTCCTCATAATTTTACTGTACCAGTATCGTAATATTTAAAAAATAAACGAAATATCTTAATGAAATTTATAATTAATACTCGTTATGTTATGTAGAATATAATGAGCTATGTATCTGATGTTGAATGTTCTAGAAGTGGATTTAAGATTGTTTAATGTAAATATTATTGAAAAAAAATTCCTAAATTTCGTAGTAATTTCATATATTACATACAAAAATTGCACTTTTAAATATAATTCATAATTGTCAGTTACATTGTGATGTGTTACATACGTCATGTTACAAAAAAAAATGAAAAACCGTGAAAAGTTTTTTCTATAGAACAATCCTAGATTTTGTAAATAAATGCTAAAATTTAAATCAAAATATGCTTTTTTTTTTCAAAATCTACATATATATTTAAATAATTTCATTTTTATTCATCATTTTATCCTTATATTAATAAAGAACATCATATAAACATTAAAATATATTTTTAAAAGTCCCCTACGAATCTAATCAGATATCTTAACTGAATGTAAAAAAATATGAGTGAATAAATTTATTTTGTGCTTTTTACCTGATGATATTCTTCTGTTGACAAAATTTAAATGCAGATAGATTTCTATTTGTATTTTCATTTATTAAATTTGTATTTTAATTTAATCTGGTTTTATTTATTATAAAATATTATTTATGCATCTTTCAAAGGTGTGATATTAAAATGCCAGACAAATGTGAAGATATATAATCAAAATTTTTATAAGCAATTTTGATTATTTTAAGTTTATTACCAGAAGTGACTCAATATCATGGAAACGTTGGTTTTAGTGCTTTTGGAATTGAATTTTATCATCTTAATATCAATTGATTTTCTTTTATGCAATAATCCAAAGATATTTTTTAAAGTAATTTTTATATAATTTTTTATAGTGTTCAAATAATCATATTTAGTTTATTTCTCAATATTTATGTTTGGTATAATTCATTATTTTATGAAATTCAGAGTTTTTGTTCCAAATCTGTATCTGATCATGAAAATTAATTAAAAATTAATAATTTTTAAGTCTTTAAGGATAGTGCTACTGTATGATAACCCAGTACTGAAGGCAGCAATTAATTTTCAAAATTATATATTTAACTTAAAAGTAAAGAAAATCATACCTTTATTCATAATTCGAAGGCAAATTCTCTTTTTAAACAATTTATGCACATGCTGATTAGAGTAATAAAAAAAATATTCAATTGTCTTCTTATGCGTTGACTGTCTATGAGTTAATACATTATTATGAATCCACTAATGGTTTCAAAAATAAAATAAGTTTGAAATTTGTTGAATTTTTAAAGAGGATCAAACAATGTCAACTTCGCCATATTTTAGCGACCCAATTCAGATTGATACTAGATTGTCTGTATTAATTCATCTAGTTTGAGTAATTCAAAAGTCATGATATTGTCGCAGAAAGAACATCTACGCACAGTTAGCGTGGCTAAGATGTAAATTACGCGCTTGCATCGCACAAAGTCAAGGGTTCGAATCCCAGCCAAGTCGCATTAATTTAAAGATTGAACTTTAATTTTAATTTCTTATTATTCATTTGTTAATGTTCTAGAAGCTTCTAGAACTCTCTATAACCTTCTTTATAATTCTAGATTGTTCTGTAAAGGTATAAATTCTGAGTTCCACTAGCAGTGGGATCAGTTCTTCGCCTGCATGTTACGAGCTGCTTAAAGCTAGTAAATTTGATATAGTTATTCTTTGCATCTCTTGACAATATTGTTGTCCCAATGTATTCATTAATATTCTTTGTCTAACTCTGAACTATGTTTCATTTTTGCAATTCCTAGATCAAATTTTATTTTTTATATTGTTTATTTACGTTTATTTAATTATATTACTTTTAATAAATTTTTAAAATAATTCGAATATTTTTATGCCTTTATTTTTTAAGGGTTATGAAAACTTTAAGATATTGTATTTCATATGCAAGAATAGTTTGAAAACCAAACGATTTTTTTTATACAATTCTCATTTTTTTTAAACAGAAATGTTTGTTCCTATAGAACTCATACTTTATGTATTTGTTTGTTTGAGGTTGTAATATCTATCAGGCTGATTTACTAATATCATTATATTAATTGAATTATGGAAAAAATTATCCGACTCAACAGAAATGCCTTTCAAATTTTACCTTAGTAAGAGAAAGATACTTCGTAAAATGAAGTATCATAAACTTTTTTTTTTAATTCCAATACATTATAACTCACAAATTCCCATGTACGAAACAGCATCAACTTTTTTATCCATGTGTAAACCAAACAATTCTCATTGCCGCTTTATCTTAATCTTCCATTAAGTCCCCCGCACCTCCTCCAGCAGACCTGCATTTCTTTTATCATCTGACATTTCCGTTAAGTAAAAACTCCCAATGGGAATGTGCAGAATTTATGTCCCGACACAGCGCTTCCATTGTCTCGTTTGCACCTCCTACTTTTGCATAAATATGTTTTTCACCCTCATCTCGACCACCTCGTGCCCATGGAAACGGCGAAAGTTTGGGATCATTCCAGTCTTTTATGACTTACCTGTGCTTTGGAAGGAAAAAACAAAAGTAAAAAAAAAAATCGGGCCAAGCTACTAAAATAAAAGAACGCATGTAAATCTCCAAATTTTAGGATCCCTGTGTTCCCCATTATCTTGATGCTTTCGCACAGAAAGATGAGAAGCTGGTGTAAAAATTCGGGGTCGTGTGACTGGAGGGCCGTTAATTCTGACGATTACCCCTTGACAAAACTGGAAGGCGAGGCCTTCATAAAAATCTATAAATAAGAAGTGCCGTTGACAGGTTCCGTTCTTCGATAGCCTGTAAAACTGTCTTTTTTGCTTGCCCTCGGGGGAATGACAGGGAAGCCACAATTTAGAAGTTGGGGGTGGATTACTTGGAATGAAAGTGGGACTTAATGATCGAATTGGTACATTGTGGGTCGAATTAAATAATGTAAAACAAAGGGATAAAGATATGTTTCAGCATTTTAACACGCCATTGGTAAATTTCAATTTGCTTATAATAATTGAATTGTAAATAAATTAAATCTGAATAGCAATCATAACTGTGATTATTTTAAGTCATTATGGTTTCTATGTAATACCATTAAGCAATTGAGAGAGATGATTGATTAAATAAAATTTTTCACTTTGCATTAATGCTTTTAAAATAAAATGTATTTTAATAATTTTGAGTTTATTTTTATGTCAATGTATTTCCACGGTCCTCTTTGCCTCGAATTATTTTTGGAAGCATTTTTTATATGTTTGTTAAGTACAGCGCCGCGGTGGCCTGGTGGTAAGGTTTCGGCTTCGGAACCGGACGATTTCGGGTTCGAGACCCGATTCCACCGAGGACCTTTTGTGTAAGCGGGTCTAGTGTACGTTAAATCCTTCGGGGCAAATGTCCTCCCGCTGGTGTAGTGTGGAATTTTAGAGAGGGGTTCCAGCTCAGGTGTCGTCCTCGCCATCTAACCTCTGCTCAAAATTACGAAGTCCCTCCCAAAATAACCCTAGAGTTGCTTTAAAACGGGACGTTAATATAACTAAACTAAACTGTTTATTAAATAATGATGGCTAAGTAATGTTTCTAATGAGTTTGGTTAGCTAACCCTTTAGAGGGCCATTTTTTTCTAGTCATATTATGTTAAAATATTTTTAGGCTTGAAATTAGAATAAGAAAAGGGATTCGTTTAGTTTATTAGATAAATTTAATTTGATTAATTAATTAGGTTAATTAATAATTAAGTAACAAATCAAGACATCATTTTGTCTGAGATAAAGAACTGAAGCATTTAAGTTTCTGACTTACTAAAAAAATTTTGTCAGAACTTATGAACTTACATAATTCCATACAAAGATTGATAAATTTGGTGGGAAGCATACTTCCCACGTCCCTAGAAAGGGTTAAAGAGGTCAAGTAATGATTTCTTAAGGCATGATTTTGAATTCAGCATTAAGTTCTATTTCCCTTATATTATGTAATGTCAGTAGTTTAGATTTCATCAATCAAATTCGGAAATTCTCAATGAACGTGTCTGATATCATTTTCTTTTTTTAGGAGGAATTTAAGAGTGGTTTTTTTTCTTAAATTTTCATTTGTCAAAAAGATACTGTATGTAAATATCATCATAAAATTTTTTATATTGGTGATATTTGCTTAAATTTTTGTAGGAGTTTTTCTTAATTACATTTAAAATTAGATGTTTAAATTGCTGGTATATTTTCAGTTAAAAAATTTCTAAAATCATTATTGTGACTAGAATGAATTTAAAGTGTACTGTCGAGTTTTCCTACATTTAGGATTTGGTTAAATTTTTAACAAACAGCATTTTCAATTCTGCTTTGTCATTTGAATGACAAAGCATTTGTTACTGATATTTCAAAGTATCAAGCCCTTTCTTAACGAATAATTAATCATTTAATTTGTATCTTTCATGCTTTCTTAGAGAAATAAAAAAAAATTACCGATAGGAATTTTTCCTTGAAAGTAATTGACAAACTAATCTACTATTATAAAAATCAAAGAGAAAAAATAATCAACTAAAACTGATGATTATATACTGAACATATCTACAATATGTTCGAAGAAAAAAATGGCATTCAAAAGATTAATATTAATTTCTTTAATAATTTGTATTAAAATTTTTCCGATTGCATATGCGTTTCTCAATTTTCATTTAATTTTCTTTCAATATCTTAGTTAATATTTAATACCAGCCACCTTTAATGTTCAACTAGTTTTCCGTCACATAACTTGTGTTTAATTTTATTTGAATATCTTATACACAATTTCATGATTTTGTCATAAAATTTTGTATTCATGAAACTTCGTGAGTGTTTAAAGCATCAAATTGTGACTTATATTAAAGCACAGATATGTTAATAGCGTTATATTATTGCGTACATGTATTTTCCTAAAGGTGTCGAATCCCATGACATCACAGCGCTGTTAAAAATGCAAGTTTTTATGTAATATATTTCAGTTTGCATGTTAAATTTTGCTGTAATTTAATTTTACTTCCTGATTAATTCTTTATTTTTCCATTGCTGAAAGTTAAAGGATGGTCATTCTTCTTTGGCTTTGAACAATAAGAAAAAAAAGAACGTGGTTAAATATTTGGTGAAAGAATGTAAATGCTTGTAACCTCTTTTACCGATAACTGTCCAACAGCTGGATCTTTCTAAACCGAAGGCGTTCCAGCTGCTATTGGCAAAACTCATTGAAACTACTCTCTAAGTTCCAGTCAATTAAGGGTTAATTTAATTGCGGTAATGAACAATATTATTTGAAGTCAGCAAAGTTATGTTTAAAAAATTTCTAATAATTCAGTAAATAATTTTGTCTCAATTAAATTGGCTTAGCTAAAAACAGTTTTTTTTTTTTTAAATAATATAAGAATCAGTTTCGCATAAAAATAACTATTTTCCAGATTTAGTATTACAAAACGCCAAAATATCTCTTTAATTAAATGAAATTCTTAAAAAAAATTGTTTTAATTCGATCTATATGTACAATTTAATCCCTCTGTTTCAAAATTGGTACTATAAATCAAACGATATGTTTTGTATAATCTCAAAATAAGCACATATTCGTTTTTTATTATTGGTAGAAATAGAATAAGTAAGTGACTATGACTTTTGATCACAAAATTCAATTATTGCTGAATCTTTCTGAAGATTTTCAATTATTGCTGAGTCTCTCAGAAAATTTTCAATTATTGCTGAATCTCTCAGAAAATTTTCAGTTATTGCTGAATCTCTCAGAAAATTTACAATTATTCCTAAACTTCAATCCGAAATAGAAGACATTTTTACTAATTATTTTTAATTTTCGTCTGTAAAAATTAATTTAGAAGAACAGTTGCTGAGTACGAATTAATCGTACTTTTCCAATTAGTGCAAAAATAGTGGGAAAAAAACTGAAATCTTCCACAAATTAGGCTTGCTATCTTTTCTGTTCTGGTAAAAATTTCCTAAAAAATAAAAATTCTTAAACTAGTTCCATTTTGTTCTTTTCTGACATCTTCTTGGCTCATTTCTCAGACATTCTTCCCCAAAAGAAGTACGAAAAAAGAAATCTTCAGTTTCCGACATGGGCTGGTTTTTTCGCACTTTAAAGAGGATCCGTGAAAGAAATTGGGATTTCAAAGGAACACACAATGGAAATAATGGAAGACACTGAAGATTGGAATCGGTCGACAGGTGTCAAAGTCCTTGGATTCAAAAGGCGGCAAATGAAGCGTCACTTACACAGGAAACTAAGCCTTTCAACTTTTGGAAATTTTGTTCTCTAAACCCAATGGGCGATGGAATGTTTTGGATGATTCTTTACTTCTTTCACGTAATTTGTAACTTGCCAATTAAAATTATGTCATTATAAAACAAAATACTAGTGAGCTTCTAGATGAAAATGATACTATAATTGATTTTCAAAGTGTTCTTAAATTAGAAAAATCAAATTAATGATACAAGCATCTATTCATTTATTCTCGATATTTTTTGTACTTTGATAATCCACTTCTTTTCAACGAATTACATTGGAAATATATAATTGGAAAGAATAGCAGTATTTAAAAATGAGGTGCACTACAAAATTTTTAATTTATCATTGCTTTATTTTGAAACTAAGCCTTAAATATAACAAAATTTCATAATTTTATATTAAAAACATGTCTTTTACCGAAATCTACTCAATATAGAAAAGCAAGTCGAATATTCATATTTTGAGCATCAACGTAAGGATAAATTATTGGTAACAACAATGAAAAAAAGATTCAATTTAGTAAAGAAATATATTGTTATAGAGTATGGATAAAATATTTTTAAATTAATTAAAAACAGAAATAAAATTTTAAGATAAAAAAATTTAGTGTTATTGAAAAGATAACTTTTTAAAAATTTAAGATAATTGAAGAATTATTTTTGCTCTATAATATTTTGTATAAGCTTTTGTGAAATTATTCCCAACAAATGCTAAAATTCTGCTTACTATTTCATTAATTAAATTTTCAAAAAAAAATTCCTAAGTGCATATTTCTATTCTCCAAAACACATATATTACGAGTTTTATACTGTAAATTACACATTCGAACATGTAGAGCACCAAAACATACACACATTCATCTTTATTATTAATAAAGATTGAGATAGCTGATTAAAAATTATGTTCAACTTAACACATACTCAAATATTCTTTAACTATCTCAAAAAAATTTTATTAAATTTTTATAAAATCCGGTGATTAGCAATATTCAGCATGATATTTTCAAGACATACTTTTAAAAAAACTGAAAATCAATCTCCATTATTCTAAAACTTTTCTCTACTCGTCATTGTTTGCTAAGTTTCCTTATCACAAAATAAATATAACTGAGCATTTCTTATTAAAATACATTTTTCTTCCTGTTTCTTTTCAAAAACAATTTTATTCCAGTTGAAAGGTAAAATTCTTAAAAGCTTAAGGATATTGAAATAAAATAAATTTTACATGAAATGACTTTATGCACAGAGTACATCAGAAACGATGAACATTAGTATGTTTTCAAGATTAGCATCTCAAATAAAAACACATCATCTTTTTGTCTTTTCCATTAATTCAGTTTCATATACTCTATTGTAATATATGTTTAATATTCAAAACATTAAAAATAAAATGCATTTTCAAAACAACTTTCAGATCAAGCTCAAATTCCTTCAGTTTATATATTTATAAATTCTTTTTTTCTTTGTTCCTTATCGAAAAAAATTCCTTACATTTCTAAAACAACATCTTCAAAGTATAAAATTTGAAATAAAATGGAGTTTTATAAAGGAAGGCAAATATTATTTCTCTTGTAATATGATGCATCGTAAACACAGCACATTTTAAAGGAAAACTTTTGTTTGTACTATAAAACATTTATATCCAAGGAAAAATCTACTATATTGAAATAGTACTTGATAAGACTTTTCTAGAGGATTATATTTCTTAAAAGCAGTTGGTATACTCGCTTTAACAGGATTTCTTTAATAATTGATGAACAGATGCATAAGTAGCTCCTTGTGGCTATTTGTTATTTTTTAAAATACGACCCATTTTATTATTTTTGTACCAATGCTTCTTTTTGAACTGTTTTCATCACTCATAAGAAATACCGTTTTAATATTTTATGTTTTAAAGAAGAAAAACATGTAGAATTTTTTTTCTATGTTCATGACATTTATTGCCTGTCTCTAAAAGACTTCAAAAATATCTTATTTTCAACTATGTTAGTTTAAATAGCATATTACTTTCTCTTATAATTTTCACAATAAAAGAAATTTAATTCTACCTCCCGTATAAAATAGATATATTTAACATTCTGTTCAACGTCAAAGGCAACACTGAGATAAATAAATATAAAAATATAATAAGTAAAATTCTCTCTACTTTAAGTAGGGAAGTCGAGAAAATTTTATTTAATTACTACTTTCCTTATTTTTATAATATATATATCCTTCTTTTTATAATATATGTTCCTTATTTTTATAATATAATATTTTTATAATGTACAGTCTGAATGGATGGATGTACATAAAAAAAGTGTGTGTGTGTGTGTGTGTGTGTGTGTGTGTGTGTGTGTGTGTGTGTGTGTGTGTGTGTGTGTGTGTGTGTGTGTGTGTGTGTGTGTGTGTGTGTGTGTGTGTGTGTGTGTGTGTGTGTGTGTGTGTGTGTGTGTGTGTGTGTGTGTGTGTGTGTGTGTGTGTGTGTGTGTGTGTGTGTGTGTGTGTGTGTGTGTGTGTGTGTGTGTGTGTGTGTGTGTGTGTGTGTGTGTGTGTGTGTGTGTGTGTGTGTGTGTGTGTGTGTGTGTGTGTGTGTGTGTGTGTGTGTGTGTGTGTGTGTGTGTGTGTGTGTGTGTGTGTGTGTGTGTGTGTGTGTGTGTGTGTGTGTGTGTGTGTGTGTGTGTGTGTGTGTGTGTGTGTGTGTGTGTGTGTGTGTGTGTGTGTGTGTGTGTGTGTGTGTGTGTGTGTGTGTGTGTGTGTGTGTGTGTGTGTGTGTGTGTGTGTGTGTGTGTGTGTGTGTGTGTGTGTGTGTGTGTGTGTGTGTGTGTGTGTGTGTGAGAGAGAGAGAGAGAGAGAGAGAGAGAGAGAGAGAGAGAGAGAGAGAGAGAGAGAGAGAGAGAGAGAGAGAGAGAGAGAGAGAGAGACGCAGAAAAAGTATCATTGTTGAATTAAAATAATTATCTTTTTAATGATTTTTCCCCTTGGATATTAACTTTTTGTAAATACTTGACGTAACTTTTTGTAAATTCATCAATTATGGAGACTCGCATCACAAAACTTTTAACCTTGATCATGGGAACTATCAAACTCTTGGGGGAAAAGGAAAAATCCCTGGAAAAGTAATAAAGGAAGTTAGATTCATGGCCATACAGGACAATGAATAATGTGACCTTGGCGTACATTGTACAAAAGACTCTTTAATGTATTGGAAATAATTTAAAAGCAAATAATCTGTTGTGCCATAATTAAGGAACAACTCTTGTTGTTTCAGACAAAAACTATCAAAACCTCCTTAAGGAATAAATGTTCTAGAAATCCATCTCTCATAAAATGGATTAAGATATTAGCTTGTTAGATGGACATTGTCCTGTAAGAATACAAGACATTTTCACGATGTTGTTTTATATTCTTAATATTATACAATATCATGGAGATATCGTAATTATATTTTTGAACATTTTGTGCCAATAGGACAAAGTTTGGATCCGTGGTTGGCAGTTTCTGGACAGGGCATTGTGCAATCTTGGTGTCACACAGCACCATCTATTGCAAGCAGAGTTCGTATCATACTGTTGTTTCATTTGGATTCGAGTTAGTACAAGCTACCATTTTTAGAATTTTGCTTCTATGTAATATTAACGAAATTTTAGGCGTACAATTTGACACGTTCTCATTTCTCTTGATATCTGTAGTTTATTCATCATTGGATCCAACATTTAGTGCTTTGCGAGAAAAAAAATGATCCTTGGAGACGACAGCTTAGTTAGGAATTTCAGTTCACTTTAAGCAATTGCTTGTTGTGTTTGCTTTTATGTTATTGCCTTTTGTACTGGGATCTTTAAGGATGTCACATTAATTCAAGTTATCAACTAAGCCATTTCTTCAGTTATCTGGAAAACCAATTTTCACAGGTAATATTCCAGTCTTTTAATTGGTAAATCTCTCCTCTCTTGTTTACGCTATTCACCGAAATAAACAAAGAACCTCAGTGTTTTCTCTTGGATGTCGACTTTGGCTTCTTTCCAACAACTTGCGGAGAAATAATTTCGACCAAGTAGCGTCTTCTTTTTTCTCTGATGACTCTCTTTATTACTAATTACTCGGTTGCCTAGAATTGGGTCCAAATAATGCAATGTATCTAAGAATTCTCTTGTTTTCTCTGTTACTTTAGATGTAATGATAAAACATTATGTAGTGTTCGGATAAAAATAGCTAACATCTGCGAGATTTTCTCTTTTTGTTATGAGCTGTTCTTTCTATGTTTAAGCAGATTTAATTATTATTTGTTAAGTAATTGATTCATTTATGCCCTTTTTGTTTGTAATTTATCACTCACAATTAATTACGATTTATTTATAAATAATTTGATTTGCTGGATTAACATGTCTCTTTTTATAATTGCACCAAGGTTCTTGAAAACGAACATACTAGATTCGTAGTTAGATAATGAGGTCAGTATTTGGGCAACGACCCAATTTGCAATCTTCTATTACAGATTAACTTAATACCTTTGTTATAGTGGATTAAAGCATATAAATAATTGATTAAAGGAAGGAATTTGGATTCTACTTTTGTATTGACTTAGATTTATTTTTCACCATTATTCAAAATGCCTTAGCAATGAAGTGCTCTCAGCAGTTGGCTCAGCTACTTAAGATTTTCCGAGTTTTTCTAACAAACTTTATGTTATTTTCCCTACAAATGCTTCTGTTAGAGTAATTTACTTCCATATATAAGATGTCATACGCTATCTATAATCTCTCTGATGCTTTTACCCTTTCTAGGGCCATGGGGTGCATGCTTACTCCAAATTTTTCAATATTTATATGAACTTATGTAGGTTGGTATAAATTCTGACAAAGTTTCCAATAAGACAGAAACTTAGATACTTTAGTTCCTCATCTGACACAAAATGACGTCTCTTGATCTGTTATTCACTCATTAATTAACCAAATTAATTAATTAATCAAATTTAATTTATCTTATAAGCTAAATTAGTCACCTTTCTTGAATGAATTTCAATCAAATGTATTTTAATATATCTTGACTTGAAAAAATGGCCTTTTAAAGGGTTAAACTATACAAGATGCCTCAGTCCTCTTTTATTTCGAGCTCTCATCATAAGTCCTTGATTCCTTCATTTTGTTAGATATTTCAATCCAATTATGGTTAGAATCTTAACTACTTTAAATGTTTTATATGATTTGAAATTCCTGAATTAAAGTGCATTTTAGATATTTGTTGAATTACGATTTCATAGTTGCAATTGTAGCTATAATAAAATAACAATTTACTGTTGAAGTAGTAAACGTGGAAAACTGATGCAAGTAAATTCATGGTCGTCATTGCTTAACATCATATTAATTTTCAACAGAAATTACATAACTTACAATATTACGAAATTTAGAACATAGATGAATTACATATTTATTGCTTTAATAGCTCTATGATTTTATGGGATTAGTTTCCATTAAAATAATTTGTATACACAATGAACAGAACATAAAGCAATTAAAATAACAGAGCTTTATTGTTTGTCAGTTTGAAGAACTCATGGGCATGAAGTAATATCTAAAAGATTTAATTGAAAATTAATATTGCCAATATTCTCGACGAACTAGCTGGTCATTAAAAGAGACTAGTTGTCTAATAAAAAATATTTCAAGAGAAGGAAATCATATTTATACAAATTATCTGAACTCAAATTAATTTGTCGCTCTATAAGATTGTTCTGATAAATGGGACTTCGCAATTGGGTAAAATTTTTATTTTGGATAAATTATGAATTGTAGTAATTTAAACACTCACAAGCTTATTTTTATATTGTACTGAAGAGAGTACAATATAACTTGAATTAATAATATAAACAATAAAAAAAGCAAATCTCAAACCGTTATAATGTATAATACATACCGAATACGCATAATGTTATACTGTAACGTTTAAAAGTGTATTTTGAACAAATTAAAAATATTAAAATTATTAAACTCAAAACTCGTAATTTTTTTTCAATTGGTTTTGCATGTCTTAGAGCCTAAAATGAATAAATTCTAATGCACTTGAAAGATGTTATTTTTTTAAAATAATTAAGTCGTATAACGATAAATTCGTTTTTTCAAGACCCACCCTCCTTCACTCTTTTTCAGGATGTTTGTTTAACAAATTTATTATACACTAGGCTAGCATGAAGTCTTTGGTGTGGAATTCTCGGTGGAATCCAATCTCTAAACTTGTGAATACCTAGTTCCAATGTGAAGATTCTGGCCATTAGATCGTCATAGGAATATTTTTGATCATTTAAATTTTATGGTTGGGTTTTTTAGTATAATTTTAGCTGCAGAATTCTCCCTTTTTATAGAAACTTTCTTTAAGTTTCTTTCATAATCCCTTTGAAGCTTCCAGTTAGAAATGGATATCACAATCTTTTATGCGACAATATAAATAACATATGTGATTTGTTAAAACATTTTCAAAACGCTTATAATCATATAAATTTTTAAACTGGCAATGGTAACATGCATTCAAATTATTTAAAAGTAGTCGAATGTATTCATTAACAAAAAAGAACGTGATCCTCTCTTCTTCAATCATTTGTTTGCCTATAATGCACATAAAATATTGCATAACTGTTTTTCTGTAATTATGAAAATTTCTTATATGCTTTGTCTTGCATTTTTATTAAAGAAGAGGCAGAAATTTTGGAATACTATTTATATTTATTTCAATTATTCAACGTTCAAACCTTATTGTAACTCGCTATAAATAAAACATATCAAATTTTTGTTAGATAAATGAAATTTTTAGTCTGAAAAAAAGCAATAGATAATATAAAATACATTAACACATTATTTTTAAAGAAGCAAAAAAGGTTTATTTTTCGCATTTTTCCATGAATTTCTCTCAAAAATTACAACCCTCATTCATGTTTAACATCACAAAGTCGTAAGTCAATGAAAAATTCCGCTGTTGAAGATTTCTGAATACTGAAACTAAAAAAAAAAAAATGGACGTTTACATTTATTTTATTTAAAAAAATAATGCATTGTTTAAATAAACATAAATTGACTTTTAATTAAAGCCGCCGAAAATCATCCAAAAAAATAAATGTTAACGATGTAATAACGAGCCGTTAAAAAAATTGCTTTGATTTTTGCTTTCAAAACCAATCAAAATTGCTAACAAAAAAGAACAAGAGAATTTTTTATGGAATCTCATAATCAAAGTACACTTTTGTAGTTCGTTAAGTAAGTAAATAAAAAAACTAATGCTATTTTATAACGATAGAAAAATAAAACATCAACAGTCCTCAAGTACCACAAATGATAACATGAATAAAATTATCCACGTGGGCTGCATTTTTAAAATAACTGCTAGTTGGTTTCTATCTCTGAATTATGTGAAGCGTACAGATATTTGGAATGAAAATTCTCAAGAAAGGAGAAGGGGAAAAAAAAGCGTAATTTAAGATGAAGATTGCCCTGTACGTTTTTAACACGATGCGAAGCAACGTGCATTATTTCGGTACGACTAAAAATAATTATAATTTTTTACCTCAAAGCTTCCTGAGCTGCAAATGATAAAAATTTCGCGTTATTTCTCTTTCATTATGAATTTCAAAAGAGCAAATTAGTTTGGAAAGCGTAGGAAAAAGTTTGCACGTAGTATGTCTTTCTCTCGCTTTTTATGGCAGAGCAAATTTGCATATTTTTGTTGAACGTGTTGGTGAAAAAGGAATAGCTGGTAGTAAAAAAAAAACCGAAGGGAAAGAGATGCACGTAATCAGTTTAACAAAGATGTTAATTAATAGTATAAACTTTGCTATAATTCATTTTTACTTAATTTTGTGTTTATTCAGTTTTATTTTTAATGGCAAACAAAAACAATGAACTACTTGAATGTCGTTTCCCATCAAAATTATAATTCTTTTAAAAAGTTTATTGCTAAAAGTAGATTACTTTTTGAAAAATCCTTACTTTTTTACTATTTGTCACTTATTTATACTAATTATCGTCGTTATCTTTTTACGTAAATAAGATATTTTTTGTGATGAAATAGTAAAATTAGTGATAGTGTTATAATATTGTATGAAGTACTATACACCGAATTTATATAAAATTACTTTTTATTCTATATTACTTTTTTTTTCAATTTTGGTCAAAGATTTTGCGATAAATTGTGTTGATATATTACTTTTTATCATTATTTAATGAACTAACTTTTAATCAACTTTGCTTCAATCTATGCTATCCTATATCTACATATTAATTTATATTTTTGTTTGTATTTTAATTCAAAATTGACTCACACTTAAGATAAAAATTAATATAACTGGAAGGACTGAACTATTAAATAGATAATAAAAGCATTGTTTAAAGCACAACTTTAAAG